>NW_005054304.1:9931171-9984373 GCF_000277835.1 Geospiza fortis
TGCTGAAGCTGAGAAGTTTCAGCGACAAGATGTAAACAATAATTATCTGCTGCTGTGGAATGCAACAGGTGGATCCGTGATTGGTCTGGTGTGGATGTTTTGGTTCAGTGACCAGTCACGGCAGAGATGGCTCTCTCACTCGGTCCGAGACCTGCCTTTGTTATCATTCTTTCTTTTCTATTCTTAGCTTAGCTAGCTTCTGGAAACCTTTCCTTCTATTTCTTTTTAGTATAGTTATAATGTAATATATATATATCATAAAATAATAAATCAAGCCTTCTGAACATGGAGTCAGCATTCTCGTCTCTTCCCCAAATCAAGAACCCTTGTGACCACTGTCACACCAGTAGACAAAGAAAATGTGGTAGAGAAAATGTGAGGGGGAAGTGATAGGAAGAGAACAGAAAAGCAGCAAAGTTTGTGAGAAAGGAAAGGTGCTTTCACATCTCTGGTTTTTTAAGTGAAAAGTGTCATGTGGTTAGTAAGTGGAACTGACTGCAGAATCTGGTAGGGTCAGAGACAGAGGGACAAGCAGGCTTAGAGAAGAGCGAGCACATGAAGCATTTTATCCTGTTCAGTCATTGCCCCAGGTTTAGTGTCCCAAATGAGAGATCTAAGGCAATTCCAAATCAGACCTGTGCAGCACTCCAGCAAGCTGAGAAAAAGGAAACTGGTGGGGATGATTTTCAGAAGAGGAGAGAAAGATGTGACAGAGTGTAGCACTCCAGACAGCAATATGAGGCAGGAAAAGGTACTAATTTGCTCCCATGGAAATCATATGATATGCTTGCATATCCAGCAGAAGAAAGATACAAGGATTTTTTTTCCTTCCCTCCCCTCTCAATTTCCCCTTCCTTATTTCCCATTCAGTCATCTGTTCTGCAGTGAGCTGTTCTGTTCAGTCAGGAATGACCAACCAGCTATTGCTAATTCCCGTCTTCTGGGAGATGCTCTTGCATTGGGCAGCTGTCTTCCCAAAAACAGTGGCATCACCTTCCTAAAAACCTCTTACTTTGCTATTCTCAAGGCTGCAGGCTTGAGTTTGTCCCAGAAAGCAATCATGCTGTTGTCACTCAGCATGCTACCACCATATGCTGGCTTGATGGGAGGCTGTCTCCAAAGCAAACGGGATTGTCCACTCTCCCAGCCTGTGATTGTGTGGGTGCACATGTGCAGCCGTGCAGGTGGTGTCTGTGTGTCTGCAAAGCAAGCAGAGATTCAGGGAGAGTTTGTCTGTCACATATGCTGTGTGAAACCTGGCAGCATTGAACATTTTCCATTTTTATTTACAGAGGATCCAAAGCCCTATAGGTCATAAAAAACCCCAAACAAACAAAAGACCCACAAATAAAATAAGCATGCTTGTGTGTGCTATTGGGGTCAGCCCATTAATTTCAGATATGATATTTGTGTAAGTGGAAATACTGGTTTATTCACATCTAATCATCCACATTTTCAGCAGCTGGGATGAGCTACATCTGGAGGCAGAAACATAATAAAGATTCCCCTGATACTGATAATCTGTGAGAGTAGAAACTATTTTAGAGCATTTAAATGACAGTCTTTTTCAAAATTGTTAGCTACTAAATCAGCTTAATAGGCACACTTCAAAACTCCACTGGGAATCATCCTTCTCTCTTTTTTTTTTTGTGTTTCTTTCTTAGGCACAGACACTAATCTTTCTTAAAAAAAAATATGTAAACACAAGTGAATACCAACATATTCCAGCAGTTATATTTTGAAATTCCCTTGTGTCACACTGAGGATACTTAATTCATTGGCACTATTCACATCAGTGAGGCAAGGACAGTAATGGAAGAAAAGTGTAAAAACACCATTTAGGCTTCTGTTTGGAAACTGAAGGGTAAATCTTCCAGGGCTCTGTATGGAAATGGAAAGCTTTGCAAGGTTTCTTTTCTTCTGCTGGATCCAGAATCACTCCTTGTATAATCTTTTCTTCCCAAACAGTAACAAGCATTCTTTCTTTGTGATTTGTGGAATAAGACAAGAATATAAAATTATGTTCTTTTTCACCTTTTTTGAGGTGAATGGGTCAGGACAGATGTCTTGTTTTGTATTTGCATATAGACATCTGCCATCCTTCAATGGGAACAGTGCTCCTGAATGAATTCCCAAAACAGGTGGATGGTACGTCTTCTACCAGGAAGAGGCACCACCTTCGGCACATCTCTGCATGTTTTCTTTCCTTATGAGCTTAGAGTGACATTATTGGAATTGTTTGGAGGATTCCCTACTTTTTGAAATGTCCGCACTCCCATCACCAGGAAACAAAATTTTCAAGCTTGGTTTTCTTGTACATTGGACAAGTTGTAGCTAAAGGGTAGAGATGGCTTTGGTGGTGATGGTTAGAATGGGATTTTAGATAGTGACACTAAAACCCTGGATGTGATTCAAATTAGTGACTATCTCCGAGGAGAGGAGAGCTCTGTCTCTCAAAACTCATGTGAGGGGTGGATTCCCATTCCTTATGTTACCTTCTGTCTCCAAGTAGCAATAATAAAAATAGTTGTTGCTATTGAATTACATTCATGCATTATCAGTTCAGTGGTTAATTCATTTAACATTGGCTGTTAAAAAAGCAGAGAAAGAAGGACCATGAAAGTTCTAAAGTTAAAAAAAATCCTATACATCTTCAAATCCTCAACTGTCAATGAGTTTTCTGATTAGATCACTGGCGAAAAAAGTGTTGCTACAACTAAAACGTCTAAGCAAGACTACTAGCAATTCTTCCAAAAAACATTTTACAATTTGATAGATTTGTTTTGTTTAGGTTTGGATTTTCTTTGAATGTTGTCAGAGTATGACTAGAAAGAAAATTTACCCCTTTTTTATTACATAGTTCCCCCTATGAAAATTGCCTTGTATGCATGCAGATTCTAGAGCTGTACAGTTTTGGAAAGTTATTGAAGCCAGATTGCCTGATTTTGGAAATTGCTCATAGATGTCTGGACTATCACACAGTGCACAAGTTCCTGTGAAGCCATTGTGTGTGGTTGGCATGATGTAAGCTTGGCATGTTTCTGCAGAGATTGGTGATTATGATGTGCAAATGATGCAGTAGAGGACATAAATCAGAGGTGTATTAACATGCAAGCAACAGAGTTACACCCTGTCCTGGATTATGATCTTTGTAAGAAATGCTGTCAATATTCCAAAGTCAGTCAAGTACCTTAATACTGATTTTTATGTAGAAGGTGTGCAATTAGTGTGGTGAAGGCAGTGGCAGAAAATCTGCCAAGTGAGGAAAATATAATGAGGCCTCACTGATGCCTACTGTATCCTGCTAAAGGTTTAGCTTCTGCAACAGTAGAAACATCCATGAGGAGAAAGGTAGAAGCAACCATAGAGGTGGTCTGAACGCTGGAAGGGAAACCTGTGGCTCAGAATTTGCTGTCTGCATTTGGAAATCTGGGCTTCTTTCTGGCAGTGAAGTTGGAATTTGATCCTTTGCATAGCACCAAGATGTATACATGTACAGAGCTGGAAAAATGCATGGAAATCCTAAATGACAGGCATTTGGAAGGAAAATATGTGGTGAAAGTAGTCATTTAATTGAACAGAAGCTGAACAGGTAGGAGCTTTTCATTTAATGTGAGATTCTTTTCTAAACATCTACTTTGAAAAGGCCTATTGCTGTTGCCTGTCAACTAAATTGGACTAGTGTTTTGATGCCACATATTTTTATGCACCACTGGAGCAGAAATGAAAGCTGTCAATAATAAGCTTGGCCATACAGGTGTACGCCCACTTACATTCTAATCTTTATAAAAACCTATTCCATACTTCACTGCTGGGAGGTGAAAGTAGTGACAGAAAACATATGAGCCTTCCAGAGTCAATGCGGTACAACTCACATTTCCTCTTATCAGGGGAGAAATTCTATTTTGTTTTATATTCTAAGAACAGAGCAAAAAAGAGTTCAAACACTAAACACATTCAGTGTTCCTGTCAGTGCCAGACTTATGCACTGGAGGACTTTTGAGTGACAAGAAATCAAAAGCTATTGTTCTCTGGCAGTCCTGCATGTTGCTCATTTTGCTTCAATAAAAGAGAAAAGAACACAAAAAGTGGCAACTTCTACAAGTGTGCAAATGATGCCTCTCATTGGCAGTAGGCTTTTGGCTGGGATTCAATGTAGGCACCAAAGCTAGGGCCAGCCTAAACTTAGCATGTTTGTTTATGTACATTATATACACTGGAAACATATGGTCCTTGTAGTTTGTTGCTTTCTGAAGGGACTGGCTTGTACTCTTCCAGAATTAGATGAAAGCATACGAAGAAGCTCACAGAGGAACACAGATTGTGACAGACAATCACAAATCTGTGATTGACACAGATGTTCTACAGGGCGTATGAAATGCACCTTCACTCCATAGATCACCAGAATTTAAATCTATTGAACTTTCCTCTTAAAGAAATATGTATTTCAAAGTGTCATTACCATGGGGTTTAGTAGTTGTTGTATTATTATTTGTGTGAAGCAGACTTCAAGTACCTCATGCATTTCATTTTCATGTGGTTAATGTTGTCATGTGTGGTCCTTGGGGGCAAGTGAAGTTCTCTTGACTTTCCACTGAAAGTCTTTCTTTCAGTAGTATTTCTAGCCCTTTAATGATACCAGATATCTGACTTAAAAGTTATAGAATTGTGCATAAAAGTAGATGTAAAGGAGGGGTCACAGTCTTCTCTTGGGAAGTACGTGAGATGTGATTATTGATAAAATTTCACATCTTGTAATACTTTTGAAACAATATATGGAAATAAGAACCTCAGCCTCCTGCCTTCAGTTTAAAAAGAAAAAAAATCTTTTTTTCAGGGGATGTAGGATTACAGAATAATTTCTAGTGTGAGTGACAGAGTTATTTCAAGAGTTGTTCTGAATTTCTGCATTGTCCCTACTGAAGAGGTTGTTTTAGAGGGGCTCGATATTTTATGTCCATAAATATGTGTATGGACACAGCTCACAGCTAGCCTACCACACATTTTCCCAGACACACAGTCACTCTGCAGCTTGAGGTTTAAAAGAATGAGCTGAATGAGGCCTTTTCAATGGGTCTAATATTTAAATATTTCTGCTTCTTTTTACTAATAGGATTCAAACCACTTTGGCAAATTATCATGTTAAATCCCATGACTCTGAACCCGGCAACCAGGTTGATCACCTGCAAGTAGTGCAGTGAGTCCACCACACACTCACATTCACGCTACGCATTCACCACGGAGCATGTTCTAGTTAAGATCCTATTAGCTGAATTACTTTGTAGCAAATTATAAACATCGCCATGATTAGAGGGACCAAACATCTCCCTGTTAATTTCTGCAGAAGAGTAGCTCTGAGCATCAAAGCTACCGCTGCAATTAGGAGGAAATTGGGTTGCTGCGCTGTATTGACAAGCAACACTATGAATAGCACAGGTGTGAATACCTGCTCTCCTGGGGAAAGCCAAACACAGCAGAAAAGGAGTCTCCGTGGATCACACATGGGCTAACTGAAGGGACTGGTAATTGGAGCTTCTCCTGAAATAAATGAAATCAGACAAATGGTGAGGTGGATTTCACAACTCTTTAGGATGCTTCTATTTCATAATTTGCCGCATGTGTGTAAACACCTCAGCTCCATTGGAAACGACAGTGGTTGTGAGAATGGCATCCAAGGACTAAATTTGGCCTGGCATGTAATAAGTGACATAACTACACCTGGGATAAAAGTGTTGGGAATACAAAATGCATCTCTCTAATAATTCCATCTTGCTTTTTCTGCTTCCCTACTGTCAGGGTATCTGCTGGAGTGGGAATCTCCTTGACACAGAGCAGATAAATAATGTTGTTCTCATAAATGAGCTATTTAGAGTGCCTTGTTACACTGTGGTTTGGTTTTGTTAGCTTTTTTTAATTTGGGCTGTTCTGAACATCACTTTCCCATATTGTAAATTACTGCACTGACTTTCAGGTAAGTTTGCTAATGGTATATGTGGCAATTGTTAGCTAAATCTGGGTAATGTCTTTGAAGCAAAAGATGATAAAAAGTTCGAGTTTGTGCTACCCTAGAAGGAGGGCATGGCTGGGGGGTATCAGTGTTTGCTGTTGTCTAGAGAGTCAGAAATCTCTGCCAGACCTTTTGTAGCTCTTTCCTTTTTTAATTTTATTTTTTTCCCCCTGAAACTGTCTAATTTAAATTAGCAAGCTGATTACAAAAATTGTTAGCAACTTCGCCCAATATTCCACTAAACCCAGTTAAAGGATAAGGAAGTCTGCTGGACAAGGAAAGGCTGAGAGAACTGGATTTGTGCAGCCTTGAGAAAAGAAGGGTTAGTGGAGGTCTTAACACCATTCAACTGTTAAAAGAGTGCTCACAAAGAAAATGGAGGCTCCCTTTTTACTATGAGTCATGGGAAAAGGCAAGGGGTAATGGGTATAAGTTACTCCCAGGGACATTTCAATTGGATAAGAGGAATGTTTTTTACTATGAGAACAATAAACCATTAGAATAATCTTCCCTGGAAAGGGATGGTTTCCTTGATGTTGGACAGTTTAAAGATTCAGCTGGATAGGGTGCTGGGCCATCTTGACTAGAAGATGCTTTTGCTGGGAATGGTTGGACAAAATGATCTGTGAGTAGCCTTCCAAACTGACATTCTATGACTGTATGATCCTGATGTTCATGCCCTATCCCTATACAACTCACCACCTTCTTTCTTAATTTGCTGTATTCTCCAATTTTAAATACATTTATTTTCTGGATCTTCAATTAGGGATCTGCTTATTGCAGGTCTACAATTAGGGAACTCTGAGTAAGAATGCAGGGGAAAACGTGGAAGGGGTGTTTCTGAATTTTATCAGCCTATATTGCTATATTTATATACTTTTAATTAAATTGTAATCTTGAGAACTGTAGTTTTTATTTTTCCCTGTAAGTCAGGAAATATGTATTTTCACAAGGGCATTTGAAGTGAAACAGATTATAAAAATACAGTCATAGTAACTATTATTTGACGGGTTTAATCACTGGTATATTGCCAGCAAGGTTCAGAAAACCAAACCCTCCAGCCCTGATACAAGCAATGATACAAGATATGTAGCAAAGGAGCATAACGTGTTTCTATTTTGTGGTATATCAGTTACTGTTGAGAACTGGCGTTTTAACTCACATTTGTACTTCTGCTGATAAATGAATCCCTTAGACTGAGCATTTTGCATGTGACAGCTGCCTTCAAGGACAAACACAAAGGCTTGTCGTAGGTCTCGGCACGCTGATGTAATGGTGAAAAAAACATCAGGAAATCGTGAAGAAATAAATAACTGGAGCCCCATCATTATGATAGTTAATGGCTTTAGGGATGGCACTAAAGCAGACAATATGGTCAGAATGAAGTCTCCATCTGTGTTACTGCTGTCAAGGGAAATAGTTTTACATCATTTCTTATCTCTCTTTTGGTCCCTGTGACAAGTAGTCCGTGAGGCGTTCAGACCCTGATCTGAACTAACTAATGAAAGATGATAGGATGGGAATTGATAAGTGAATTTACCTTCACCATAAACCCTGCAACATCAGATGGCAACTCCCACTCCTATCCTTTTTCTAATCTTTCTTTTAGTATGGTGGCCCTGAAAACCTTCACACACAGTTCCAAAATGTCATTTTCACAGTGATTCAGAAGTGATCAGAAAGGCAACCAAAATGACATAGAGAGCATGGCTAAATTAATGGGCTGTCAAAAAAGTATTCTCACTTGGAAGAATTTCAGGCTTCTCTCAGATCTGATGTTAACCCAGAAAAAATCTTGACAAAACTGAATTCTATTAATTTTCAACAGAAAAGTTGGAGTTTCTTTATTAAAAGTTTTGCAATATATTTTTGGATCATAACTAGACTGTTTGTGTTTATTGCCTATTCTGGGGACAGGCAAACCCTAGCACAGTTCTGATGCCTGATCCCAGAGAGAGATCAAGAGGGTTACTCATGTGAGTGAAGTAATATGCAAGCTTAAATGTGAGCACAGTAGGAGACACGGTTTAATGATCAGGTTCACTCTGACTAAGAACTTTAAATGCTCATTTGAAATAGTCCAAGCTGTCTAGGAAAAAAATAAAGCAGCTAATTAAACAAACATCCCTTGACAAGCAGCCCTTGCCTCTCAGCCTCGACAAGGCTCTGTTGCAAGGTTACTGATATATCTGAAAATTACTGCATAAAAGGTGTTTTGGAGGTAAGGTCTTAAAATAGTTTTAGGCACCAGTTAAAGAACAGAGAACTAGAATCTCACCAAGCAGGGACAAAACCCAACTTTTCAAAATTGCATTTATATTTTTAAAATTAGTTTTATATTTCTAAAAACTTTCAGGCTGTCTAACTTGGCGTACTTTTTTTCAGTCTCACTTTTCTGGTTTCAGTATGTAATTCAGGATTCTTCCTTTTTATAAGACCACCCTCATGATTCTATAAAGGTAGTAGAGCAGAATTCTGCTTTCAAACTGACTTGATGGTATGAAGAAGTAATGACTTAATCCTCCCTTTTCTGAAATCGGTGTTTTGAATGCCTACATCACTAACTTCCATCCTTTTATTGTCCTTATTTTCATAGTATCTAGTGTCGTGTCCTACATGCTCTGCAATATTCTAGCTCAGAGCCAATGTCATTGAATTATAGCAAAGAAATATAGCCTGGTTGGTTGGGTAAACTCTGGGTGCTTAACAGTTTTGAAAATAATATATAATATCCAAGTCTGAATCATATCTCACTCTGAACTAAGTCCAGTCGCCAGAAGGACAAGCAGGCTTGAATGCACATGGATTGTGGATGGGGTGAGTTCCTGTCTAGGGTGACTCTGAAGAGAACAGAGAAAACTAGCTGAGACTTTAAAGATGCACAGCATTTTATAACACAAAGTGACAAGAGTCCTATCAAATATGATCAAACAAGGATCAGTTTCTACAGGTTCATAGATAGAGACTTAAACTTGTTCTCCTTGATCTAGGTCACCTAACAACATAATTTAAAAAGGTGGCTTGTTTGCCTTTTCTTCAATAAAGAAAGTTGTGTATGAGGAGGGCCAAATGTTGAAGAAATGTCTAAGGTTCTCTTACGTGTTTGATGTTGGGAAGGAGAGGAATTGAGAACAAAGAGAGCTGTAAACTTGAACACTTAAATAACCTCATTAATAATTTATGCTGTGAATCAGGGCATATTATCTAAGGTTTTTCAGGTAAAGGACCAGAGCTAGATCTTTGTCATACTTTTTTTTAAAATTTCTTTTCTTTTCAATAGTGAAAGTGAAAATTAGAAGTAAATGTTGTCTTGAAATGATTTGCTGAAAAAAAAAAGAATATTTTTTGGGGAAAAAAAACCCTAAACAGTACTTTGGAAGATGTTCAGCTAGAATATTTCAGATGCACAGAGATTTTTCCCATTCTTGGGGATGGGGAGCAAGGGGGGCATATATTCTGAATTTCTGGACTAGAGTTTATAGGAAGCTACTAGCTCTCAATAAATGAAAATCAGCTGTTCCCTTGGCTCCACAAATAGAGTAAGGGAGTAGGAGTTTATGTCTCCCAAACCTTGTATTTTTGGGAGAATGAGTCAGTCCTCCTACAAATGTCAAAACAATTAGCTATGAGTGTTTTACAGTGAATTTTCTGGATAATAAAGGCCTCATATTTGATATAAACATGAAAGAGTTAGTTTGCACACTTTACCATATGGTTTGACTGACCAGAACAGTACATGATTAAGGAGTATATGTAGGGGTTAGTTCTAGCTCTGAAATCAAGGAAGCTGTAAGTAGTTCTCCGTTGGGTCTGTTCCATGTTCTATTCAAAGAGTAATATCTGACAAATTTAAGTTATATCTGACAAATTTAAACCAACGCCTTTGTGCTGCATCTAGTTCACCTCTTGCAGTATGATTGGATGTGCGCTTCATCTTGGTTTGAAATGTATCCCTTCCACACTGGCAGTTCTGCAAGGTGGCAAATAATGAATCATGTAAACGTGGAAGTTTACAGCCAAATTGGATAATGACCACAAAGCTGCCAACTTCTGCTAGGAAAGAAACAGATTCTCTCCTTGCAATTCTGAGCTGCTGAAATAAGCAGTTGTGCACCTGCTTTGTTTTCCTCTTTTTGTGCTTTCTCATTCCATAATGATCTTTCATGTAAGCCATGGGAAGTTTATTTCCCCAGTTTCATTGTGACTTGGATCCACACCCCCAAGCTGGGTGATGGAGCTCTGCACGGGTGCAATGCAGGGCTTCTGGGAAGGTGGAATGAGACCCATCTGTGTGTTCCAAGCTCCAGCCATCCCACCCACAGGTACTCACACTGTGCTGAGACTGCTGCAGGAAGATGCGCAAACCACGTGCAGCTTCTATCTGAGCTTTCCTTGTCTGAGACTGCAGGAACAGGCTCTGTAAAGCGGGATGAGAATGGCTCTACAGTCACCTTCATCATACACTCTGCTTCCAGTGATTGTAAGAGGGACAAAATTTCTGAGGCCTCCACAAACTTCTTTGCATAGAGTGTGTAGGGTTTAAAAGTCACTTGCTTTCCCTATGTCCAGAAATTTCAGCCAAGACTTCCATGGCCCAAGTCTCCAGATTGCAAATAATTATATGCTTTGGTTTAATAGCTCTTTTTGAAGACTTTGGATGTTCTCTGTTTTGTCTTGCAATACATTCATTTTGTTTGGAATACTATACCTACTCTGTAATCTTTCATAACAAGTTCTGGAAATTAGATTTTATGCCAAATTCCACCTTTCTCCCTTTTCTTCTGACTTTTAAATCTTAGAACAATAACTCTTCATCAGCATTCACTTAAAACCAGCTTTAGAAGTAGTTTCCAAAGGTGTCTCTAAGAAAGGCAGGTATTATATATAATTAACTTTTGTTGAATCAGGTTTTAAATGATATTCAATATTTCTTTTAGTCAAAACAAAAACTGTCCCATTCTTAACCTTTAGAGGAGTAGAAATACCGTAATCTTCCTGTTGTAAAACAGCACCACAAAGTTATCTGGATGTTTTTGAATTTTAAATATGCACTTATTGTCAATGTGTAACCTAGATCAAGATTCATGTAGTGCATATTTCAGTTAACTGAACAAGGTAAACTACTCCTACTCTGAAGAATTTCCAATAAATGGTATTGTTCCAGCTATTTAAAAAATACCAGGCTGGACAATGACAGAAAAACCCTTCAAAGTGTGCATGTATTAATCACAGAATCAATTAGGTTGGAAAGGACCTATGAGATCATTGAGTCCAACCTCTGACCAACCACCACCACCATGCCATCCAGACTGTGGCAGTGAGTGCCATATCCAGCCTATTCTTAAACACCTCCAGGGACAGTGACTCCACCACATCCCTGGGCTGCCCATCCCAATGTCTCACCACCCTTTCTGTGAAGAAATTCTTCCTGATGTCCAACCTACACCTTCTCTGGTGAAGCTTGAGGCCATTTCCTCTTGTCTTGTCAGCACTTGCTTGGGAGAAGAGGCCGGCCCTCACCTGGCTCCAGCCTCCTCTCAGACAGCTGTAGAGAGTGATAGGTCACCCCTCCTTTTCTACAGACTGAACATCCCCAGCTCCCTCAGCTGTTCCCCACAGGATTTGTGCTCCAGATCCTTCCCCAACTTTGCTGCCTTCCTCTGGACACGCTCCAGCACCGCAGTGTCCCTCTTTAACTGAGAGCATATTAAGCATAGTCTGTATGCATTTTTTAAAGTTACTCTGTGATGGCTGGAATGTTTTGTGTGGTTTTGGATAGTAAAAACAGTGACATTTTTAGATGCACAAAAAAGGGGAAAAAAATTCATAGTGATTTTGGAAATTATTAACATAGAAGATAATGGTGATTTTGAAAGCTTCACTGGGAGAAACAAAAGAAAACAGAAACCAAAGGAGTACATATTAGAAGACGAAACAATTGATTTTCCATAAAATTAGGTTTTACTTGAGATGAAAAAAAAACCTTTAAAAGAGACCAGAAAAAGAAAGCATCTGAATGCACTTAATGGATTTTTTTTTCTGACAGAAAAGGGAATGGCTCTGGTTTAGGTTTGTCAGACTAAATATAGAGATACAATTTTATTTCCCGCTACTTAATGTTACTCTTGTGCTTTCGTAAAAAGATATTTTCCTTTGCTGGATATGCAATTAGAAACACTGTGGCCACATATTTGGCTTTTGTAAGAAAAAAAGTAAACAACTGGTGAGATATTGTTTTCTATATCCTTTTAGGTATTTGTGAAAGAGATCAAATATGTCCTCTAATTTCTAAAGCCTTTAGGCACTGAAATATGGCATAATTAATTTTAATTCTTTGACTTAATTCAGAAATAAAACAATATAACAGCTTTAATAGAATGGTTAGCATATACTACAATTCACATGGGTTTATATCTTCTGAGTGAATTCTGATTTTTTTTTCAGTGATGTGCTTAGATTTTATCTGGTTCCCCACATGTATTATTTAAGTTTGATATACAAAAATAAAATGCCCTACCAAAAAAATGCCTCACCTATAATTTGGCTTTCTCATTCCTGTAATTTATGTATTTGGTAAGCCAACTTCTCTCAAGGTCATGGTCACTTCTCTCAACCCACCAAATAAAAGCCCCTAACAACAATAAAAATACCCACAACAAAACCAAATAATGGCTGGCTCGGGTTTGTTTTTGCTGGGTTACACAGTAAGTCTTGTATAGGCTTTATTTGTTTTAAATTTGGTGCCTAACAATTTCTCAGCCAAACAACCTTGACAGTGTCCCCTTAACATATTCATAGCGACACGCGGAGGCATCACAGTGAATTTATTTACATCTCTAAGTATTGCAGAGGCCTACAGCTTCTTCTCAAAAATCTGTGCTGAAGTTCAGAATAAGCTTTACTGTCCATTTGGATTGATTGATTGATGGGCCTGTGAGCCCAGTTACTCTTCTGACAAGCTGCACTCACAGGAGCTTAGTCTGGCTAAATAAACAGGGCAGTGAAGTGAGAAGTATGTGACTTTGTAGTACGCTTTGTGCGAGCAGGCTATTGTTTCACCTCCAGATTACGTAGAATAGATCAGATTGTCACTTGTTGGAGCTGGACATCACTTAACCTTGCACATTGGAATAGAGAGAACAGTTGCTGATTGCTTTGAAATAAGCTTGTGTTAACCAAGCTATTAAATGATAATTAATACAAGATTGAGAAATAATTTGAATTCATGAGCTCATCAGGCGTTATTTAGATGTAAGTTTTTTCATTAGCATTTATATTTGCTTTTCATGTGTACTACAGACAAGTTCCATTTCTTTTTGTGTCAGCAATCATTGGTGTCATGGTTAATACTAATCTTGGACTCATAATGACTCTTTCCATCTCCAGGTCTGCTACAAGCAGTCTGGAGTCTTTGACTAGGTTGATCTGTGAGCTCCTTTTAGGCAGTGCCATAAAAATGTAAAAGTCCTGCTGTGTTTAATTAAAACAGAAGCATCAGTATCTCTTATGTACAACTAATAGCATTTTTTTTTAAATTGGGAGGAAGATATAGCAAAGCTGGTCCAGATCCTCAGCTGATAATTTACATTTATTAAGGGTCTGGCATACTGAGTCTGAATATAGAATTATGATTGCATTTATTTTTTAGTTAATGCACACAGTTTGAATTAGGTACTTCAGCCATTGCACTGTGTTTCCGTAATGAACATCATTACTGATAACTACAAATTACAACTCCAAATAAAAGACACATTCATATCCTTCTTCAGGCTTTATTAAATTTTTCTGACATTTAGAAAGCACAGTTTGCTCTCCTACTGTTATGCATTAGAGTTTTAGGAGAACTCAAATGGGATATATTTGCACTGTGCATAATCATGGTTTGGGGAGCAATAGATTCGGGGAATCAATTCAGAAGTAATTCTTCTGAAAGGCATTCTTCAAATGAGGGTGTGCTTGCATTGTGTATGTCAAAGATCCAGCTTTGCGTTTTCTTCTTGACATTGCCAGAATTACTTTTCTGCTCTTTTCCTAAAGTGTGCAGCATGCAGAATTTTCCTTGGCATTTGCCTTTTCTGCTCAGGGCTCGTTCCATTTCAATGAGATGTCTTCATAGCGCCATGAAGCACTTTGGGAGATAAGATGTAGAGATACAAACTGGTAGGGGAATCTCTAAGCACTTGGCCCATTACCTGAGGTGTGCAGAGGGACTAATTCTGGCAAAGGGAAGCAATAGAAGGACCCCTGTGGCATGGTAGATGCAGTTTAAAGTTGATTGTTGATCATAAAGGAGAATAACTGAAGTTAAAACTTCATTTTCTGAACTTACGCAGTTTCTTGGGGCCAAAATACTTTCAGAGGGGTGCTGCAAGCACACCTAGAAAAAGTCCAGGTGTTACTTTAGATTATTTCAAGACTCCCACCTGGTCACAAGGTCAAGAAATTAGTAGATCAGTCTATATTCTCTGTTCTTTTTGAACCAGACAATCTGTATCAATAAAGAGATAGTTATGCAGAGACTTGTGAGTTAAACCATTTATATACACAAAAGAGAACCTGACTCTTGGGAAGTGATCTGGTTTATTGCTTCTGCCTCAGAATAAGGTCAATAATGTGTCAGACGCTGACAGATACTTGTCCTATGTTTTATTTGAAATGCATGATAATGGAGGCTCTATATCTTGCTCACGTCAGCTCTTCTACTGGTTCACTGTCCTTGTCTATAGAGAGATTTCCTGGAAATATCCTTATGTGCTCTTTCCTGAAATTCGAGCCAGTTTTGCACTACGTTCTGTCCCTCATAAGTATCTAGAGCAATAGATTCCCTTTTGCTTTTTACACTACGCTTTTGCAGTCTAGTAATATTTCTTCTTTCATGCTTTGCTTTTCTGGACTAAAAGCCAGCTCTTTCAGCTCTTCCTTGTTGGGTTCATATTCTCTTTTCAGTACTTTGTTTGCCACCCTCTGTGCATGTGCATCCCTCTTGTGTGAGTGTGCCCAAAGCAAGGCACAGTGCTTAAATTTCACTCTGCTTGTGCTATAGGGTGCAAGAAGGCATTCCAAGTTTCTTGCAGCTGCCAGTGACGGTGTTTGCCTCATACCATGGTCTGAGAGTGTTGATTTAGGTTCACCTTGTACCCCACTATGCTTCTGCCTCATTGCTTATCACCCCCAGCTGAAAATTTTTGTCTAATAGTATCATTAAATGGTCCTATTTGAACTGAATTCTGACTTTTCTCAAACCATTTACCTAGTTTCTCAACAATGCAAACCCTGTCCTTCAGCACATGTGTTGTTGCTTAATGTGGCACTATGTGCAAACTCAGTATTCCAGCATTGTGTTATTTAAAGAGAAAATGAAGGGAAAAAAACCCCATTGAATTTGGCAGTGATACGCTGAACAGGTGAGGCTGACTGTTGAACACCAGCAGTAGCTCAGACTGCCAGTCTATTTTAACAACTGAGTAAATCAGCTGCTGCTGAGCTTGGGGAGAAGGGAAGCAGCCAAGTGTGCAAGCCCAGTCTGCTGCTGCAGCTTTGGTCTGATGGTATAGAAAATAAAATGTACAAGAGAAGGCAAGGAGATATTTATGACTTTTCATTAGAATCAAAGTGATTACCAATTTAATCCTATTAGGATGATAATAATGAAAATAGATTATATTTTTCACTCATTTGGACATGAAATTAATTAACCCCCTGAAAAGTATGCAGTGGAAGAGGATTTGCAGAGAGATTCTGAACTGTAAGGATATGTCGCAAATTACAACTGAAGTAAATTTTACTTACTGAAAAGAAATTATTGGGGTACTCATTTTTAAGGCAATGGTCTTAGTTATTACTGCAGTTCACTTGTTAATTAAGACACCTTTGAGAAAATTTTGTATTTCCACAATTTGAAATTTGTGGTTTTTTCCTAGCTTCTTAGGTATTTCTCTGCGTTTTTATTCGTAAGGGAATCTGCTGATATTTTCTTTGTTCTTTTAGGGACCATAAATACTGAAACTTGTCAAACAACAAAAATCTCTTCCAGAAGACCACTGAAGAAATGGTGGCTAATATCCAAACCAACAAACATTATTAATAGTTTATTATGGAATAAGTAGTCATTTTGAAAAGCTTCTCCTACTCATTAGAACTAAAAAGGTTTTTTTCTTGTCTCATGAAGCATACACAACGTTTTCTAAGGGGTTTTACCATCTGCCGTCAGAGAGTGGCATCACTCAGTTGTTTTGGCCAACCTGACCCATTTTTCTCCTGCTCTTTCCCAGAACTCTGTCTCCTTTCCATCCTGTCCCCACAGCAGTGCTGGCTGCCTGACACACTAACATATCCATGCAGCCCAGGCTGGGCTGATCTTTTTACCCTGTAAGAACAGGGGGTTCAGTCTGGTGATCTGTTTAACCCCGAAACTGATCTCCAGCAGTGTTCATAAGCAGGCACAATAGAGAACTATAGGGAAGTCATGTACACTTTTCTGATTCTTTCAAAATTTCTAGCTAGGCTCAGCTGAGAAATTTCCAGGCCTTTTCATTGCTCAGTTAGTAGTCTGCTCTGGATCTTTCTTCTTTTTACTTCTGCTGTGTTCCTCTGACCCCTATGAATTGCACCCACACCATCCTGTCATAGAGATCTACTGCCTGATGCATGGAACCACCTCCTCCTGTTTGTTTTGAGTCTGTTCCTCCTGCCTCATTGGACAGCCTGTATTTTATCCAAAATTTTATAGGTTTATATATCCCAAAACCATAATCTCTTTTCCTGACAGGATGTTCATCATTCATGCCTTGTATGGAAGCTGTTCATTACATTTGACAATAGCTGTAAAACTCAAGTAAAGCGTATCACCTGGATCAGTCTTGCCCACATGGTCATAAATCTGTTCAAAAAACACGTGTGAGGTTTTTAAGGTGGGATTTCTGTTTAGGGAATCTATATTAGGTCTTCCCGGGTTTACTGCATTTATCCAAATGTCATCAGATCTGTAACAGAAACCAAACCCTCAAATAAAGCCATATAATAGCCGAATCTCTGTACTACAAGCAATCTCTACTTATTGGCCTTAGACACTTGCCAGGCTTACCGTACAGCAGCTCATGATCCTCCTCCACCCTACCCCAAACCCCAATTTTAAGACTTGAGATACATTTGACACCTTTCAGCCCTCATGTACCAAAAAAGCTGGCTCCATAAATTCTCTGAGGAAGATTCTCTAGTAGAGGTTTTCTCAGAAGGTTCTACAAGAAGAGATGGGTGCTTCATTGGAGGACAGTTGCTGATCTATAAATTATTTACTTCTTCTTAGAGTCCCATGCAAAGTATTTATGTGACATTTCCCTTGAGTACACAAAAATCACTGAAATAACCCCAAACAATCCTGTTTTCTGTCAGCACATTTGGCCTTTCACTGGGGATAGTCAGTAACGCAAAGCCATTATCGTATTGTTTAGGTCTGGAATTTAAAACCATGAAGATTCTTGGTCTTTCCTGAGATGGTTGGCCCACTGATGAGGTTTACCTCTATACTGTTGTAAACGGGTTGGTCTATTCTGACAGCACCACTGTTTACTATTTCTTCACTGAGTATTTTGTCATGGCATTACAGTACTCCAATGATTGTTTTCCTGTCACCAGGTTTTTGATATGCTTAGTAAATCAATGTCTTTATTTAGAGATATACATTCCCAGTTTATTTTTAGCCTTCTAGCATTTGTGTAGATGTGTTAACCTCTGTGTTGATTCTTTGCCTGGTTCTCCTTAAGTGTCACTCCATTTGCATTTTACTTCCACTTTATTTTCAACTTGCAACCTAGAGATGAAGATTTTTAGCATATTCTTTGTCCCAAGCATCTTCCTGAATCATATGGTCTTTCCTTGTTGCTCACTTTTCACTGAGACCTTTCCTGGTTTCAAGTGAAAGCAGTTTAATTTCTTCACTGCTTAGTATCTGTATCATCCCTTTGGAGTCCTTTTCTCCTCTCATTTTTGTCCCCACTGTGCAGATAGCAGATAAGAGGTAAAAACAAGCCTAAATACTGTAGAAATCAGGTCACATAAATAAAAGGAAATGCAGTATTAACTGCAAAATTTATTTAAATTGAGCATAATGAAGGTGAAAAATGAGCAGAAGTAATCCCATGGGTGTTACAACTTCTGCTATTTCCAGAAAATTTATCTCAATCAGATAAAAGCCTTAAAAAAGGTATGGTAAAAGAAAAAAGCAAACCACAAAGTTTCTGCTTGTGAAACTGTAGGTATCTCAGTATGTTGTAAGGCACACACACCCTAATTCAACAAGGTTCTTAAGCTCCTGCTTAATTTAGAAGGCTTAGATGATTTCAAGAGTATTCTGCTATACACTTAAGTTTAACGCATGTTTGAGTATTTAAGTGAAGCAGGATCCTCCTGGAACAAGCTGGGAAGAGAAATGAACTTGAAAAATTATGAAACAGTATGGGCAAGAAGATTCTAGAGATATCCCACTTGACTGAACATAAAGCATGAAGGGAACAACCTGTAGAATATAAATTACTACAAAGAAATCATTAAGGCAAAAAAAGGTATTTTAGCTTGTGACTTGGTTATACAGTAATTAGATTATATAATAACTAATTATGCCCAGAAAAAGAGTAGACATACCGAGGGATTGGAAACCAGCATAGTGGTAAATAACTCACATATCTAATAAAAAAAATTAATAACCAAGAACTTTATAACATATATGCAGTGTGAAATATATATTGAGTGTATTATTAATGATACTTTCCCACAAGGGGAGTAAATTTTATTCTATAATATATTACATGCTTTCTTACTTACACGTAGAAACTTGTTTCTCCATATATATTTTGTTCTCTAAGGTCCAGCAGATATTGCCATGGTTTTGATTATTGTCTTATCTGTCCTATGGCAGATTTAAGATCACAAAGTGTTTCAATGAATCCAGTGGAATCAATAGTTTTGACTACATGAGGATTAAGATAGAACTTAGCCCAAATAAAGATCACAGATAACTTAATCACAAGTTGTCTTGCACAGATAAATAGATAAATAGAATCAATGTCATGTCCGTTATTTTACGAGTAATTCTTACATAACAGAAAACTCACAGTAAGGGATGCAAACTTTAAATACTTACTAAGCTTTTTTTAATCTAGAGGTAGATGGGGCCATGACTTCATGGCTCTCTTTCCTCACAAGAGATTTTCTGGTGAAACTGCTGGAAAAATATACAATAAACCAGTCTGAGCTTTGCGTAAGTCATGTAAATGCTTGTACAGGAGAAAAACAAAATAAACACGTTCTGAAAGTATTAAAGACTCACTAGTCAAGGAGATTCTTGCAGCTGCCCTTGGCCTTTAGGGGGCTCTTGCCACTTAATCTTTCCACTAAAAAAGCTTTCCCTTAAAAGTACTGAAAATTGTGCGAATTGTTTGTTTCTGCACACCATTGGAAGCTGCACCTTTGTCTTGAGAGATAAGACATGACTTCCCACAAACATCTGTCTCTCCCTGAAGAGCAAATCCTCATAGCTAAGAAATAAACACTGGCCTTCAACATAAGGGATTACAGGCAAAATCCAGACCAAAAAAATCCACTGTCATGTTGCTGAGTAGAGAACTACTCAAATACCTTGTGCAGTTTGGTTTTGTGCTTGTTTGGCTCACATGTGTACTGGTGGTCTTTGAAATGTCATTTTAGCTGTAAGATTAGTAGGTTAGGGAACAGATTTAACTGCAGGGTCAGGTGGCTTAAAACTACCACGGTGTTTTATATTCCACTAGAACCCTGATGGGGTTAGATTATAGGCTCATAGCTTATTTTTCTTGTTTGCTTTTTTTTTTTTTTAATGTGATGTTATTTTAATTCCAATACTAATGCTCACAGTGTCCAGCTCCTCCACTGCTCTCAGTGTAATCCTATTCCTGCTCCCTTTGCATTGGTTCCATGCTTGTATCCCTTTCAGTTATTGGTAGGGCTGCACAGAGCAGCTATATTCATGGATCCTTCAGCTGCAAAGGGGCAAGCGGTGAGGCACAGGACTGTTCAGTACCATTTGCATCTAGTCACTCAAGGATCCATAGATTTTCTAGGGAGCATAATAGCTTTCTGCTAAAATTGGAGCAGCAGGACTCTGAGGTTCATATTGAAGCTCTGAAGGTGTTTGCTGCTGCAAGTTTAAGAATTTCTGACTTAACCAGGTAATCTTTTCCATGGTCCAGCCTAAGGTCTGGCTCCCTTCTCCCCCCGCTGTCTTTGTCTCACCAGGCTGTCTTCCTCCTTTGGCAAAACAAGTCTGTGTACGTGTCTCTGTCCCACCATTCCTCTTCTCTGTACTACAGTGGGTTATATATGTACCAGCTACTTCCTCTCTCAAAACCAGGAGTTTAAAGAAAACCAAAATCAATTACAAGGGAGACACAGTTGGGCAGGGATTTGGTGAAAGAAGTTCGGCTTAACTAACCAAGGTTAGAGGAGCATCTAAGGACAAGAAACAGACATATCTGTTTCAGTTGTGAGAAGTATACCAAGACGGATGGCTGTGTTAATGTGAGAAACAGAGAAACAGGGAGAGATGGTTGAGAGAAGTATTTTCAGTTTGTAGAAGGAAAATTGGAAAAAATAGGAATAGAGCAAAGATATTATGTCAGTGAGAAGATGGACTGATGGGGATAAATAATTGATACCATATAGGAGAAGAAAGAAGCAGGCTTTCAAATGAATGGGTCTGCACGTACTGAACCTGGTTAGAGCACTCTGTTTCCTCAGAAAGAAATTACTGGAAAAATTGTGTGGTAGTACTTGACTCCTGGGTGAGGAAATTTGGAAACTGAAGTTAAGAGGACCTGGAAGAGAAGCTGAGAAGTAACAAAAAGTTATTCTGGCTCCTCATAAGTTCATCAGCTTCTGGTAGATGTGAACTGGCTGCCCCCTGTATTGAGAGATGGCCAAGCTTCTATCAGCTCTACAGCAGAAGATGGGGGCAAAACTGTAATAAAAACAGCGCCAGAAAAGTTTGTTAGAGTGATAATACTTGACATGGTGTGCTTGCATTAGCAGGGAAGAGTATCTGATGATCCAAAAGGTCTTTCCTGGTTGCAGCTTCCTAAGTTCACTTCTAGAGTCTTAATAATTATTTAAGAAAATGGTACATACCAGCAAAGAGTACTAAGTAAGCTTTTAATATAGTCTAGTCTTAAAATAAATAGTTGACTGTGTTTTAACAGGTGGAAGCAAGGCCATTTTATCTTGTTGCTATGTAATGCTGACTTTGTGGATACAGAAAAGGTTTTCATTTTTTTCAGGAAGCACAATGCGTCTAAAAAACTGAATTCCTACTTGGGCTTTTAGAACATTTGCATAAATGAGTAAGATTTGAATTGTAAAATACTTGTATCCTGTTCTTTCTTGAGAAATCCTTTTTGAAATTACAGAAAAAGGGAAATGCAATCTCTATAGACTGAAAAAATGCATCTTAATGGTAATAAAGGGTAACCTAACATTCCAGGTTGAAAAGCAGCCTTTGACATAATGTTCATGAAGCAAAATGATTTATAACCGCAACAGAAACACTCTAAAAAATATCACACTATTAAGCTGTTAATACAAAGGCTTTAATTTTACTGAAAAATGTTTTTTTCCTGTCCTACTGAGTCACCGTTGAAACAAAGGATGCTGTTCTGATATCACTTACAACATATTATCACGTGCATTAA
The DNA here is from genome assembly GCF_000277835.1 of Geospiza fortis. Taxonomy (NCBI): domain Eukaryota; kingdom Metazoa; phylum Chordata; class Aves; order Passeriformes; family Thraupidae; genus Geospiza; species Geospiza fortis. The sequence continues at coordinate 9,952,895 of NW_005054304.1, forward strand.
AGATTTTCTTAGGATTCCATGCACTTTGCTAGATTTTAACTCAAGTACTTACTCAAATGTAAGTCAGAAATACCTTCCTAACAATCACTGGTATTATCCGAGCGTGAAGCAAACAATGAGCTTGGTTTACAATGGAAGCTAGACCTTGCTGCCTTAAGTTTTCTAACTCTCCCACTTCTACTCTACAAACAGTGTAGCTGGTGGGCTAACCCTTGGGTGGGGATAGTACACAAAGTTAGATTATTGCACCTTTTGAAAATCACAGTGGCTTCAAAAAACATTTCACAACCATGTGAGCATGGAAGCCTTAGGAGAGACCAGTTTCCCCTGGCTACAGTTATCATGTACCTGGAAATTCTCCTTCTAAAATTTAAGCAGAGCTTCAGAAGAAATTCTGTATTTCTGGAGTGGCTTCCCCATGTAATGTTTGGCCTGGCCACTTTTTCATGGGGGCTGTAGTGCTGGGAGCAAGGACATGTGTACCTTATGCTTGGCATATGTCTGTACATGGGCAGCGTGTTGTACTCCTTAAAACTGATGCCTTGTGAAGGCTGACCTAGAACAGAGGCTGGACAGAGTTGAAGTTGGTATTTATTAGAAGGCCTCAATGGATACACCTTGGGCAGTGCAAGAGCCCAGCCAGGGCTACACCCAAGATGGACCCAAAATGGTCGCAAAATGGATGACTGATCACAAGGTCTCACACTTTTATAAGTTCTGGTTCATTAGCATATTGGAGTTAATTGTCCAATTATAGCTTTAGATTATGAGGTCCCATCCTTCTTGTTTTTCTCTTTCCATTCCACCTCTGTGCTTTTGAGCCTGAAATTTGGATCATTTGTCCTTGGTCCCCAGTTAGAGAAGCAATTGTTTTGTCTGCCTACTCTGTGAAGAGAGCTTACTATCCCCCAGTATGAAGCTCAAACATACACACTAAAGCAGCACAGAGTCCAAAAAATATAAAAGCTAAAACCTGAGGTATCAACACAGGTATGGTGCTTTTTGGTCCATGCCTATAGACAGAATCATTATACCAACATTCCAAAAGCAATGGATATATTTCTGTAATTGCTAGAATTAATAAAAAAGTAAAATGATTATTCATTGACAAGACAAAAGTGGAAGAGGACACTATGACAAGAACTATTCTATGTATATTATTATTTTCCATTTCTGTTATTGTCTAATGCTGACTTTCTGCAGGAATTTTTATCCCTTTCAATTAAATGCCTGGAGAAGCAGAGGGGTTTAAATGTTCCTGAATTACCCTGAAGATGCTTCCTGTAATTACATAGGGTCTGGTTTGCCAGTGTGGAGTGTTTTGACAGTGCATTTCTGCCCAGCTGCCTTCCTTCTCTGCATCTGCCACGACAGAGACTGCATGTTCTCTTTGCTCGGTATTTACGCCATGCACTTTGAATTTTTAATCCAGAACAGGGAATTATTTCCTCTGTCACTGTATATAACACTAGTAAATGAATAACACCTCTCTCCAAAGAATATTAGAGAACAAACCTTTTAAATATTGTCTTTTCATAAAAAGAGTTACAAGACTGAAAAAAGGAGGTAAGAAGTCTTTCCTCACTTTATTTCAGTATAAATTAATTTCAGAATAAATTAATTCATACTCCTATATAATTATGAAAATGTATGTGAAAACAGTATCTTTAGAAGATTTCATGAGTGGGTAGTTATTGGGACGTTCCATTTATCCCTGTGCTGTTGTGAGATTTTTCAGGAAAATAATATTTTTGGTGTTTGAAGAGGACACTGAAATTTTTTCATTTCAGTGATGGTGGCCTTGGTTTCTTTGGGAGTTGTCTGGGAGTTTTGCAAAGGTGGAATTTAATATTTTATGAAATAGGCTTCTCTTTTATAAGCCAAATTGTTCCTAAGGCTTTGTAAACACACAGTTTTACAAAGACAATACAAATCTATTGATGGTATGGAGAAGAATTTACTGTCAAAATACATATACATAGAATTGAAAAAAGAGAAAAAAAAATCTGTTTTTTAGTGACTCCAACTGAAACACAGTTTTGTAGAATATGAGTTTGTGATGTTTCTACACTAGCAGGAATCTTAGTTCAGGACAGCTAATGTCCTAAACCATCCCAACAATCTGAGAAGACGTGGAGTGCAACCTCAGATATTACTTCATGTTTAGATCCTCTGTTGAACTGCAGTTACTTTGTGCTGAGAGAATGACATACTTCTAGAGCTGGCATAGCTGCATAAAAGCAGATTAACGCTGAGGGAAATAAATCTTCATGCCATGAAACCAAGTCAGGTCTTTCTCCACCGTTCCTCTATGCTGTCTTCATGTAATAGATAGTAAAAAATCTAAAACCAATGTTGTTTTCACCCAGCTGGTCACTGACAGCTTATTAATTTAGAGTATTCCCTGCCTTCTGTGGTTTACATCTTGATTGGTGGTCACAAGTGAGCTCAGAAGAGTAGTAGTACAGGTGAGTCAGGTAACGTGCAGACAGCCTGCTCTGAACCAATCCAGTCCCGTGTGTTTTATACTCTTGCTTTCTGTTGATGGCTCCTCTATTAGAATTTAATGTATTTCAGATTCATATTCATTTTTTCATCACTGAAAACCAAAATGGCATAAAGAAACTACTGTGAGATTCCACTGTTTCCATCCTATTCCTTATTGCCTTCTTTCAAAGGAATGACCTCTTACATTTCAGCAGATGGCTGATGGTGAAGAGTAGAGACCTTTTCTAGGGCAAAGAAGCATTTTTAAGACATAGAAATTAACTGAGTTTCCTGCTAGGTGCAAGCAATATGACTGCTCTGTGCTGCTACAGGTTTTGTGAAAACCAAATGGGTAAAATGCCAGCATTGTTTAAACCAGTTTCTGAGAGGACAACTTTTACATACTCAGAGTTGTGTTTGTTAAGAAAAATTGCATTCAGATTGAACAAAATGAGCATCTTTATCTGATGTGAACAGATAGAAGAAAGATGATGGGAAAAAAATGAAGGATTTCTCCCACAGAAAATGGCTTCTTGAACTGTGAAAGGCTTACAAACACATTGGTATGGTACACACACACATGGTACACAAGTTTGAAATTCCAGCTGACATTTCAAATGGTATTTAGTTATGACAAATCTGATTTATTTGAGTCTCTCTCCAAAGCTGCCATAAAAGAAGCACTGATTTGGTGATTTATTAGTCACAGCACCTTCAGACAGCTTATTTTTCTAGTTATGGAAATTGCTATGAGATCTATATGTTCTTTTATGTACCATAGGTTGCTATTTTTTTGTCATGATGACTGGGCTCTTAAGTTTTCCAGTCAAGTTTTCATCAGATTGTATGTTTCCTTAGAAAAATACCCTGTCAAACAACATTCTAGATAACCAAGGAAAATGCCTTGCAAAATGCTATTTTGGGTGATGCAAAAGAAACTTCATCTTTGCAACTGACCCTTGTGCTTTTGTTATTCAAGTAAAATGTAATTGAAATGCATTAATAATTATTGTTGTCTGAACATAATTCATCAAATTTATTTTTAAAAGTAAAACAAAAACATTAATTACAACAATCATACTTTCAGTAACGAGGGCCTTAGCAAACAGTTGCATTTGAGGCTGTATTTTAACAGAAAATTCAATTGCAGTTGTGGTCTTAGGGTTTGATCCGAAGTTTGAGTCTCTAAGGATTATACTTGAGTAAAGATGTCAATGAGAATATTTTTTCACAGATAAGCGCTTTCATTGATTTCAGTTAAATGAAACACACTTGTGTTTCCTGTTTCACCACACAGTTTCTTACACTGAAAAGACTCTTTAAAGTGGGGAAATCTGGAGTAGTTATTAAATCCTGTGCAAGGCCTCTCTAGTACACGTAACATTTAATAAAAGGCATTGTCTGGATAAGATGTGAGAGGGACAATGCCAGTGAAGCCAAGATTTTTGCCTTCTCCATGATGATTTGTGTATTGTCTCAGTAATGCAGTTTGTGTGTTGTTTCACTACTGTGCATTAAGTAGACCCCTGACAACAGCCACAGAAGGGGAGCAGAGATAGTTTGGCAGTGTCTATCTAGTCATTCTAATCTATTCTGATCCCCTTCATCCCTGCTGAGGCAAGAATGCAAAGACTAATATGGTTGTGCTTAGAATAGTCCAGCTGTATCTTTCCAATGCTAGTAATACTGTTCTCTTCCATCAAACTTGCAAACAGAACCTGTATAGATTTTCAGTTGAGAGAAAGAAATGTAAATGTTGAAAAAAAATCTGGAGACTTCCTCCTTTTGTAATTATGTATGTTAATTCTATCAATAATTCAGCATGTTAGTACAATGAATAAGCAATCATTGTGAGTCTTAAAAATGCAGAAACCAGAGACTAGTGATGGCCACAAATTGATATGTTTAGCATGTCCTTCACAGCACTTGACGTGACCTAGGTCTGATTCTCCTTTATAAGTCATAACAAAAATCCACTTACCAGATGCTCGGAGGATGCATTTTCATAGGTTCTGAGTCTCACTGGTATTAATTTGCTTACGTAGCTGAAAGCAGGGGGGGATATGTCTGAAATGAACCATGTGCAACCAAAAAGAAAAAAAATACACTGAAAGAATTTGTTCATTTTGAGTTAATGAATCAATGAGCTGATAGGTTTGCTAACTATAATACTCCATGGTAAATCACCACCTTTGCACTCACGGAGTAGCTCACCTGTGCAGTACATCAGTTCATGAGATAGCAAAGTAATTTTAAAAGTCAAGAAAGTAAGGGAAAATTGAAAAAGTCACAAAGTCTTGTTCTTTCTTATTTCCACTTACATTCAGAGTGTGCAGCTTTCCCACTGTTCTGGTCAGCAAGGCTTGTGGGCATGAAGCACTGGCTTTGGTAAGGGAAATGCACGGTTTAAATCTTGGAATAAGGTCTGTGCACTTTTACAGTGTAAAAGACACATCATCATCACCAGCATCTCTGTCATGAACTAACAAAACCTTTAGAAGCAGTGGTTGATCTCAGCCTTGCTGGGTGTGTTCTAAAACTAAGAAAACCATAATTGAATGTATTTTTTAATTTTGCAGCCCTTCTTGCTAAATATAGCATGGAAAACCTGAAGTAAGGGAATCTCTTCAGACCTCCTTCAGCAAAATTGTGACCTCCCATAGGCTGAGTGTGTGGATTCTCCTTCACCACCTCCTGATGCTACTGGTTCTGCTGTGAGCAATTGAGATTTTTGCTGCGATAGCTCAAAGATGGAATAGCTACAGCAGTGCCAGACCATCCACTGGTGTAAATTGTTATTGCTTCAGTGAGACTCACAGGGCTTCACCACATTATGTCTGCTGAAGATCTGATCCATAAAGTGTCTTGGGAGTTGCTTTTTCACTGTTCTATAAATTACCAGAACACTGCTGTAAGAGGAAAAGTGTTTGGTAAGGCAACACAACATTTTGCTTTGGATGAAGCATTAAGAAAACAAAAAATAAAATAAGACACAAACAAACACATGTGGCAATATATAATAGGTGCCAGATTCTAAGGATAAAGCATCCTTTTTTAAACATTCAGAGCAGACATATTGGGAGTGAAAGAAATATTGATATAAAGAACAGCAGATGGACAGCATGTACTATGTGGGACTCCAGCAGCTATCAAGTGAAATCAATCTGACTTTTGTTAAGTTCATGGCTGTTCACTACTGAATAGAGGGAAGAGAGATGCAAAGATTATAGCCACCATATGTCTTAATCCAGAACAGAGATATTTCCCTATGTCCAGCTTCCAGAATCAGCTGACCCGTGAACTCCCTGACTCGGTAGCTGCTTTCACCAGACTGCGGCATGGAGACAGTCCAATAGACAGCTGTCCCACAAGCCTGAAAGCCTCAGTTTTATCAGTCTGTAAGATGAAGTTGCCTTGCAGATTCAGACATTAATGCACCAACTAGGACTTCCAGATTTTTGGATTTTTTTAGCAAGAAGCCCTGGAAGACCTGAGAATCCAGTCAGATGCACATCACTTTTGAAACCTGTCACCGCACTGGGAGACAGGAAATCTATTTGAATTTGTCGTAAGTGCATCCACCCTTCTAAGGCAAAGCTGGAGCTCCTTTGAAATGAGGTGCTCAGTTTTGTATTAGCAACAGCAGAAATTGCAGAGAGCATGAGATGTCCTCTCCCATCCTGTTTATTTCCCTACTCACATGGCAGTGTCAGAGATGCTCAATCTATCACCATGAGAGTTACATATAGAAGTTGCATATAATGTCAGGACCAAAGCTGAACATATATCTCACCAAAGTACAGCATCAATCCCCCTGGTATGCAAGAAATACTGAATGCATGAGGAAAGGTACTGTAGGAAAGAGAAAAGGATTCTTAAAGTGGCAGATTGCTTTTCAGCATAAATCAAGATCATAGTAATTCCTACTCTCTTTTCTTAGCTTAAACCCAGCTGAAAACCACTGATTTTTCAATGCTACATCGCTACATGCAGCCATCCAGATTCTCATATCAGTAAACCTGCCCCTTCAGTAGCAAGAACATGATTTGTTCATTTATACCTATGTAGAACAACTGTGCATCAATGTAATATTTTTACCTTTGCATGGTAGTTCCATCTTCTCTTTTATTCATCAACACTTGGCTAATACAAATTTTTTCTTACTGCCTATAGTTCTTCTATTGAATTTACTTGAAACTGTGATACACAATGAATCATTTCAAGAGTCTTCCTTTTACTGTGATTTCTAAACATTGCTCTTCCAGCATCCCTTTCACCAGTGAGTTAGTGCAGGACTAAATCCTCCAGAGCCAAGGAGGAACACTCAGATATTTTTTTCTCCTGTTTAACCTTTTACTGAATGCCAATGTGTCCTGATCTCTGCAAAGACACTGAATTATGGTTTAATGGACTGCTGGAACATGGGAGTATTTTTTTCCACACACACACAGAGAAGTGTGAGTAATAACTTCACTCAAGGCAACCAACCTATTCCTGATTTATATTGCTATAAAGAGCAGATTCCCTTTTATCAGAATGACAACTACAATGAAGGAAGGAAGCTTTAGAATCAGCATGAAGGGAAACAAGAAAAAGCAGATTTTAAGAGATTCTTCCCTTTATAGTTGCTAGTATATAAACAGTGGTCTAGTGGTACACATGGAGGCTGACTAAACAGAAGGGAGGATTTAAGGGAATACTGCCATATGTGAAATGCTTGGATTGTTTAAACATTTAACACCAGGGGGAAAAAAGTATTCCTGAAATGTTGTAGAACCAGACAAGACAAACTTGGCTCTACTGCTAGTCATTCAACTGTTCTTCATAATCCTGAAACTGTTATCTGAAGGGCTTATATTGAGATCATTGCTTTGGCACTCTTAAAACAAACTGAGAAAGAAGAAATAATACCAGAGGAAATTGTCTAATAAAATTGGCTGTCATGGACCAAGGAGGATTTATTATTTGGGGGCTTAGATCCCAGTCATGCATCTGACTCCTTTTAGTTGCTCTAGTGACACCAGGCAAGTAGAAAACTGGCCCAAATGGCCAGTTTTGAACAGCCCCTGGAAACACAGCTGCCTCAATGTGATTTTCATCCAAGTACAATGGATAGATGGGTGGTAGTTTTTAAAATTTTTCTTTAGAAAAGCTCTGCTCAACTCAGAGATTGCTAGAAATGCAGTCTTGCATACTTGAAAAGAAAGGTGAGCCCCATGCATCACTAAATATGGTTTAACAGACTGCATGAGAGCTCTGATTGACAGCTTATACTTGCACCTGTAACACTTATTGTTTATTTGTCTCTGACAAATTAATCCTCCAGCACTGACTATTGCACAATAAGTTCTCAGGGTCTCTTTCTTGTGTTCTGACAAAGCGTTGCATCCGTAACACAGAGCAGTTACATCAAGGCGGATTGGGTTCAGTGCCGCGGTGCGTGAAATCTGAGGCCGGCTAGCCCACAGAAAGGCACCTCAGCAGCCTAGGCTGACAACCACGCGGCCGCTCAGCCCTGGCTCCCGACAGGAGGCAGGCGGGGCCTATGGTTGCTTAGGGCGCTCTCCCTCACGGCGCGGTGGGGAATGCAGCACCTTGGCAGACAGGCAGAGGGACGCAGCAGCGAATCACAGACGAGAAAAGAGGCGAGGAGGCAGGCGGGTCTCCGTAGCAGGAATAGGGTTTTATTTAGGGAAGGCTGTAAGTAACTACAAGGATCGGCGAAGATCTGCGAAAATCTGCGAGGAGGGCGACGATTACATGAGGTTATAAATGGTTCTAGAGGGGAGGAGCAGCCCACCCCTTGGCCAGTAACCGAACAGTATAAAATAATTGGCACAAAGTAACAACAAATGGGGGATGAGTTGGGGAGGGACAGCAACTCCTGCTCCAATCACTCTCTGCCCAGAGTGGAAGGTTCTTGGGACTGGGAGTGGGCAGAGAGTGACGGACAGGGAGGTTACCGGGGAAACATGGGTGGGGTTTACAGAGAAGCCATGGCAACTAAGGAGGGGACTAAAGACTGACATAAAAGTTGATACAAAAGGGCGGGAGTTCCCTAGACAACCAAGGGATTGACATACAACTGTCAGGGAGGGGAATGCGGGGAGGGAGCCTGAGGCAGAACCATTGTAACATACCAACGGGGGGAACAGAACACACCAACTGGAACATTAAAATTATAACTTGAATAATAAATCAATCCATGAACTGAAAGGCCGTCACACTGCAACAGTTCAGAATAAATTTCATGTATACTTAGGAAGGATATAAGAATTAAGCACTGTAATGACCACAGTTCTGTTGATGGGTGAAAAAAGTAATCCAGCCTATCTTTCTCTGTTGTATTGGCATTAAGAAGCCTCAATAGCTAGGTCTGTCTCTAGAAATGAAGAGAGGATTAAACAGTGCCTAGTTTACCTGTAGCATCTGTGGTGGTTTTAAATATGGGACTTGCCAACCAAAAGCCAATTTTTTCTTCTACTTTCATCCTGAGCAAGCTGTAATAGGAAAGGGACTGACCCCAAACTGTCTGTGTTGGCAGTGTCCTACTTTGGAGTCCTGGGCAAATGTGGACTCTAGGGAGTAGCTGTACCATTAAACATGCTGGGAACAGCAAGTACAGGTCATGTCCCATTTCCACTTCAATATTATATGTTGCAGCACAGCAAAAGAACAAGGGAGATAGAGCATTTCTTTCACTGTGCGGAGAACTTCTGTAGCAGGTACACATAGCTCGTGTTTTGTTTGACAGCATGATTTGGGACACCATCTCAACCTTCAAACCTCTGCCAGGTCACTCAGTTTCTCATGTTTTCTTTTTTTTCTGTAGCTCCACAGTGTAACACAGGGAAGTCTGATCTCCTACCACTCACTGCAGTAGGCAGTTCAGAAGTTACAAGAAGTCTCAGAAATGTCAAACGTAATGAAAAATAAAGGAAACATACAGAAGAAAGTTGTTCCTGTTTATTCCACACAATGTGCACCATTCTTTTACTCATCAGTGATGCCAGTGTAAAGGTTCTCTTTCCATTTTCTCTGTTAGTCTTGTAACAACAATGACCTATAGTCCTTTAAAATAATATATTTTGCAGTAAGTGCAGGACATGCCACATCCCAATACCTAAAGCAAACACAGCTTTCTACTTTTACAGGTTTCTGCTGTAAATTTCAGGTTTGTTTTGCACATAAAGCGTATACCTAAAAGCTTAAATACCTGATTTGCATCTTCTACCACTTAGCAGTATGTATTTGTTTGCTCAAGATGATTGCTTACTTTGTGGGTCTCTATGAAATATTAAGGAGTTTTTCATAGCAATGTATTCTTATTCTTGTACATTGAAACCTGTGTCCCTTAAAAATTGATAGTGACAAAAACAACAATTACACCATTGACTCATTTAGGCTCTCATTTATTCTGTATTTGAAAGATACTTAATCTCATCCAGCTTCATAGAAGGAAATACATATCTGTGTTTTAAACAATACCTCTGAGAGGCAAAAGATTTGGTTTTTTTCTCCATCAAAGGCCAGCTTGAAGAACAGAGGACCAAACAAATATTTCCTTTTGAATGCTACCTTTCATAGAATTGTAATTTTTCAATCACAAGATCTGACAGACTTTTTGTGCAATGTCAAAGATCCATGAGTATGACTTGGGCTAACATTATTAGGCTTTGGGTGCTAGAGGACAAAAGTAGAATGCAATTCCACAAATCCTCTTGTGTATTCTGCTTTAGGTGTGGAAGAGAGATTGTAGGTTAAATCATTCTGGATGTTTAGGGAGGCACCTGTTCCTTACCTATTTTTAAAATATATTGCTTATATTACAAAAACCCCAGTTTTCAAAACAGCAGGGAGAGATAGAAAAGTACAGAGGACTTAGGATTTTAAAATGTATTCTTGTATGTGAGAAAGCAAGCAGCTTGTGATTTTTCAGTTTCTGTTTCAGATCAAGAAGCTGGTTCTGTGTGTTGCTGGAAGATGAGATTCATTGTTATCTCTTGCAAGTACCATTCATTCGTAGCCTAGCTTTCTTGTGAAATGATGGGATTCAAACTTGTCACTATTCCAGTGGTGTTTATTGCCCATTTTTGGTCCCAGCCCAGGGTGATTTTAAATGAGGAGAAGTCCTCATTTATGAAGAGGAGAGGAAACATTTTGGCAATTTTTATTTTTAAAACTGTAGTCATTGGCAGCACTCTAAAAGTTTGGAATGTTGTGGGTATTACAGTCATATTAGGATTGATGAATTACTGAGCAGAGCAAAAGTGAGATATCTGAAGCTGTGTGGTGACTGTAGCTTATTGAACAAATCTCTGTGTGCATGTTTCTGAATAGCACAGTAATGACAACTGACATGGAAGGCATTTAACAGTATCCTTCTATGTATAGGGACTTCATTACAAAGATGATCATTCCCTAAAGCTCTGGTACGTGTGCAGGTCTTTAGCAAATATTTTTGGATCCCTTGAACTGGAAAGGAGAAAAGCTGCTCCAGGCAGCTTCCTTCTTCTGGTGGGGTTTTAGAATAGCTTCATGCTTTCCTGCATAGCCTTTCTGAGGCTTGGCTTTGGAAGTCAGGTATTGTCTGTGCAGATCAGAAGCACAGCTCCTGGTTCTGTGCACTGCTTGTAGCTTGGAAGTGTGCCTTTATGAGAGGAGAGAGAGATATTTTTGAAGAATATATAGTTTAGTACAATTCTTTTTCAGTGTCAAAAATCCATCGATGACTAAGTGTCAACAGAGAATGAAGGAAGTGTCTTGTGGAGATTAAAGGGATGGAAAAATGGAATCTGTTAATATCTGAATAGAAGTCTCATTCAGTGACAGGTGTCACTTTGCTAAAAAGTAAACTACATATAGTAAAGTAATTACTTATTTCCTTCTCTTTGACCCCCTATTAAAAGAAAATTAAACCAACATGTGAATGGCTATAATGATTAGAGCGAGCAGATGCAGTGCTAAGGAAGTAAGAGGTCTTAGCTTCCCATCCAGGGCTATCCCATTGTCATTTGCATACGGCATACGCTGTGTGAGATGTCAAAGATCATTATGTCATCTGCTGCATAAATTGCACATCCAAGGAGGGTGGAGGAAAAGCAGTCATGTCACTGGAAAATGCTAATCTGATAATAGTTTGTGCAGCATTATTAGTGTCCTCCCCAGAGGACTCAGGAACTGCTAGCTGGCTTTGTATGTTTATGAGTTATTCTAGGAATGAAACACAGCTGGTTGTGGGATAAGGTTTACAAAGAGCTGAAGTTCAGAAAAACAGCCAAAAGAAAAGGTAGAATTTCCTTTTGCATCTGAAAGGGGAATTTTGGGAAGCAGAATGCAGTTACTGTAATGGAAAGGCTGAGCACAAAGAGCTATGTGCTTTTAACATTAGTAGGTTTTATTTTAACCTAAAGCCAAAAAAGGAGATGGGGGGAGAAGGTGCAGCCTGTAAAAAGAAGCACTCTGTGTGTCTCTACAGCATGCCACCCTTACTGTTCTGAATGCAACTATTTTTAAAACACATTATTTTGTAAAAGGTAAGGTGCAGAAACATTGCAATCATAATCATATAGTACATTTGTTCCCTGTACATCAGTATAATCCAGTCAAACATAAAGGAATTTCCATATAAAGCTGTCAAAGGGAAAGAAAACACTAACTGAACCGTTCTTTCATATTATGTTTCATAAAATAGTCATGACTGGAAAACTGTAAGTACAAAAAAGACTGAGAAGATTGAAACATAGGAATACTTGATGCAGATGATGAAGTTTGATGGCAATAGAATGCAGGATTAGAACAGGATTCTTTTGCTACAGAGGAGATGACCAGTCAGACTAGTGGCATATAACTTGCTTGCCTGCTTGGATGTTTGAAAGTGGAAGGTTGATTTGCTTTTGGTGTTGTGATAGGAATATTTAGAGATTATTGCTGTCAGAAAAGGACTTAATCTTCCCCAAAGCAACAGGATTAGCAACTCAAGTGGAAGCAACAGTGAATAACTTACAAGACTTGCATGTAGAATCAATCCAGGGAACACAAAGCCATCTGAAAGCAATCAAGCTCTGGAAAGGTACTTCTGAAATAAAGGAACTTCTTTTGTGCTTGTTTGTAAACTTAAAGTTGTCCAGAATTATAACAACTATAGACTGAATAAACAAGGGCACTTAGCAAATTCCACCCGAGATCCAGGATGTGAGTCTCCAAAACACTAAAAAAACAAAACAGAAAAAAAACAAGGGGAAATGAAGCAGATCTTTTATAAAAAATACATATGTACACACACACATGCATATATATGAAATAAATATTTCCTAATATTTACACAGCACGCTGCTGTGCTCTAGACATGGTTCTTATACTTGAGCTTCTCTAATTACTAAGAAACTTCATGAGAAGCTGCAGGTAGCCTGAGTCAAGGGCAGCTGACCAAGCTTGCTGTGTCCAAGATCAGGTTTAGTAAAACTCCTGAGAGCAGGAGTATTTCTCTGTGCTTCCTGAACAAAGATCAGTGGTTGGGGGTATTGTGTCACCAGTGCAATTTCCTGAATAAGCTTTTGCCTTTAGTTAAACCAGACAAAAATATCTATGGTACCTATGATTAATCTCACCCCCAATGTATGGTCAAAATTAAGTGCAACAAGTTGTAAATTGTCAGCATTTGAGACTGGAAGGAGATAGGAAGACATTTACCTCTCAAAAGCTCTGAAAGGGCTACTTGAAATGTAATGGCTTGCCCTATGAAATGTTGTCACCACCTGCATATTCCTAGAGAGCAGTGGAAAATCTGTTGAAGATTATCTTTCAACACTGTCATAGAGAGAATTGACAACATTCGCAGAAGAGGCAGGGGTAAAGTTGAACATCTGCCCACTGTGGAAAAGATATTTCCAAGACTGGAGACAGTGGGACTTAAAGAAACTTTGTATTTATGAAACTGTGTATTTGATTGTCACAGTAGATGGAGAATATAACCTGCTTGAAGGGTCACAACAATTGAATGGAACTCAGCTCCCTCTTACCTTATTGAACAATGAGTATACTGAAGTTTTATATCATGGTTTCACAAAAGAATAGGCCTTTTTATCAGTCTTTGAAGAATGACACTGCAGAGTTTTAAAGAAAGAGATAAGACAGAGTTTTCCAAGAGGCTTTAACAGCATCTTAAAATTTTTAAAATCTGTGGTTGCATCAGCCTAAGCAAAGAGTTTCATCCTGTCACAGAGATTCAATGTATGGAATGGGGAAGTTTTATCATATCACCTGAGAAATTTTGGAAAGGAGTCAAATGGATGAATCTTCATCCATTAAAAATTTCTGGGAATGAGATAACTTCCATCTGATGGAACAAAGCAAAAAGTATTCCACCAAGAACTGGTATAATAGGTAAGAATTTCAGTCGTATCACTGGATGTTGTTTTTAAACATGTGTTTATGAAATATGCAAAATTTAGTATCAGTGTTTCAGTGCAGCTGTGTTCAGTTTTCTGCCAGTACAAGGATAATTAAAACAAACAAACAAAAAGCATACTGTGACATTTCCAGGAGGAAGTGTCACTTATGAAACATTTTCACCTGTTGGTAGTAACACTCTCTCAGGTAGAGATGGATTCAGTATGATTCTGGATATAACAGAGGAGACTGTGTACAGAGAAGTATTCATGGGGTGCACATCTTTGTGTGACAATTAGACAAAACATCTTTGCTGAACAGCATAAGGCTCATATCTCACATGGATATTCTTTGCACAAAATCTTTGGCTCAGAGGTATGACAACAGGGAGAAGGACTTGGGAGTAGTAGAACAAGAGGTACGCTGGAAAGAAACCTGGCACTCATGTTTCCCTAGCATGCCAATAGACTTATGAGCCTTGTGAACTCAGTTCAGAAGCTTGTTGGTTGCTAGGAAGAAGATAACACAATTGATTTTAATCCTTCCAGATCAAAAAGGAAAGTGCTCGAAGACCTTGTGTTCTAAAATCAGAACTATAGTTATTATGTGGAAGACAGTTGGGCCTGAAGACTCTTCCAGAATTACCAATCTCCTTCCATTCACTTTGGGTGACCTTTACTTGACTCCATGAAAAATGAAATCCATTTCCTCCTAGTCTTGGTCAGTCAACTCATAAGGTTGCTCTAAATAGTTCATTCAAAGGAACAATGAGACACCTAAATCCAAAATGGGCTTGAGTGGAGCTGACAGTGAGAGGGAGTAAAGCCTCTCCTAAAGAAGGAGGATGGGAGGAAAGCCAGGAGAGAATATATTTACAAAATGTATGCTGTGAAACTAGGGAGAGGGGAGTTTTTCCTTTACTGCTGCTGCAGAGAGGCTCTGCCCATTTATGGACCTAGTGCAAGTTATGTAGTTAAAATTGAAAATGGAGAGAGAGAAGTTCAGTAGCATGGAGTTAAAGAAGTTATTTACAACATTGCCTACATGGTCACCACCTGTTTATTTGCTTGTTTCTCTCCATGGGAGGATTTTCCCCTGTGCAGTTTATAGTCCAATTAACATAGAATTACATTTTCTTGCATGACTGTG
The DNA here is from genome assembly GCF_000277835.1 of Geospiza fortis. Classification (NCBI taxonomy): domain Eukaryota; kingdom Metazoa; phylum Chordata; class Aves; order Passeriformes; family Thraupidae; genus Geospiza; species Geospiza fortis. Next base: position 9,967,922 of record NW_005054304.1, read on the forward strand.
ACCACAGCCTGTTTTAGTTGAAATGATCGATCCATTTGCACAACTGTGGTTCTGTTTTGTGTGTACGTGTGCTGTTGGTTCTGGATTGTATAGATTAAAACTCATTTCATTACATGGAATCAGACTCTTTTCCATGCTTAACCCATGGAAAAATACCATAGTCTTACCTACTTGTTTAGATTAAGTTTAGATTTGAGGGCAAGCTGAATTTTTTTCTGTCAAGAGAACTTGGCAGGGATTTTATCTAGTGTCATTGTTATTTTTTATTGCAATATAAGTACCAGTCTTGTCATAGGATCATTTTTTTTGAAGTTTAATTAAACAAATTCCCTGCTGTTTCAAGAATCTTAAGTGTTGTTTGTGAGGCCTATGGACATGATTTGTGTTGTGTCTGTAAGTTTCCTACGGAATGTCAGGTACAAATTTCTATAGAGCAGGATGAAAAGCAGTGGTTCTTCAGGCCTGCCTGAATGAAACATTTATTGCCCAGACCTTTGTCATTGTGGACTACAAGGTTTGACTGATTCACTTCAGCATCTCTTATATGCAGCACATGAGACTAATTTTAATTAAAAAAATTCATGGACTGAGGTGCTATTCAGTGTAAACAGAATAGTTTTAGTGAGTAGCATTATCCTTCCTCAGTATTTTTAGATGCACTGAGTAAATTGCTACCTGCATATAAAGGTGCCACTCGTTTTATGTATGCTCTGTTAAAATGCCAGCTTCCCACAATAGAAAGTTGTGGGTTTTTTCCTATTCTAAAAAAATAGGGCAAAAAAATTATATATTTATAGTTACGTGTTTACTATTCTCTTCCTATACTGAAAGGTTTTAAAATCCTCTGTAAGGCATGAAATACCACTTGACTAATCAAAAGTCCTTGGAGAACATTCTTATAGATTTTGCCACTCTCTAGACTGCCTTGGTTGACTAGTGCTTTCCACAGATGATATCATTTTCCCCTTATTTGTTCAGACTATTATTGAAAAATGAAAGTAGTCTAAAATTCATCAAAATATTATTAGTTCATTGTAAATTATTTGTGCTGTGCTGACAATATGTACCTATTTGATTGTCCCCTAGCTGAATGGGAACAATGCAGTCAAGTGGCCCTCAGACACTGTACATTTTAAATAAAGTGTGCTTAGAGCTTATTCCTTTTTTGTTCTGGCTGCTTCTTCCTATTGCTGCACTCTTTGCTCTGTGCTTAGTTTGAACATGGACGCTTCCCAATAAATATAGCTAAGACTTAGCTGGCTATTGAGAAGCTATGAGTGGCTTGTGAATGAGGATCTCAACGGCATTAAAAAAAAATTTAAAAATCAATAAATTTTAAGACTCTGATGTGAAGACCATTAGAATCAATGGAAAGTACTTTCCTGAAATTGAATGGAATTTGAGCAAGTATCTGTAATGATTTTCCTATCTAGGGCGCTTCCATGCCAGAAACTTAGTCCAGCACTTAAAAAAAATTGATGTCCCTACAGTTTTGCTCCTTCTTGTGACCTCTTGATAAACTTAGTCTCCAGTTTTTTAAATGCTTGCACTACAAGGAATATATTATCTAACAGCACCATGATTGATACCCTCTCCCTTTTGTGCACCAAGGCACATCTAACCACTTTCATGTGAACAGCATGGGGGAAAGAAGCTTGCTGCAAATTCTTGAATGTGGCCAGGAGACACAAAGCATGTCCATATGCCTTTGTGATTCAAGAATCTGCAAGAAGACTTCATCACCTCCTTGCAAATTTTGGGACAAAATCAGAGAGTTCTGGACAGTTCATGCTGTGACCTGGCTTCTCTCCCTGCTGAGTGTTAGTGGCCCAGGGTACATTGTTTATTCCCTCAGTGTGCTTGCCCACAATGACCACACATATTGATGTGAGCAAAGCCAAGAAGCTAAAGGTAATGCATCCCCAATCAGCATTTACATCAATGGATTTTCTTGTGGATTATTGACTAGTTTGACATGGAACAATGCCTCCAAGAGTGGCTTCTGCCTGGCTCCATTTCCTCCTGGCTAGACATATCCCCTGAAATTATGCAGAGCCCTGGACCATGCTGTGTTCATCCAAAAGAGACTCCACAAGCTCAGAGGGAAGAAGATTATTATGATGTGAAATCTCCACTCCTCATCTGTGCTTGTTGGACACATTTGGCAAGGATTATCACCAACTGACCTCCCCCACACTGAGCAGCTGGAGGAGTGATGTCACCCCACTTTGTAAAGGGAAAGATGAGTCAGTCTGCTCTGACTGCAATTCTTAATGCTGTTTAGATTTTCTTCCCTGAAGAACAGACAGTACCCTGTAGGTTCTGGTAAAGCCATAAGCAGGCAAGTATATCCTTACTTAGTTGAAAATAAAAACTCTTACCACATTGGTGGGGTTTTCCCCCACCTAGATCTCCAAAAAATTACTGAGGTATGTCTGTGGCTATCTAGGTAATTAAATGCTGCCATCTCTTCCATTTTCATCGCAATTGCATACATTGCCATTACTTGTTTGAATTCTGTGTTTGGCCAACACTGAGGAACAAACCATTGTATGCTATTATGTATTTGGTCTTTCCCTCTTTCATCCTTTATAGAGATGGCCAATGCTGTAAACAAAAAGTTCTTGGAAAATATAAACAAGCAAACAAAAAAAGATGACAAATACTTAGTCCCTAACTCGAATTAATGCTGGCAAAATCATAAACTAAGGAGGACAATGTTTTTTCCCCTCCAAAGTTCTTGCCAGATATAAATATCCAAATCTAGAAGCTCCAAATCCAAAGTGAAAGCTGAAATTCGAGTGTAGAGGAATAGTAGTTTTCTTTGCTCTCTCTCTCTCTTGTGCCTCTCAGATTCTGAGGTTCTTTTGAAGATGAAGATTTTTTTGTTCTTAGAAAACTAAAGAGCAGTTTTTACCATGTGATGTTTATTTCACACTTCAGAGTTGGCATTAGAAACATTGTGAGTGAAATACTGAATTCTGTGCTAAAGAATAATGGCATATGCCCATTTATTTATTTTTAAATAGATAGGGTTAGAAAGAAATTGTGATATACCTTTAATAAACCATGAGAAAAGTGCAGATAGATAGCTGGCTGTTCATTTATTCCATGAGAAAAGTGCAGGTAGATAGCTGGATGATGAAAAGAGCAAGATAATAATCTGGAAATGGTTGCAACAATACTGATTTTCTGTGCTTCTTCTCTCTGGCCCCCACCTCCAAGCTGTTAATAAAAACAAATATCAAACTACTGCATTTTCTTCAGAAAACCATGTGTTTTGGGCACTAGTGGCAAAACCATCCTTATCTAATATTTCTCTTCAACACTAATTTCCAAAATTTGACTCTGCCAAAATACCTGCTGCAAAGACAAAAAAATTATTGCTCTTTTCTTTTGACGTTGCTTCCCAGGAAATAAAACTCCTTTCTTTTGATGCCTATTTCCAAATAGTACTTTTAATGGGGAATGGGAGGTGGTAATAGAGGGTAATGGCAGAATTTTTATATAAACCATAATAAATTGGACAGCTCATTTTAGAGAGATCTGTTGCTGTGTAAAGAATGTGTTTCTCAAATCTCATGTGTGCACCACCATCTGTTTCTAAAGAGTAATATACCTGTCTAGCCTCAAGCTATTTTGCCAATGACTCAGGCAATCGAATGAAGCATCCAACAGCTAGATAAAGATAGCACTGCTGTCTACTTTAACCAGAGGAGCAATTTAAGCTTCCAAATCTCAGGAAAGCATGACTTTCTGCATGGAGAGTATACAGTAACACCACAGTGTTTTGTTGGCACATATGAGGCTCGAAAATGAGAGCAGTTTCTGGACTGTAAAGCCACTGGCCAGTAGTCAGGCAACAGCATTATAAGTGGCAGAAAATATTTGTCTTGGAAGTCAAAAATCTTTGTTTTGTATAAACATTGCTGGTTATTATTAATGTGTCATAAATAAGGATCAAATATATAAAAATGACCCTCTTCCTTGAAGCTGTTACAAAAAATTACTTTGAAGTTTAAATTTACCCCAGCAGAGGGTTTACAGAGGTCACCTGCTTAAACCCTGACCCTAAAAGCCATGTTTTAAACCTTGTGAATTCTAAAGTTTTGTGGATCAGATTTGCATTAGCAACATTTCACACATGGCATATTTAAATCAATGAAAATGTCACTGAATGAAATGCAGTATTCCAAACTGAACAAAAGAACAGAATTTGGCCTTGTTTAACTGATGATAGAGTTGCTGGTGTGTTTGAACTCTCTGTAATGTTATATGTGAAGTAGCCAAGAAAACTCATTGTTTGCTGGTTCTGTTTTAAAGGGGGGGTTATAATATGTTCACATCAGAGAGAACTAGTATGATTCTTATTTCTGATACTTCTACAACTGGTCTATTATCAGTATTTATGATGCTATTCACAAAATCAGACCTTTTTGAATCACAACCTTTATGAGTGTTTATCCTAAGCAATGAGCTACCTACATAGCAGCTGGACAGCAGCTGAACACAAAGTGCTGTTGAGAGGAAGACAGCACTATTATCTTCAGGAAGTCCTGAGCAATGTGATGTGAGCAGGATCCAAGAGGCTTACTCACTCTTGTTTTAAATAGACTTCATGAAAGGCACTTGTAGAGATAAAAGTAGCAGTTTAAGGGAGGAAAATTAATTGTCTTTGCTTTTGTTTATGAGTAACTTCTTCCATGTATAAAAAATGCATATGGAGGCAGGCCAGAAAATGTGACAAAAAGCACTGTTTGCTGGCATAATTGGCATAGTGCATATCCATTTATTGTCCAGTGCAAGATACTGAGATATTATTGAAGTAAATGTTGAGATATTACTTAGGGAAAAAAAATGCTTTTCCTTCCCCAACTTGATATGAATTATTTTGAACTGCATTATTAGAAGCCATAGGTACAGTCAGATACTCTTTGTAAACTGAAGACTGGTAATTTAAAGTACACAATGAAATTCACATTTGTGGACTAATTTGCCTTCAGAAGCAATTATCCATCTTAAACAGTCAAGAAGTCAAAGCTGTATTTATGGACCTCTGCTCTATGTGGAGTGATTGGCATGGTTTATAATGATGTTGAATGACAGAACTGATATTTATTTCATTCTGTACTGGCTGAATTGTATTTCTTCTTTATATTGAGATCCTCATTTCCTTGCTCCTGATGCAGTCTCATAATGCAATAGTGAACATAAAATCAATAGCCCATCTCAAAGCAATGTAGATCTTCTCTCCTGTACTTTGGTAACTAAGGTACTTCGGTTGACTAAGGACAAACATTTAAATCTTGTGTGCCTCTTCCACTAATTTCACTCGGGGGAGCCGCAATACTACTGAGTGTTTGAGAAGTATTTTGTTCTCCACACATAGAGGGTACTTGATGTAGGTAAAGTAGGAAGAATATTATGTGCAATTAGGGCCTCATCATCTGCAGTTGACAGCTTCAGAGAAGTGATATGATGCCTGATATAGGGAAAAGCTCTCCCTTTGCCTGAAGCATGTCCCCGTGTGGGTGAAGGAAGGGAAGGCCAAACCACACAGATTCTCACCAGCACCTCCACCAACATCTAGCTCTATGCATCAACAGGAAGTGCACGTTAACTACTTCACTCTATCAGTGCACATTTCCCATGTGCACTGATAGAGTAATGTAGTTAATCTGGAGCAAGAAGCAGCCAAGGGAGTTGTATTTCTTTTTCTTCTGTGCTGGTCAGGTTGTGGGAACCAGATTTGAGGTATAAGATCTTAGTGCGTTCCATATAAATTAGCAAAAGCTTTAAAATTGGCTTTGGTATAGAAATGCCTCAAAAAATTAATGTTGTATTTATACATTATTGAGCCTGAAAATTGTGAATATGTGACTGAAACCAACTGAAAAAAAATTCTGCACTGAATTTCAGTAGGATTTGTATATAGCATTTTTTGGATCAGAAAGTAAAAGTGAAAAAGGCAAAATCCAATAAGCCCCCAATCAATGGGTAGGGGATTTTTAAAAGCATTGTAATAAATATAACACGTTCTACAAATGCATTTTAGAAGCATTGCAGAGGCCTTGATGATGATAATACACATCTTGGCAGAGGGCAAGAGGAGAATTACAGCTTCATGGAGTCAGTTTACCAGAGCTCTGTGACATCAGACTTTTGATTTAGTGCTTCTGATATATAGGGCTTAAGTAAGCTTGTTGGGAACAACTATAGTGGAGAATAAGCTGTTTCATAAATCTCTGCACTGTACAATCTATGTACTGTATTGCAAATCAAAACAGTATTGAAGCAAAGTGCATTGATTGTCCCTGAGCCACTACCAGCTTTAATAATAGAATTGCTGCAGATGCATGTTTGAAGTGGCTTTGTTTAAAGCCCCTGTTTTATTTACAGCACAGATGAAAACTACTCTGCAGTAATAAGCTTCCCCTTCTCAACAGTGTGTATCTGTTTGTTGATGCTGGTTACCCCCTGATTCCTGATTTTGAAAGAGAATTTGTCTTGATTCGTTGGGCAATTTATGCACCATTTACATGCAGTTCCCCAAGTGTTATTTGAAGTAATTGAGTACATATTTTTATGGTCTATAAAACAGTCCTCTAAATTTGTATACGTGAGAAAACTCTTTATGATGAACCAAAGAGTAACCATCCAAGTATGAATAGCATCTAAAAATCAGGGGCAAAATTTTCCCACAGCACTTCAAGTGCTTAAGACTTCATAGTAATTTTTTCTTTATTGCAGTTATTTTGCATACAATACTCCTCATGTGTAACATTCCAAGTATTTTATCAGGAAAAGTAGCTACTATTTTCCCTTCCCACCCACTGCTTTTCATTGTAGAGAAAGCAGGAGTAGAGAAAGATTAGGCAATTTTCTGAAGTGTTGTAGAACATTTCCTGTGAAGATGGGAATAAAATCCTGAGAGAGCAGTGCTGATCTCACCTCTGCAGTCACAAGACTTGCAGGAACCCCACGTCCTGTGAAGGACCAGTGTGAAGTGGTGCCACTGGTAAGGAGGAAGTTTGGATTGTCAGAGAAGCAGTTTCAGTGTCTGCACATGTTCCCCAAAAGGGAAAATATAGCACACGGCTTTGTTACATATTTGAGAAGGCATGACCTGATCATATTAAAGATCTACCTACAACAAGGAAACAAAAGTAATTGTATCTAAAAAAAAATTAAACCCAACACTCATTACCTTTTTAGTTCAAATTCTCATCATTAGAGTTTGCTGTCAATGCATTTCATTAAATAGCAGAGTGGTTCTTTGCATCACCATTTTCTGTACTTGTTTGTCTGTTCTGAAGAATTTTCACCACTACATAACTCTCATGGTTTCTTTGCCAATCAAACTGATAAGAGTTTGTGTGCTGTTTTTGCTCTTTGCTGACTTCATTATTGTTTTAAATTGCTAACCTTGTACTTATTTTGTTAAGAAATACAAGGGTAATATTCTTTGGGAAGGGAACTAATTATAAATTTACACCTCCTTACAAGTAAAATTTCATGCAAATAAAATTATATGGATGCATAAAGAAAAACGTGGGTGTGAACCCATACAGGGAAGGAAAGGCAATATGTGTTCCATTATTGATTTTTTAATTGCCTTTTGTTTCCTCAGAATTACAGCTACCTGATGTTATAACATAAAGAAACTCTTTCTAAAACCTGTCTTCCCCCCCTCAACCTCTCCTCAAAGCCTCACTTTAATAAACTGGCAAAATTTTATGATACTTATTCACTTGATCTTCTTGACAAAAAACATCATCCTTCCAACACATTTTATTATCATTACCTTTTCCAAGAAAACTTGGGAAGTTAATGTTGTATATATAGTAAAGAACTAGTTTAAGACCCTCTGTTTTTCTTACAATGGATGGAAAATACAGAGCTTTAAAAAGAAGAAATTAACCTGCTTCTAGAAAGATCCCAGTTTTGAAGAAACCCAGCTGGCACTGTGAAAGAAAGGAAGTCATAACAGGTTTCTAAATTTCCAGTTATCTATCCATCTGCTTTCTGTGCCAAATGCGAATGACATTATGAATAAGAACATTGAATGAAGACTGAGTGAAGACCTGCTAGTATCTGTCCTACTCAGATATTCAGGGCTAGAAACTTAATGTAGAAGCTTAGAAGAGGACCGCATTAATGAGTAATCTTGTTGCCATCAGGTGATCTGGCATGGATAATCAGGATGATATCATTACATCAGAATGCTTAAGGCCAAATATTTATGCAATTTATCAATGGACTTTTTCTTCACTAATCTGTTATACCATTGTCACCTTATAACCTGCATGGAAGAACAACTCTAAGAAATCCTTGCATCTCAGGAAGCACATATGTTTTGCATTTTTGTTTTTTATGGTGAAATTTTAACACATGTTAATTTAAAACAAGTGTTTCAGATGTCCTTATGAAAGAAAAATTTTCCACACTGAGAAGATAAATAAATTAAAATCCTACTGAATACCCAACATTAAATGAAAGAGTAATAGCAAACTGAAGTTCAGTGCAAAATTAGCATTTCATGTTTGAGGTGTATAAAATATTTTAACAATTTTCAAATTCAATAAATTAGTCAAGTCAACAAAAATCACTTAAATCCATCATGGAGGGGGATAATGTTTTGGAATCAGTAATGATTTGCCTCCCTTACATTAATTAGGCAAGCCACAGCTTCCTCATTATCAGAAGAATATGCAAATTGCACAACTAACATGAAATACCAACATATACTTTTGTGCCCTTATCTGTGTCATATGTGCATGGGATAATAACTGCAGCTTTAAAAGGAACAATGGTTCTCCATCCCGTGGTATGTTCTGCATCTGTGAATTTTGAAAAAGGCAAAGCCCCCAACTCTTTGTATTTGCTTAGAATATAAATGGGAGAAGATTAAGACCCGATATTTGCAAGAACGATAAGCACCATAATTATTCTGACAAGGCTTGTGTGCATGAAAAAGCATCAGATAAAACCTCCTAAAAATTCCCTGGGGGATTTCACCCTACTATAAGTTGTTCAATAATCTTAATCTTTTCAATCTGCTCTAAGGTCCCTATGTAGAACTGGCCAGAAAACTGTTCCCAGAGAGGAGTTATCCTTTCACCATCAAAATGGGTGGAAGCCCAGTTGGATCTCTTCAGTTTCTAGTGCAGTTCAATATTTTTCTTAATGGCACAAGTAAAGAAATAGAGTATGTCAGTATGCTTCTCACAGGTGCTGCTGACACCATCCTAGGAAACCTGTCAAAATTTTCTAAAGGGTTTACTTCCCAAAGTATTTTTAGAAATAGAAGACGTGATCTGAAAACATAATAATGCTATTTCAATAAGTGCCTGATACTGGATTTAGATAGAAATAACCAGGTGAACAAGAATGGGATGGAAAAGTTACAAATGTTGTAGTAACCTTCTTGTAGTTATACCTGATCATAGATTACATATGACTTGTCAATGTTACCCTGTTCTAAACATGATAAATGACATACAGTGATCACTATAAAAGAGTTTAACCTGTAAAACTTGTGCATTAGTAACTCTGATCAGACTTGGTGTAATTCATGAAGTTCTTCAGTCGATAATTTACAGTCTCATACTTCATGTGTGCATTTGCATGATGAGCTAAGACTAGAAGGGCTTGCTTTATGATATATTTGAGCATGTCAAGGCTGTTGACATACCTTCTCTCACAGTCACACACATAATTATATTTTCTTTCTTATTTGCAATGTCACCATGGCATGAAATTGCTTTATTTATTGAACTGCCTTATTTATTTTAGTTTCAAAAGAATATTAAACATATTTGATAATCAATAGCAGCAGTTAGTTCAGACAAGGGTGAACCAGGAAAATTATTTTCAAAAACTGATGTAAAGTCATTGGGATGTGCTGGACTATAAGTCTCCCATTTGCAAGGCTACATGCAGGTTCTCATTCCACAAAAGTCATCTTGTGCAATTCAATGGTCACAGATCAATCTGTAAAGCTCAGACTGATTACCTGAAATAACAAGTAGTATTGAAGTAGTTTCCAGTGGACAAAGTTTGTGAAGGAACAAGGCTGTTAAACTCCATTTATTTTTATTTTTGACTCTAAAAAGATGCAAGAATTGAATTAGTTGTACTGGGGTATCACAGCAGATGGTTGCTCACAAGCATGTTCTTTGTATGGGCCATTCTAGAAAGAGAAAAAGAAGCTGGTTGCCTTCTTTCAGAAGCTTATTCAATAAATTAATGTGGAAATTCTGCAAAATGAACGTTAGTAACAGAAAAATGTTGCTTTTCTATAGGCAAATAACTGGTCTGAAAATGACCACGAAGCTCAATTGACATTTGAGGTGCAGGAAGATACTTGTAGAGGAAAAGGAGTTTAGGGCATCTTCCTTTAGTCCAGTAGAATTGCTTTTCTAGAGTCCCTACAGCTGCAGGTTACTGTCCAGACATACAAGTTACTATGGGACTGTGCTCAATTATTTTTAGATCTGGAAAGGGTGCAATTATCCATCCCTATTGCCAATCAGAGATAAAAATCTTGGATCCTTCACTTCTACTGGACTTCATTTGGCTACATAAACTGGGAAGAGATTAGGCAGTGCCCCAACCCGTTATGCAGTTCATCCACAGCTTTCACCATGCCAGGCCACTCCCTGGTAGGGAGAGGTAGTCACTCTCCTGGAAATTGAACCCTTTCCACTGCAGAGCTAAAAGCATTACAACAATTTTGTGATCTGTGTAAGTAGAGAAAACCATCCCAGAGTTGTGCCACAGGGTCCTATAAAACAAGCATGGAGAACGCATGCTGTACAATGTTAGCTCATGAGAGAAGCAAGTAGGCAGCAAGTTTAGTAAATTTTCCCACTAACACTGCTTTTCATGATTTTATTAGCTTAGTTAAAAAATTTTACTTTGCAGATTTTTCATTTTTTTTTCATATCAAGCAAAAGCAGGAGTCATAAAAGCCCACAACTGTATATATATGTATGTGCATACATTGTATGTATGTATGTAATGGAACTTCATACATTGGATTTATGAATAAGTGCATGTTGACATGAGGCATTTCTCTGTGTAGGAGACTTCACTTCCTACACAGCTTCTCCCTACTCAACTTCACAAGACTTAGGCAGCAGATCTGCTGCAATACCTCTTTCACTGGAATGCAGTAGGCAGTCTTCTGCTGTGTGAGGAGCTGCAGGCACACCAAGCTGGCATGCAAGAGCTGCTGAGTGACAGCCAGGGACCAGATAACTGATGATGTGCTAGTTGTGAGAGCTGGATGAGGAGCAGAAGACTTAAAGGCAGCACTGGTGGTGGCAGCAGTACGTGGCTCTTTACAGTTGCCTGTTGGAGAAGCAGCACAGCTTCAGTAAATCCTCAGCAAACTTAGTTTTATCCTCCTGCATTTTAATGAAGTCATAGAACAGACTCTCTGCTAAACAAAGACGTCCCTCAGGTAGTAACAGCATGACATTACTGAGACATCCCTAATGCAAATCATGCAGTCTGCTGTCTCCACAATCCCTGAAGCATCCAGAGGTAGACATGCTGGCATTCATAATCCTCAGATGTAGGAATAGCAGGCTTTTATCAGAACAGAAATAGTTCTGTTGCCCTGAAGCTGAACCCATTATCTGTGCTGGTTAAAAACAGCATCTCTACTTGAAGGCAACACCAGGTAAAAATACCATGGATGCTGTCAAGACAGAAGCAAAAATTCACCTTCCCTTTTGGACTGGAGTGAGGTTTGTCATCTTGGCCTGTGATCTAAGAAGTAGCTGCCATTGCTACTGCTATGTGCAAGAGATAACTTTTTCTAGAACAGAATCTAATTTTTACTGATTCCCATCCTTCAGCACTGAAAGGAGGGGGTTAGCCAGACTTGCATTTACTGGTGCTCACCCATCTGTCTCGTTTACTGCTTGTTATAAATCTGGACTTTCTCCTCAATGAGGATGGGCCATTGGTTCCAAGAGGTTTGCATACTGCTCTTCAGAACTGAGAAGCAGCTTTCACCTGCCATAAATTCATAGAATCCAAAGCGTTTGGGCTGAAATGAACCTTAAAGATCACCTCTTTCCAACTCCTCTGCAATGAGCAAGGACATCTTCCTCTAGAACAGGTAGCTCAGATTTTCATTCAACCTGGCCTTCAACACTGCCAAGGATGAAGCATCCACATCTCTGGGTAGCTTGTTTCAGTGACTCACCACTCACAAAGTAAAGAATTTCTTCCTAATTTTTTGATCTGAACCTGTCCTCTTTCAGTCTAAAGCTTTACTCCTCATCCGGTCCCTACATGCCTTTGTAGTAGCTTTCTTGTAGGCTCTCTTTAGGTACTAGAAGGCTGCTATAGGAAGCCATATTCCCCAGGCTGAACAACCCCAAATTTTTCATCCTGTCTTCCTAGGAGAGTAGTTGACTTCTTAAGAAATACATCTGGTGTGGCATCCCTCCTCTCATAAAGAAGCCAAGGATGTGGGTCAAAGGGATTCTCATTCACTAAGTTCTCTTTATGACATGGACAGAGTTGTAAGAATTTGAGTGAAAAGTATATACTGTGCTTTGCTTTGACATTTCACTTCTGATGCTGAGAAGAGTTAAAAGATTGGGATATTTGGGGTTTTTCTCAGACAAAAATCCCAACTTTTCTTGTCCATCAAGATACAATTTGAAAATTCTAATTTTCTCTCTCAGTTTAGGAAAATGCTTCTTGGTACTAGAAATGAACCAAACTCTCCCCATTTGTTCACTCAGAATTACTTACAATGTCCTTTATGATCTCCAGCAGCTGGGCAAATTGGCTTTCTGAAGTGTTTCAAAATGCAAAAATCATGTTGTAGATTCCCTAAAGATGCAGATACTCATCTTACTACTTTCCTGTTGCTAGGCTACTTGCCTGACTCACACTAGTGCAGTCCTTCAGCAGGCACCCAGTTACCTGACTCCAAGTAGAGTTTGTGAATTTCCAGGACATGGCAGAAATTTTCCACTGTCTCATTTAAGGGTGGTCATTAGGGACATTAGCGCAGAGACATTAGACAGGTACTTAAAAAAAACCCAACCCAAAACATTGCGGCAATGTGGAGAAAAAATTAATTTTGAAACCAAAATATACTGTTCAGGTTTCTGGAAAATGAGATTTACCAAGGTGACTAAAGGGAAGAAAATCAAACCAAGTGTAATTACAGTTAAATTCATTATAAACTTCATTTTTTGAGGCTAGTTTTATGCACATTTAGTGAGAGCAACTGGTCTGCTAAATTGCAGAGTGGAATTCAGAAGGGACAGCAGCCAACACAAGAAATGGGAAGTAGCAATGCCCATTTATAACAGCAAGAGTAACTTCTGTGCTTGACCAAACTACCCAGTGAGAGAGGAAAATGCCTTTATCATGGTTAAGACAAGGGTTTTTCCTGACCTGGAGCTAATAACTCACATTAAAAGTTGCAGTCAACAACTCAGTGTCAACAAATATTAATTAGATCACTGCAGGTGACTCCTTTCTGGTTTATGAGACAACAGTGGTGCCCTTCGTCTTTGTTTAAGCCACCCTTAAGTCAGTTTGTTGATTTTCTGACCATAGAACAAGGTTTGACGTAGATTCTCCTGTTGCCAAGGGCTCCGTGACTCCTAAAAGATACTGACCAACTTTTAGTGAGCCTTGGAAACAGTTTTTTCCTTGCTCTTTTCTGAAACAGGGCCTCCAAGCACCTTATATCAGTGGAATATATGTGCAAAAATAATCAGCACTGCAAAAAGAGGAAGGTTGTGTTTACTGGCCTTTTGAAACAAATAAATAAATTTATCAGACTGTGCACTGAGAATTAGTAGCAAAATTGTATGGTTTACAACATGTAGCTGCATTTATTGTTTATTTGACTAATTAGAAGTAGTCAGGATTTTAAAGTAAGTTTTTCTCAGTCTGTCTCAAAAAATATTGCTTCATGCTTGTTTATGGCAGTCATCTTGGCCTTGATTAAAACATTGACATCTGTACTAAGAATAGAACATTTATTATGCTACATGCCACTTGCAAAAATAATTTTTAACTGGTATACTTTCCTTAAACTGATCTCATCTTTCCTGGCTTCTAGTTGTGTGAAATAGTTTTATAGTTAAAAGAGAATTTGCATAACGCTTTTAAAAGCCTTAATAGCTATAATAATTTTAATCTACTAGGGACTGTTTATAATGTATAGTGAGCTGAAGCATTTAATTGTGTAAAAAGGAATATTAAGGCACATCTTCTAATCAAAAGAGTAATGGGAATATTAAGTATGATGGGTTTTGTTATTTTTTTCCTAATTGCATCTGGACATCCAATTTTATTACTTATTCTGAAGCCCAAGTGACCATGAAAGCTGAGGTTAAATCTTCACTATCTGAGATATGCTGAAATAAGCTCTGTGCAGGTGTTTTATTTAGTATCCTCTCTGGGATTGAACCAGTTGGCTCTGTTGAGACCTGATCCTTCCCCCACTCAATAAACTGACGTTTTCCCATTCGTGTTCTTTCAGCTAGGGTCAGGGTTTGTGTTATGATTGGTGGGTTTTATTTATTTACTGGAATATGAAAGACAAAAATATGAGTCCTTATCTTCAGTGTGCTATTTAGGCAGCTATCAATCTCATCAAGAGGTGCAGCAGATCTGACATAAAGGACCTGCAGCTGTCCCGGAACAAAACACACATTGCACATAATAACAGCCCCACACAGATTTCCCCTCTCAAGTGGCCAGGCCAGATACCACAGCATAGAATCAATGCAAATCTCTGAGCAAAGTGTAACATGGCCATTTTCCACAGATTTGATGCAATTCATCTTTTCAAACACAGGTTTTTTTCCTATTTCTGATGATGGTTTCAAGTGGGAAAGTCGTTTCTTTGGTAACTGTATAGAATTTTATGGCAGCTTTGTCAGGAAAGCATCATTTTGATTCAGTCTTGCCATCTTTGCAAGATGAGGTAAAATTTCATAGCTGTGCAATGAAACCAGCAGTAAGGAAGAGCAAAATTTCTACCATGCCACATGTTTGTGCTGAGTAAGATGTAATGGCTCCTTTTTTAATAGTGCCTGTCAGAGACTGGAAAAGATCTGTTCAAGACACCTTGGAGGCTTGGAATGTATAGTGAGGACGTGAGCAGCCCTCAGCCTCTCAGTGTCTGTCAGTCACGGCACACTGGAGGCAGCCCCCCAGTGTCACCTAACCCACCCTTGAATGGCCCAGAGACCAAATTCCCACCTGGGAGGAAGGCCAAGAATGGGCCAAAATGGTTTAAGAAGGGTCACCTCGAGGCAAGTATGTTCTTCTTTAACTCTGCCCTCATCTTTGAGCTTTACATCACTACAACTCAGGAGCTGATAGCTGTGATTGTCTTTCTAGGTCGTTCTTGTCTTTTTGGTTTTCTCCCTTTCTACTTCGTTTAGCTATTTTCTCACAGAATGTAACATTGAATTGTTTGAAGGTTTTCTGTATTCAGTGGGCTAAGTAGTTTGCCAGAAAACTTTTGTGTGGTTTTACCTCTTAAGAAGATTTGGTTGGGATTACCCAGAGCAATAGTATCTTTGTTTAGCCTGAGGTTCAAGTGAGCGAGGTATAACAGCACCATAAATCGAGAACAGAATTTCCATTTTATCTGGATTCTAACATCTAAATAATATGTACTTGATTGGAAGAGAAAGTTGATAGTTAACATTTTTCATTAAAAGGTTCTGATATTGTTTAGTGGGAATTTTTCTTAATTTAATGGTCAAATTATTTCAGTGTAATTATTTTTATTTGTCCTTAATATTTTTACCACATTGAGGCATAAAATATATATGTCATATCCAAAACTTACTAGAAGGAATATTAACTGTATTAAATTGGATTTTGATGCAAAAATAATTTGTATGAAAACATTTCTTCTCTTTATAGAAGACTGTGAAAACTAACTTCAAAATTTTTGACATGAAGGGAACAGCTTTTGATTTTAAACAAAACTCTTTTGAACAACTTGGCATCTTGCTTCTTATTGTCATTGTGCTGATTAATTTTACCCATGTTTTAGAAAAAATCAATGCATATGGTTGAAGTTTCATATTAATCCATTGTACAAATTCAGAATCTACATCTCTATGACTTTTTCCCGTGGCTGTTCATAATGAAAGATCAATATGCACATATGGATGTATTTATTAAAAATTATATGCTCTTTAATATCAAAGTGATATGATCTATGTTCTGAAGGTAGAATCTGCTATGATCCACCTGGGAAATAATTTATGTAATTAGGGGATGGTAGTCTTGTGTTTTATCACTGCAGGCAAGGCAGGAATTTTTTTCAGAGACAATGATGGTGTATTTTATAGCATTTGGTATCAGTAACTCCCTTAAGGGCTGAACATAAATGCAAATAAATTAGGAGCTTCATTGCATATTTGCAATTTATGACAGAGT
>NW_005054304.1:9984411-10100064 GCF_000277835.1 Geospiza fortis
CCCTGACACTTTCTTTGGGATTGTAAAATAGGAAAAAAAAATACCCAGGCAAAACAGAGATTCTGTTTGCTCCAGAAATTTGAAGTTTTTACTGTTTATGAATGTCAAGTCTGAGTACCATTACAAGTTTGTTCCTTCTCCCCCTTTCTTGCTATTCTTCTTGCAGGTATTTGGAAGTAGAGATGATGGGTACTTGAATACAGACTCACCATAAAACTGCTTTTTAAAATCTGTTTGTTGTAGCATTCCTTTATCTCATTTACCTGATAAAAAGTAAATTGTCTTACATATTTAATAGTATACTGTACATTATAGATCAGAATGAGTTGATTTAATGATAATTTTGCCATCTGCAATGACTCAAATGTTTGGCGCAGGGGTGTAAAAAGGAAATTTCTCCATGCCTACACAATATAAACAGTCTTGCATGAGCTTTGCAATGTCATTGATGCAAGTGAACACCTTCAGTGATGTCTGATGTTCTCTGTCCATATGACATTCAGTTGCCTACTTGCATGCTGCAACCTTGTCTTTGTAGACAAAATCAGGCAAACCTGCAATTTTTTTTCATAATTTTGTATGCACTGATGTTATTGTTTAGCAAAGAAAGTCACATTTTGGAACACAGAGAAACGAGTACAAGGGAAGTTTCCCAATGCCAAACTGAATGTGTGTGAAGGAACTTAAAACAGCAGCAACTTCTGCTGGGAATTGCTTTGTAAAATCAGCTCTTCCAGTGTGGGTGCTTGGAGTTGGAGTGTTTTATTTCAGTTATGGCTGGAAGATTTTGGAGACATCTCTGATGATTTTCTATCTTCACTAAATTTCTACTATGCAACACTATGATCTGTTTTTGTATTTCTATGAGCATTTTTTCTGCATGCCCGTCTGTTTGGCCTTTGGAATTCTTACACCAGGAAGTTATAACCTGGAAAAGATTGACTTGAAACAAGCTGCTGTTTTCTTGGTTTTCCAACCCATCTCCTTTGTTTCTTTTCTCTTGTCTATTTTCTTTTTTTTAAGACCAAAGTACGTGTTTGTAGAAACCTAAACCTGAAAACCTTCCTGTTTACTAGTACATTTAACTTTCAGATATACTGAAGGCTTTTAATAAACATAATTCTGCTTTGAAAATAGCTGTATCTAGCTAGAAAGATGTTTTCAGGGTATAAGACCGTTTTAGATTGCTTCTTTGAATAGGTAACTCCAAAGTAGCTTATTTTCTTTTCTTCATCCTGCAGCAAGAACAAAAGTGCCTTTATGTTTTCTCAAGGCATAACATAGTTCGAAGTGTTTGAAAACTACATGCTGAAAATCCTCCATTTCTGGCTTTCTATTGAATCCAAAGAGTGTGCCAGTGCCTGGTGCTCCAGATACATGCAAATATATGTGCACCTGTCTGCAGTGGAGCTCTTCACATTGATAGAAATGTTGCTGTTTACTTCAGTGATTGCCCATTGAAATAATGATAGTACATTTATATTTAGATAGTAGCATCTATTTCAAATGATCCTGAAGAACCTTATCATCGTTAAGACTCTCTGTCAGTCATGAGGGATCCCTAGGGATTTCAGTGCTTCATGTTTGAATTTTATCACAGGAACAGGGATATGGAGATTTGGGGGATATGGAGAATGATCTTCTGAGTCAATTTGCAATCTTCACCACATTAAAAGAAAAAATCTTTGCTAGTTGTTGAATGTAAATATATTTTTGGTAACATGAAGCAACTTCCAATCAAGGTGGGTGACAAGGTATCTGAAAAATTGACTGGACCAGGGGGCTGAAAGGGCAGTGGTCAGTGGTGCTAAGTTCACCTGGTAGGCAGTTGTCAGCGTCATGCCTCAGGATTTCATACTGGGGCCAGGAGTGTGTCACATCTTTATTAACAATCTAAAAACCAGGTTGCAGTATCCCAGAAGATTTTCAGGTGGCACCAGATGGTGCGATGGCTACACAATGGAAAGCAAGGCTGCTACTGAAAGCAGCTGAACAATGATGAGAAGGTGGGCTGATAGGACTGTGACAGATCCAAGGGCCAAGTCCTATAGATGGGATGAGGAACCCCATTTTCAGAGGGGCCAAACAGCTGGAAAGCAGCTTGGCACAAAAAACCTCTCGGGGCTGTCCTTGTGAAAAGCAAGTTGAAGGGGAATCATCAGCACGTCCTTGCAGGAGAGAAGATCAAAGGCATTCTGGGATGTATTTGGAGGGCTGAGGGAGAGGATCCTTTCTCTCTGCTCAACACTGGATCCAGTGTGGGCTCACCAGTACAAGATAAGCAGAGATAAACCAGAGTGAGGCTTGTGTGGAGCCACTGAGATCGTGGAGGGAATGCAACATGAGGTGTGTGGGGGAGAGGCTGTGAGCTGGGCTCCTACAGCTTGGAGAGGAGGAAGAGGAATTTTATTTCTGTGTCCAGCTGTCTAATGGGGTCGTGTGGAGGAGCTGGAGCCTGAGTTTTCTCAGAAGAAATTAGTGGAAGGATTACAGGCAATGGGAAATATTTCAGATCATTACTATGAGTTCTCCAAAACAGTCATGTATACATTCACTTTAGATCTATAAATATCTTCCAAAAGTTCTGTTATGACAGGATTTGAGACTGTATGTATCCAAGGAAACTACTTTTCTCATCAAGTAGAGTTAAAGCAGCATTAATATCACATACATTAATATACATGCCAAATGAAAGAGTTTTTAAAGTGTTTTACATATGTATATCTAAACTGTATAATTTTATTTAAATACCTTAAGTACAATTATTCTGCATCTAAAAATTACTGTGTTCTTTTTGTATATTGAATGTTCTTATATTTTAATTTAGAGCTTGCTAATCTAAACCATGAGAATCCTTTTCACTGGCAAGTAATGATTTTTAAATATTTTTTTTCTAGAATGTAAGATGAATTTTTTAGCAAACACAATTCTAAGCTCATCTATCTGCATTAGTTCCTGTGACAAATGAGGGAAGAAGAAAACATAAAATCATGCTTCTAAAGACAATTCAGATATTTTCCTTTCCTATGCAAATGGAAATCTTTGGTATAAAATCATGCACAAGACTTTTAAAGAGAGAGGAAGAGAGGGAAAAAAATCTGGAATTACAGCTATGTAATGATCAGCAATTTTTAAAACTCTTTCCAGACTTTTTAATGTTGGCAAAAAAATATTTACCAGATCCAAGTAATATTTTTTTAATTGAACTAAATACTTTTAAAGACATTAATAGCCATGGTTGTATTTGCAGTAGAGCCACAAGGCAGCTACTGCACCTGATGTTTCCTCTAACTCACAAGAACCACTACAGTGCAAGGCCAGCTCCCTTCTCCATGGCCTCCAATGTGACAGTCCATCCTACCTCAGCAAGGAAAAGTACTGCAGAAAGCGAGGCTGGGATACACAGGGCACCTTCATTTTCTACATCCTAACCATTCATCTCCCATGATGAGCAGGAGAGCAAAGGGTGCCCAAGTTAATAAAGTGGTGTTAAAATCTGACAGTGGATTTCACGTAAGAAGATTGCTGTCGTATTTTGCTTCAAATGATTTGCAGAGAAAAAAAATACAGTTTATTTGTACTTCAAAGAATAATTTCCTTTCAATGCTTTAAGTCTTAGCACCTTTGGCTTTTTGTTTTAAATTGCAGCAGTCCTTTCTCAGGCTTTTTTCTCTGTCTTAGGCCTTCTTTTGGAAATGGCAATACTTCTAGAGAAAATACATGTTTTATTATTGCTCCAACTTCCAAACTCCAAGGAAAAGAGCATATCTCTTTTCCTATAAGACAATACATATTGTCTTGTATAGGATAAAGTAATGATTTCTTAGAGGCTTATTAACAGAGCTGAGTGAAAGCTGCAAAATATATCAATAAACTGTTGATAAATGTAAAAAATGTAAAAATTAGTGTCTTCCTTGCTCCTTTACCTCTCTTCTGGCTTTTAGCAGGGAGCACCTGACCATTACCATGAGTTCTGCAGAAAAAGCAGAAATATGTTTAGTAGTCAATGAAAATATATTCTCTAAACTGTGCCTCTGAATTCAGAATATTTTAAATTCACAGATTTGAGTCCTTGTACCACAAGCATTTTGAATGGGAGGAATTGTTCGGCTCCATAAAATAAATGTAAGATTTCTGAAATGGAACTGCCTAAAAAATCTGCAATAAGCATCTTTCTGCTTTCTTTCCACCTTGGACTGTGATTTAGAGGATGCAATAATATAAGATGTAATATAACTAATATTAGGGTAGCCAAAAAAAAAAATGCCATCAGTAAAGCATATAGGTGCCCAGAAAAAAACACAACCCAAAAAATTAAAAAACACAAACCAACTCAACAGCATTCATGATCTTTCCTTAATACATTTAGATAGGTAGTTCCTTTTAAGCTGTTTCCTTTTCATAACAAACCCAGAGATTTGTTGACTAATTTCGCATCTCTCTTATGAATATATTTGTTCATTTATAAAACAAAAGCTGCTCAGTGATTCTCACAGCACTCAGATGCCCCTGAAATTTGTCCCATAGGAGTTTTATGAGAAGGCAGTGAGGAAGCCATGAACACGCAGTGGCCCAAATAGCACCAATTACCTGTTTAGG
This sequence comes from Geospiza fortis, assembly GCF_000277835.1. Lineage (NCBI taxonomy): Eukaryota > Metazoa > Chordata > Aves > Passeriformes > Thraupidae > Geospiza > Geospiza fortis. The sequence goes on from NW_005054304.1 coordinate 9,989,011, forward strand.
CCTTCACTATTTGTCTGACAAAGCCAATTCCAAGAACAAGGAGGTTCCAAGAATAGGCTGCAATCTTTTGGTGTGGAAGCAGAACCCAGAGGGTTTTCCAGTGTCTTTTCATTCCACCAAGTGACTGGGCAGTCTTTTCTTACTGTGTTCAACTTGTAGGGGAGAGCCATTGTGCTAAGTGTTGAGGGGCCAAATTGACTCTTCAGGATTGTGATGTTGTTGTACCTAAGAAAACCTACCATTTATTTACAAGGTTGGACCATAGTGTCCCGACTTAAATGGTAAATGAACTCCTGAAATCTCATAATTGGTGGAGATGGGGTTTGACCATGAGCCCTCAAGAGACAGCTGTATACCAAAGGAAAGGGTTAATCTAAGAGACAATTGTTGCATAAATATCCAATGTTAAATGTGTAATGTCTGTTAAAAACAGACATTAATGTCTGTTAATGTCTGTAAAAACAAACCATATCAATCATTTTGCTTCAGTCCTCACCACTGGTGAGCAGTGAATCCCTCCCATGTATTTTTGACTTTCTCTATAAGGGCTTCTCAGGCATTTTTTCATGTCTGAACGCTAATTCGGTATTTCTGTACTCCCTTCTGAAAGTGTAAGACATGATCCATACATCTAAGCCTTGCACAGGCTAATTAAATAAAACTTTTATTGGTCTTTGCAATCCACAGTAAAGATCTGCTGTATACAACCATCATTATGGCTGAGTATTTCATTGAGTCAGAGATCTTCAGTCGTGACCAGAAGTTTTTCTGCTTAAGAGTGGTGGAGAGCAGCACAATCTTTGAGGCTGGATACCTAAGTGACTGCTGCATAGAACAGTGATCTAAATTTGCTGCAGTTTCCTTGTGTGCTGTTGTCACATTCCATCAAAAGTCATGAATGCTCAGAGGAAAAAAACAAAATGTCTTTTATACTGCACAGGCTATCAGCGTATTGAGAGATTATTTTGGGAAAGCTAAAGCCTGAGAAGAAACACAACATAAAGGCTGGACCACCTGTTGTGGAAAGCTGCCTAGCATTCAGTGGTCTTTCCAGGGTTTTCACAGTTATCATACAGTCAGAATTTACATTGCTATTAGAAGAATCCCTTTGTAGACTCCTTTGGCTTTTCAGTGAAACTCTCTTGTAGTGAAACTCTCGTGGGTAGGTGAGGGGCGCTTTCATTTTGAGAGTGTGCGAACGTGCACGCCTGATGAAATAAATTTGGTATGCCAGTTCTAGGGTGTCTATTCATTAGTGTCCTCCTGCTGTTCACATTTTATTAATGAAGAAAACCATCACCCCCCTACCAGCAGACACTTAATTCCTTCCCAGAATCCATCTGCTTTCCATGGTCCTTTGAAACCAGCTTTTCATGGAGTCAGCTTTAACAAAGTCTTACTGTTATGGGTCAATTAAACACCAAATATTGTTATTTCACAGCTACAGCTCCTTTCAAGTGTCTCTTAGCTGTGATTAATTCTTAGATGATTTCTGGGGAGGATTGGACAACCAAGTTCCTAGTTTAAAAGAAATTTATTCTTAAAGGAGATCATGGAATAAAGGTGGAATATGAACTCAAAATGGGAACATTAAGAGTATGATTGTAGAACTCTCACTTAGTCAGAATCTGCTTAGATAAGTAATCACACTGGCTGCTTACAATGGAGTGCATGATATTCTAAGGATAGTTTTTAACTATCATGATGAATGTTTCAAACTTAATCAAAGAATTCACATATGGATCTAAGATTTTATGATTTGCTACAAACTTAATAAAGAATGACTATAAACATACAATTACTTTAGTTGCAATAGAGAATAAGAATATTACAATAATATTTTGAGAATTTCCATGACTCTTTAAAGTACTGAGATAAATTATGTTTATAGTCAGTTTCTCTTATAATGACATTCTATTGCGTCCACTATAAAAATATATTTTTTAAAAAATTTCTGTATCTCCAATTGGAAGTAAAGGTTTCTGACAAATTTAAACTTTACTTTCCATGTCTTCAGTTTAAAAATCACTTTTTATGTCTTCAATATCATGAGTGTATAAAAATATATTCTAAGCCTTTATTAAATATTAAGAAGTGTCACTTATATGACCTCCCTTCTTCTAAGGGTCACTTTTATGCTTCAGGTTGGTGTCACTACTGAGTTAATAATAACACTTTAATGTATAGAGGGGCATCGCTGAAGAACTGATGGCAGAAAGTTTAACAGAATGGATGTGGTGGGACCTAAAAATCAGTAGGGCTTGCATTTCATTTGTGCTGAATGCCCAACTTTATCTTCCAGCTCAACATCTGCTGCTGAAGTTTAGGGAATACATAAAAAGATTTGCAATTCACCTCTAACTTTTTTATATAAATTATTGATTTAACCACTGACATTCAGTTTATCGCTGTCTTGTGTTTGCACTGTCTGGGATTTTTTTAAGTTAAGACAACTCAATCCACAGCACTTTACATAGAGGGTGAGAAATTGTGAACTGTGTCTAAACTGGAATGAGGTGACCCATAACTAAAGAGAAGAAGATGTCTGTATTCAGTAACCACTGCATGTGTGAAACTAAATCGTGGGTTGAAACTGCTTCATCTTCCTGCTTGATCCGAGACTCGTGGCGTTTGAGATCCATGAAACTCTTACATAGTGCAGATGTAACTCACAGCTCTTGATAAAGGGTGGAGATAATTTGAGTGGTGGAGTTGAATGTACAATCATGTTACTGCCAGTGAATTAGGCAAACTCTCTTATCTGGACTAGTTGGTGTGTTTGTATCTGGACCTGACAGTGGTGGAGGTTTTGGGGATTGCTCTGGGCTTTGTTTCCATGGTCACTCTTGATACCTGCCTCCCCAAACCATAGTGAATGTCTGCCTGTCTCAGCAAGGAACTTCAGTTTGGAAATCCTGAGCATGAAAAATCAAACATAATTTTTCTTTCTGGAGGTGATTCTGTGAAAAAGGTGAATATTTCTCAGTTGGATGAAGGGGGAGATGGTAATTTCTTCTGGTTTTATTGTAAGAAACTATACATGGTCTATCAATTTTATGAATTAATTTTATATAATACATGCACATGTACATACCTATATGTTTTTTATAAATAAGAAGCAAAGCACTCTTTTTTTTAAAGATCAGGTATCAGTCAGGATAGTATGTATGTATGTGTGCTAGTAGTATGTCTTTGAGCCATTTAGTGGAATGACAGGGAAGCGTTTTTCAAGTGGGCTTTTTTTTGCTAGCATATGGCTAGACACTCTTTTGTTACCTTGTCTAATTCTGTAAAGCTATTGCTAGAACGTCAGAAAGGAGAATGTATTAACTCCATGTCGAGATACATAAACAGTATTGCAAAGTCACCATATGCTGTCCTGCTCTAGGTAATTGTTGTGTTCATCTGAGCCATTAAGTTTAAAAATGTTTAAAAACAGAATATGAGCCATGACCCCTGGTACAAATATTTATATTCTGGTGTTACATTCTATAACTGCCGGGGTTTGTAAGTAGCAAATATATAACCAACATCTTGAGGTAAACTGGAGGATTTATGGGAAAAAATAATTTAGTCTCCATAAACATTTACATACAAATCCTGCATATAGATAGGGAAATAATGGATAGTCTTAAGCAAAGGAAATACAGGACTTGGAAACAGAGGGAGATGTTTTGATATGTTCCTAGCGTGTAACATATACACATTTCACTGTACTTCAAGTAGTCCTGCTTCTTTATGTACTTAATTCTGTATTATGGAGGTCTAACAATACACCAGATTTCACATTATAATAACAAGAATGAGGATTGGACATAGCTTGAATTCAATGACCATGCAAGCCAGAAACCTAGATTTCTTTTTACTATTCTAGAACTTTTTTTGTTCAACACATCTCTAAGAATATGCTGCTGCTTCAAACAGCCTAGTCCTGGTAAATCTTCTATGCCCAGCTGCAACATATGTCCATTCTTTATTTCAAAACCAAGGATGTTTATTAATCAGCTGCCAACTAATAAAATCTAAAAAAAGAAACTTCTATTCTCCCATGCACTCTGCTGGATTGAAATAAGAAGAAATCTGAATATTTGAAACATTTGAAACATTTGCCTGTTTGAAAAACTTCAGTTTTTAAACTAGTGAGCTGTGTCATTTTAATGTCACATGTTTCACTTTAGAATTAAGGAAGATATTTACTTTTAAGAAGAGGAGGCAATATGCTGGAATCTGAAATAGCAAACATCATGTTGTAATCAATACCTGGAGGTGATTGTTGCAACATTAGTCATAACAATGCCATTCTCAAAATTGTGTGTTCATTGAACTGCAAGTTACATATAGCATAGTCCTCTCATCAAATTCATTGAGACCCTTCAAACATTTTTTCTATTAACAGTCTACTTTTTTTGACCAGTTGTATTGGTTCAATTTAGTGGTGAAGTACATAAACATTCTAGCTTCTCAGTACTGGTTCATCCTCCAGCTGGGAGTAAATGAACCTAAAAAATTTGCAAGTGAAGTAACTGGAAGCAGTGGCCTCACTGTTAGCCTTTGGCTAGTGTTACCATATTGTCTTTTGAGGTATTGCAAATCTTCCCCAGGTTCCCATCTTCCTTTCGAGAAGACCCTTTTGCACACTTATGAGAATGAATGTGACGTTTATTCCACAGGTGTTTTACAGAGAGCTTTCGGGCAGATAGTAATTTGTGTGATGACTTGTGTGTTGCAGCTGAATAGATTGAACATCTATTTCTCTTTGTGCTGCTAAAGTATGAAAATAATCTTTTAAAAAAGCCCACAAGCTTGTTCAAATTCCAGTAAGGCTGTTTACTTTATGACAAAGTGCTCTACAAAAACTGTAACTTCAAATGTAAACATGACTCCCACTGCCCCTGCCATGTACACAAACAAGCCACCTAATCATCAACCTGAAATTGCATTTTAACCATAGCAACCTGAACACTTACCCTCTGAAATGCTTAATTAATGAAAATACCAGGAGAATTCTTTGCATCTAGAAGATTAGAGTAATTTAGAAATATTTGGTATTTCATTTTCAAGCTTCTAACCCCTAGGGTATCTTTCATTTTGGTCATTCAGCTTGTTTAATTTTTGTTTTTATTCTATATATTTCTGCATTGATTTTTACTTGCTTTTTAATCTCTGGGCAGAACCTAATTTGAAACATTTTTTAAAGGGGTCTTTTAAATGCTCTATGCTTTGGGTAATTTGGTTGTTTGTGAGGTTTTTATATATACAGCTACATGAAGTAGAAGTCTAAAATAAAATTAAATACAACCATATAAAAGGAAGAACAGCCAAAATGTTATTTTCATTTCAGTACTTATTTGTCTTCCTTGCTAAAGAAAAAGATTAACTCTACACTTTTCTCTTTTGCCTTCCCTCATGCACGTGTTTAATGGTTTGCTTGAAAACTGGGGCCTCCTGCTCAGGACAATTGCCAAGAGCCCAGATTTAGTAGTGCAAAGTGTTTGGCAGCAGCACCAGTTCTATCATCTCCCACATCCCATGGTCTGTCCTTACCTCTTGCATCAGCAGCGCACCATTTAAAACAAGAAAAAATAACCTGTTGTCCTCTCTTCCTCCAAATCCTCAAAGCAGTAACTCAACAGTTCAGCTTAGCTACTGGAAGGGAAATATTTGACAACATTTGCAGATGATTCAGCTGTGTTCTGAAGAAGACGGTATTCTGTCTTCTTCACAGAATAGAATAGAATCACAGAATCATTTCAGTTGGAAAAGTCTTCTCAGATCATTGTCCACCACTAATCCATGTCCCTAAGTGCCACATCTGCATGGCTTTTAAATATCTCTAGGATGGTTACTCATCTGCTTCCCCCGGCAGCCTGTTCCAATGCCTGACCACTATTTCAGCTCAAGTCTTTCCTTATTTGAAAATGAAAATAAGAAAGGTGTATTAGATATTAGAGAAAGAATTATGACCTATTGAGAGAATCAGGAGTCAGATGATAGATTCCGCTGTTGCTCTATTTGTAGTCCTGGCATTGCAAAAGCCTGAGGAGAACATTGTGCTCCTCTTTCCTTGCTTTAGGGAAAATTAAATTCCTGCTCTGTATTTTTCTCAAGGAAAATATGTTTTCTTTGAAAAAGTTTAGAGTTTTGGAGGTCCAAATTTTTATCTCTTTAGTGTTATGTCTTCATATTACTTTTGATAATCGTGAATATAAGAATACATTTTTTCCTGTACTTGTCTATCTAAATGAAAACAACTATTCACGTGTATAAAAAAAACCCTCCTGACTAAAAGAAGTTCTGAATGGAAAATATTTGTTTATAATTCCTATGAAGTACAGGATTAAGAAATGCCAAATTTCCTTCACCTGCGTTAGTTTGGACTTTTGGCATGGAACAGAGGCGTGACCTTCCTTCAGTTTATCTTTTCAAACTTCAAGAACCTTAAGTGGAGTAGATGATAAATACTCAAATTTTTTTAGGAGTTCTTTTTATTGAGAAGACAGGTGAACTGCTATATTTATGCTCAAATCTACAGAGAGAAACTGCTGATGTTGAATGTCATCAGTCCTCTATTGAACCATCCCATCTGGATGAAAAGTGGAGAAGGGGAAGCCTGGTTGGTGAGTGCCTGGTGGTGTGGAGGTTGTGCTACATTCTGTGTGATATGACTAGCTTACACTCATCTCACTCGTGTGTGCTTTCCTGAACAAGGCAGGAACAAAGCTATGGAGATGGATTGCCTTATAGCTTTTATAGGAGAGATGAAATTGATAGGAGCTAAAATGTGAAGAGAGTCTAATCAGGGTGGAATGATGTATCAGGGGAAACTATGATAAGAAAGCAAATACATGTGAAGAAACAAAACAGAAGTTACATTTCAAAGGCTAAAGCAAAGTGAGAAGATGATACTTAGTCTTTCTATTAATTTTTCATCACATCCTGGGAGAGAAAGCAGTGTCACAACTGTTTGGATTTGGAACCAGGAATATTGTGATGTCTGTCATGCCATGGATTAGATGGAGGCTCTGTGCTTGGGAATGATGGTAATTTGGCCTATTTTATCTGTCTTATGTTGCAACTTCTGCTTCTCATGATTTTGTGATCCATTGCTCACAAAAGACAATAAAGCAAGAATGGAATTGCACAGGCATTTTTCTCTGCATATAGCATAAAGCTATACATTATGCTGGTGTTACACAAATATCTGCACATTACTGGAGCACCAGCAGACCATGGTGTGTCCAAAAATAAGTGAAAAGCTTTCCTAGCTGAGTGGCAGTGCTTAAGACCTTAATAATGGACCTTTTACACAGCTCAGGAAGAAACTCAAACTTTTGTTGAAAAATATCCAATTTAATGTTAGAGGTTTTTATTGCATTGTTACACATGGCTTATTCATGGAGCACTCTCCAAAGCCAAAAGAAGTATCCCAGCATACCTTTTTAGAATCTGAAAATTGCATAGAGATGTATAATATTAGAAAGTAAAAGATTAGTCCAGTTTAAGGCCGGCCACAATAAGATACACCTATACTAAATAAACCTTCAAAACACGGCCATTTCCTATTGTCAGAGGTGTTCTTCCTCTTATGTTTAAAATACACTTTTATCACAAAAAATTTAAAATATTTAATATAAAGACATATGAAAAGAGTTGTACAAGTATCAATGGTTTGCCTGAATTTGTTAAACTTACTACTTGTTAGAGGGAATTATGATGAATGAGATGTATAACGCTTAATAATTTCTGAGAGAGGACACGATTTTAACTTCACTATCTCTTATTCTAAGAAACTGCTCATTAGTTGTAGCAGTAGAGTTGTGAAAGCTTTATGCATTATAAAAAAGAAAAAAATATTAGCTGCTGTCCAAACTCATAATAGTGCCTGACATAAAAACAAAATAGGTCATAAGGCTGCAAAAACCAGTACCCATCAACTCAACAGGAAAAACACAGATGCAACAGCTCAGAACACTGATTCATTATCTCCCAAATCTGTAGCTAATTTGCACTGCATAAGAATAATTTTAATACAAGCCCTGGAGATTATCATCATTTAAATGTGTGAGAAGAATTTCCAGTTTCCTGAGGAAATCTTGATCCTGATAGACAGAAAAATTTTATCCTAAGTCTCAGTTTGTCTTCTTACCTGCACTCCAATACACATATCCAAACTCAGCTCTGGCAAACAGTGCAGAGTTTAGCTGGTGCAAAGGAGGGGCAAACATTGCCTGATGCACTTAATCACAAAAACATTGGCTTTCAGATTCACCCAAGGGTGATGTGTGTTTCATTCCTGGCCAGTGTGACATTGCACGTATTTTTGCATGCCAAGTTGCATCAGGCTGCCATGGAGAGCAGACAAGTGAAATAACAAGTCCCCCTGGCATGCTGTGGTATAAAATCTGTGACCCAGATACTCCTAGCTCCACACATAGCACAGCTCAGAGCTAGAGGGGTGAAAAGAAATATTTATGCTGCTGGAACCTGGTCTACTTAAGACAGGTGCTCAGGGAAAATACCAGGAGTTGGCTTGTACTGGGATACAGGAACTAGCAATCAGCAGACCGTTGGAAATTCCTGGCCATTTCTTTTTGCAAGGGACCAAGGCCCCTTTCCCAACAGTTTACCTGTGTGAAACGGTGACCTCTGAGAGTAACGGCCTTGGCTTTGAGGCTGTAGGGGGACACACTCTAAGGAGCCATTTCTAAACTCTAGGAAAACGTGGAAGGAAAAAGAATATGTGGCATTGATCTTCTCCAGTGGAGTGCCAGGGTACAAGAAATGTGTTGGAGAAAAGTGGTTACAGTCTTTTTCATAAGACAGTAATCTTTTGAGATAAGGACATTTTTCCATCTAATTTCTCATCAATTAGTCTCTAAGTTATCCCAAAGTAAAGTGTAAGGGCTGGCAGACTCAGCCCTCCTTGATGGTGCCAACAGAAATACTGTAGCTGTGCATTATCTTTTCCTTCAGGGAAAAACATGAGAAACCCAGAGAGGCCAGACTAGACTCTGGAATGTCTTTGGCAGGAGGGATTGATGTCCTTTGTGTTGTGGCGGTTTGTGCATTTTCATCATTATTAAGCTCCTGATTCAGGAAGGTAGGGAAAACATTTCCATCCCTTTCAGCACAAGAGGATGCCTGATTTTGCAGTGAATTACCTCAACAAGAGTACTGCTCTAAAACACTGGAGAGCATCTGCTACTTCTTTGTATTCCCAGATGGAATAATGTCTAATATCCAAAGTAATGTTTCTGCCTAAAGTGCCTGGAAGTTCAGCAGTGATCTGTAGTTTAACCTTCAGATTTTATGTTGTCTGTGTGACTCTCCTTTAATATACATAGCATTTTTGGAGAGTTTTGGTAAGCAAATCTACAGCCTCTCTCAACATAGCCAGGGTGTTAATACAGAAAGGGGGAGATGTGAGAATATATCAGTATTAGAAGTGCATTATAGTTAAACCTTCTGGGTTGTGTGTGTGGACAATGAGCTCCAGGATTCTCATTGTAAATATAACATACTCTGTTTGTCTAAGCTTTTTAATAGCTGAAAGTACAAGTGATTTCAGTTACAATGTAAGGAAAACAAAAGCTGTACATCACAGGTAATTCTATACCTCTGCATACTGGATTTAAGAAAAAAAAGAAGCCAGCTTCTAAAATAAATTATTCTGAATTGTCCTTGACAATTGTCAAAGACTAATTATTCTGCTAATGTTGTGTGACTTGTTCAAAGGCTATTTTTACCATGAAATTTTCCTCACGATAAGAATGCTTCATTCTGCTTCAGTAGTTAGTGATGTGTCCTTGAAACACAGGTCCTAGGTTTTGAAATTATCAAGGGCTTTCTAAAATGCTGTTTACTTTGTAACTGAACTGATTCTCTCTCTTTGCATCTCATGGCACTCAACAAAAGCAAGTTTTCATAAGCAAATGCAGAAAATAACCACAGTTCCTCAATTTGAATCCGTATGTGCTTATAAATACACTAACATATGAAAAATAATAATATTGCATGGATTTGAAAATATCTAGGTCCTCTGTACATGATATCAGAACATAAATGTTCATTTGTAGATCCAAATACAATTATACTAGATCACGTTGTCCTTTTCTTCTCTTTTTATTTAGTGCCAGGGTTTTGTTCTGTATGATGTCTCAGTGCCAACAAGCACTCCTTGAATGGTGCAATCAGGCAAAGTTTTGCTGATTTCATGCAAAACATGTTGATTCTCACCACTGGTAAGCGATTTCTAATTTACTTTTCTACTGTGGACGTTTCATAAGGTACACAGAACTTCCTGGATGATAGTGAATATTCATATATTTAGAATGGGGATTAAAATTCTAAGAACATTTTGAGAGCAATTTCTGAACAGATACCATGGTTGTTCTGAGGAAGAACTCTCTCTTGCATTTGCTTACAGTGTTGGAGAAAAGCAGATCCACAGTGCAGGTAACAAGAACTTGTTGGCTGTGCTTTAATGTTGGAGGAGGATTCCTAGACAAGCCTCTTCTCCTAATCCTGTTGAACTCCCATGAATTTCCTGAATATGTTTTCTGTTACTCTCAAAATCTTATTTCTGTTTTTTTGTTGATGTGGTGGTAGGTGGGGAGAGGGATTTTGGAAGAGTATATAGTTTACCTCTATCCAATAATTTTTAAGAATGAAATGAAGTGAGAAATAATAGTTGATCCAAAAATTCTGAGTCAAAGTAATTTATTTCTTTGGTATAGTCAGGCAATATTTTTTTCAGGCTCATTTCTTCATAGCCATATTCAGTTATGAATAAAAATTTCTAAAACACTTGAAAGCAGCAGGATAGAAAGAGTATGGTGGAGAAAGGTGACACTGGCATTGATGTTACTGTTATTATTGTGCTAATACAAGATCCCTTTATCAAGAGTTTGTTAAGAAACTGTTCAGTAAATCAGCCTCGCTCTGGAGATGTTTGAAAGGGTGTAAGCAAGGATGCTGCACCCAAATTCTTGGGGGATATTTACTAACCTCTTCTCTAAAGTGATAAATCACTTCAGCTGGGCCAAACTGACAATGTCTGGAGGTCACTTGGTTAATAAGACAGAATTAACCCTTTCTACCGTGTCATGGCTTCCAGTCATTAACACCCCTATCAGCTACAAATTCTTATCTTTAGGAAGACATCCTTAAAGACTTGTACATCATCATGAAAGTTGAAATTGTAAACAGTGTTTGAAAGTTTGGAATGAAGAAGAATGATGAATTTCTGTAGCTTACCTTACTTCATTGTAATTGAATGAGTAATTACCGTATGACAGTGATATCTTTATTGTAATATATTTACAATGATATACCAAGTTGGGAATAGTGATGTTAAGTGTTGTGTTAAGACTTAACTTTGCTCACATAAGACCTGTTTTGGAAGCCTGAGGATTGTTTTGCAGGAGGCCAAGTGTGAATTAAGACATTTAAATGGAGAAGTTGCAATATGAGTATTGACATATAAAACAGTGGATTTATGGGTCTGAAGTTAAGATAAGCGATATTAAACACCTCACATTCTGCAGTTCAGATAAATAGAGCAATTCTTGTGTTATCTGTTGCAGATAAGCAGGTCTCTGAGAAATGTATTGTTGCAATCATCTGTACTTGATAGCTTCCAGCTAGATCTGTCCATTTGGCACTGAACCATGTAATGCAGTCTGTGGATCTAGAGGGCATGTGATACTGAGTCACAGTTCTAAAATCTTTCTCATTTTGTCTTAGTGTGGGTCAGCATTTCTTTTAGCACATCAGTCTGATAAAAATGTTTATCTGTTAGTGGGATTACTTAGCTCTGTCAGGGTTAATATCTTTGTTTTTAAAGGCTTGTTTTCTGAGGTACACTGTAGATTTATTTCATGGCTTCTTTCACCATCTGATCTATAGAGGTAATGACTTTCAATTAAACTCTTTACCAAAATTTCTGCAAGGGATTCTCTCTTTTATTATAAGGACAACCCAAAGATTCTCACAAAACTGTAGCTTTGATTTTCTTACCAATCATATTCTGTCAGCCAGTCTCTGCTCTACCCTCTCAAAAAGGTACATTTTGTTCCTGCACATCCTCTTAAGCCTGGAAAAAGTGGAAAATCTGTATTTCAAATAGAGAGAGTTCTTTACTCTTCTTCATGTTGTGAGCAGTCTAGAAAGACATGGCATAAGGTAAAAAAGCAAACACTTGTACTTGAAATCAAAGATTTGGGGAGTATCTGCGCTTCCTTTGCAAATACCAAAAATACTAGATATATAGTTAAAACTAGCCCTAGTAAAAGTGAAAGTATGCTAAAAGCTCTGTTCTAACTCACGGCTGCCAACTTGCAGCCATTCAGATGGGTGGAAAGACTGTGACTGACTTAATTAGGAAGCTTTAAAAGTGAGCCATTATTTAATCACACAATCCTAGAAGGAATAAAAGAGAATTAGAGGAAGAAGAAAAAATAGAATTAAGGGAAGATGAAAAAATATTCTTTAAGGGGATGTGTGAGGAAGATTTAAATTTGTTCACCTGTTAATTTATGTTGTTTATTTTTGAATTTCTAATCAACTTCAGTCTTCAAGAATTTCTTACAGTAAAAGTCTAGCCATAGATCTCCAAAAGAAGTTCTGATTTGCTGTTGTGTTCACACTGACTAGCATCAAGTTTTATTGTGTATTATCCAAAATATAAATTTGTTTGAGGAGTGGAAAGAGCTATAAACCTTACTTTGTGTACCACATAAACCACCAGCTTCCTTTCCAGTGGATGGGAATACACCTGAGGATGGATAGTCACCAATATCAGTAAACTATTTGCTGCAATAGGTGTGTGGAAAGCATTGGCATTTCCAAATAGTAATTTAACTTTCCTTTCCTTAATCCACACAAGACTAAAGAGTCCTTCTGCCTTACTCAGGTAGCTGATAAGGATGCAGGCTGTGAGTAGGATTGATGAAATTTCCTATGTCTTCTCTTCCAAGAGCTACTCTCTATTTGTTGTAGTGAGCTTGGTTATAAAAAAGCCATGTGGAGTGTGCTGAGGGTGCTGATGAAAGATGGTCAGACAGTTGGGATGGCCAATAATGTTTATGTTTGCAACAAAGATGTGCATTTCTTAATTGGAGCCTAAACATTGCAGTATTTATGTGGAGATTATTCACCAAAAAAGAGATTCATGTACAGCTCTGGAAGTTCAACTCTTAAATGTCATATTATCACCATAGCTCAATTTCAGCAAATGCAGAATAAGGAGTATCTGAAACCAAAAACCGAGAAGCATCTAGAAGGGCTATAAATTACTATCAGTACTGGCATCTACACAAAGGAAGCCATTGCAGATTCACTTTTCAAAGGCATGTTTCAATTCATACTCAGACCCAAGAAGGCTGCTAGAGTATGCAGAAAAAAATTAGGGAGGCCAAAGCTCAGTTTGAATTTAGAATGGTGACTTCTGTAAAGGATAATAAAAAATGTTTTTACAAATACATTAATGCTAGAAGGAAGGGTAAGACCAGCCTTTGTTCTTTATTGGCAAGGGAGGGAACTTAGCATCTGGAGACGAGGAGAAGGCAGAAATGCTTAATGCCTACTTTGCCTCAGTTTTTAGTGAGAAGATGACGTGCCCTCAAGACACCTGCCCGCCTGGGCTGGTAGATGGTGTCAGGGAGCAGAATGGTCTCCCTGTTATCCAAGAGGAGACAGTCAAAGAACTGCTGAAATGCTTGGATGTTCATAAATCTATGGGACCAGACGAGATCCACCCCAGGGTAATGAGAGAGCTGGCAAATGAGCTTGCAAAGCCACTCTCCATCATTTACCAACAGTCCTGGTTCACTGGTGAGGTTCCAGATGACTGGAAACTGGCCAATGTGATACCCATTCACAAAAAGTGTGCAAAGGAAGATCCTGGTAATTATAGACCAGTCAGCCTGACCTCAGTACCTGGCAAAATAATGGAACTGTTTATATTAAGTGCCATCACAAAGAATTTACAGGATGGCCAGGGTATCAGACCCAGTCAGCATGGATTTAGGAGAGGTAGGTCATGTTTAACCAACCTGGTCACCTTTTATGACCAGGTAACCCGCCTCGTGGATGCAGGAAAGGCTGTAGATGTGGTTTATTTGGATTTCAGCAAGGCCTTTGACACTGTCTCCCACAGCATACTCCTAGACAAGCTGGCAGCCCGTGGCTTGGACAGGGGCACTCTTTGCTGGGTTAGGAACTGGCTGCATGGCCGGGCCCAGAGAGTGGTGGTGAATGGTGCTGCATCCAGCTGGCGGCCAGTCACCAGTGGTGTCCCTCAGGGTTCTGTGCTGGGGCCAGTTCTGTTTAATATTTTTATCGATGACATGGATGAGGGTTTAGAGTCTTTCATTAGCAAATTTGCAGATGACACTAAGCTGGGAGCACGTGTTGGTCTATTAGGGGGACAGAGGGCTTTGCAGAGGGACTTGGAACGGTTGGATGGATGGGCAGAATCTAATGGGATGAAGTTCAAGAAGTCCAAGTGCCAAGTCCTGCACTTTGGCCACAATAACCCCCTGCAACGTTATAGGCTGGGGACGGTGTGGCTGGACAGTGCCCAGGTGGAAAGGGACCTGGGGGTGCTGGTTGACAGTCGGCTGAACATGAGCCAGCAGTGTGCCCAGGTGACCAAGAAGGCCGATGGCATCCTGGCCAGTATCAGGAATGGTGTGGCCAGCAGGAGCAGGGAGGTCATTCTTCCCCTGTACTCGGCACTGGTGAGGCCACACCTTGAGTATTGCATCCAATTCTGGGCCCCTCAGTTTAGGAGGGACGTTGAGATGCTTGAGCGTGTCCAAAGAAGAGCAACGAGGCTGGTGAGGGGCTTGGAACACAAGCCGTATGAAGAACGACTGAGGGAGCTGGGGTTGTTCAGCCTGGAGAAAAGGAGACTCAGAGGTGACCTTGTCACTCTCTTCAACTTCCTAAAGGATGGCTGTGGTGAGCTGGGGGTCGATCTCTTTCTCCGGGTAACAACAGACAGAACAAGAGGACACAGTCTCAAACTGCGCCAAGGGAGATACAGACTAGAATTAAGGAGGAAGTTTTTCACAGAAAGAGTGATCAAATACTGGAATCATCTACCCAGGGAGGTGGTGGAGTCACCATCCCTTGATGTGTTTAACAAAAGACTGGATCTGGCACTTGGTGCCATGATCTAGTTGAGGTGCTAGAAGATGGGTTGGACTCGATGATCTTAAAGGTCTCTTCCAACCTAGAAATTCTGTGATTCTGTGATTCTATGATTCTGTTTAGGAAAAAAATAGCTAAAGATGCACAAACTGTGTATGTTTATGTATATACACAAAAGGATGAAGATGATGTTATACATTTTAACTACATAAATTGACAACAATGTTGTCTGTTATCAGTTTTACTGATAGAAATTAATTGAAGTAAATGAAACCACAGTTGTCTGGAAGAAGCCATTTTTCATCTCAATAAGCATTTTCTACGTATGATGCAAGAGGGAATACAGCTTGATTCCCAGGCAGAATAAAAAATCTTTAGGGATCAAGTTAGTAATCTCTTTACTGAAAATTTGAGGATGTTGTGCCCTGTTGATAGACATTCAGAGAAAATCTCAGCACTAGTGATACTCATGCATTGTTGTTCTAAGTTTGCTACATATCCTCTTACTGTGTTTCTCCTCTCCTTTGAAGTCTCAGTCTTGTCTTTTACTTTCAATTTTGCAGCTTTTAGTAGAAAAAGTTCCCCAGATTTTGTGGATAAGCAATATCGTCATTCAATATAGATGTTAGCACTGCTTTTAATATTCTTTAGTGATAGCCTTGCAAACCAATAGAAATCCTGGTAATTATCCTGATTTCTCTCTCCTCTTCCCTACCACTCCCTGAACTACACTTTGTGAAATGTCAAAATTGTAGGGCAACATGTTGATTTGAACTTTCCTGTGCTAGCTTAGTCAATCTAAATTAGATGCATTACTCAGAAAGAAAGGTGTACACCCAGGTTTCACTCTTGCAGCTTTCAGTTGCTGTCAAGTCACTCAGCTGCAATATCCAATGGACAAAACAAACTGGTAGTTGCAGTAGGAACCTGCAGAAGATATTGGGTCAATTTTCCCCAAGAAAAGTAAACCTGAATCTGCCCTTCTTGAAATCATTTGAAGTTTTGCAATTATTAAACAAAAACATGGTTGAGGTTGTGTGTGAATTACTTGGAATAGACTTTAAAATACTGTAACAGTACATTATTGGTAATTGGTAATCTTTCCCCCCTCCTCACAGCATTCTGATTATTTCTGTATCTGGTTTTGATTTTTTGGTTCATTTTTAATGCAGCGAGAGCATTACATTTCAGTCAATTACAAGAGTATGTATTTTGTTTCCTTCTAATGGTTTCTCATATCTTTCCAGTGCACAGTAGCTATATGATATCTTTTAATTGCTCGAGGTCATAGGCATACAATACCAAGACAGACAGGCAGAACTTCACATTAAAAATCTGAATTACACACATCCACATGAAACAGCCTAGAAAAGGCAGATCTGATTTCTAAGATGCATCACAGTTGTCCTTTACCCCTTCTTTGTTCTATTAAGACTTTTATGTGCTGATAATGCAGAGATGCTGAGAAAACAGGAAGAGATCAAATAATTTCATAGTCACAATTCACCGTTTCTTTCAAACTTTCACATTCTACAGATGTGAAAATAGGTTTAACTCCTGTTTTACATATAAGGTCATGTTCAATCTTCAGTGAAATAAATAAGAGGCTTCATATTAGTTTCAAGACCCATTTGATCAGATTATCAGATATTTGACACATGACATTCAAAATGTGGTATATATAAGATTGCATACTAGAATAAAATTATAAAAATTATCATATATTCTGCCAGAAACATCAGGAAAAACAAAAAAATGAAAGTAGCAGACATGCTTTTGTAATGCACATGCAGTCTTAAACGCTACAAATTATGACAACCTTGAAGGTTGTGCTTTTGGAGATAATTAATATATTCAGGGAATTGCTAAACTTCAAAAGCAGCATATTTTCAGGATAAATAATTAGTATATGTACATCACATATACTACAGTATTGTCTTAGACAACAAGAATATCTCAAAACAATAAATAAGTAACTTTTATAGGAGATTAAACATTCTAATTATGGGAATTTTGGGTTACACTCAGTGATGTTCTGTTTATTTTGCATACGTCTTATGGGAACTCAAGGTCTTACAAGGAGAAGAAAATTTTGAATCATAAGTTATCACCACTAGAAAGATGTATTTATTCCTTTGGTATTTAAAAACATCGGATTTCTTTTTGTAGTGACATACTATAATGATGTCAAGATCTTAAATAAAGACCAGGATATTAATGAGGCAGAAGGCTGGTTCAATGGATGAACTGTTGATAAAATGTCATTCTCACATAGCAAGTAATTTTTCTTAAGATATTAGGAGGCACTAATGCCTCAGGTGTTTGTTCGTGTAGACATAACTCTAAAAAAATCTGAAACACTACAAGTTTTTTATTGCTGACCTGTGAAATATGAGAAGTGACCAGCTCATTAATTACTGTAATTCACTGACTGCACTCAAGAGTGATGACAGGTTTTTAGATTAAAAAAAAATTTGGGTAAATGCAACTTGATATATTAAAAGCCTTTAAAATGAACAATCTTGCAAAAAAAAAAATATATATATATCACAGACAGGGTGCTCACTTTGATGGACACAGTACTTCATATAATGAGATTTTACAAATATCCAGCATTGTCTAAAGGGGCTCACTTTAAGAAGTAGCCTGGTGTTGAAGAAAGTTGGCAAATGAATGAAATCTGAAGTGGCAGTTATTTGCAGTTTGATCTCTACTAACATTTGCAAAGGCAAGGAACCCCTTTGGAAATGGTTGAAGGAGGAAGTGGGAATAAGTGATTTAGAAGGTTTGGTCTGAGGTTTGTCATATGTAGAAAGATTCACTTGAGGGAGTGGGGAGGCTTGATGGGTGTTCTTTTGAAATTACCAGTATTTTCCTCATTTGCTGCCTGCTGGGAATACCACAGGGCAGGGGCTTTTGTTACACAGGGAAGCTCTCCCATGCCCACCTTGATCAAACATCATCTCTGTAACTTCTGTGTTTTTCTCTTGCACTGGGCAAGGATTTCAGGGTTTCACACACCAGCACCATGCCCAGCATCACCCCACACAGGAGATAAAAATTCAGGTGTCTGTGCAGTAGCTCTCAGCAAAGAAGGATCCCCAGCAGCTAAAAAGTATTTGGGCTGACACTGTTAAAAAAAGTAAGCCTATCACTGTGCTTTGTCAGTTCTTGACCTAGTTTCAAGTCTAAGACAAATGCTTGTTTTAGGCTGGTGGGCAGAAAGAGGAAGTTATTCATGTGTTTTAAAACCTAAAAGAAGAATAAATCAAGCTCAATTAAAAAAATTATCTGGGATGTGAAGAAAAAAGACTTCAACTTAATTTAAACTTTATTTGCCTTAGAAGGGATGAAAATCCCTGTTCCACTGCAGACAAGTGGGATGTTCTTCTCCGTTCTCATTTATCTTAAGTGCCAGAAAGAGTAGGATCACTGAGAGGTAAATAGGTCTATTGGAAGAAAAAGAATATAAATGCTGAAAAATTACTTGAAGAAACAGACAATTTAGACAAAAATAACATGCAAGTGCTGCTTCTGTAGAGTTACATTATTGAATAATTTCATCATTCCTTTGCAAGCTATCACAAATTTTTCAGTCCTCATTTGGAATTTATGATTTACCCTAATTTTCTTATTTATGAATTATAATACTGAGTCCTTCAAAAGTTTTACAGTACATTTCTAACTTGATCTGCTGTCCCAGGTTTTATCTTTTATATTTTTCAGATTCTGTGCTGCTTTAGTGTGTACTTCTGAGCTTCATATTAGGGGATAGTAAGCTCTCTTTACAGAGTAGGTAGACAAAACAATTCCTCCTCTAGCTGGGGACCAAGGACAACCAATCCAAATTTCAGGCCCAAAAGCATAAAAACAATGGTGGAATGAAGAGAGAAAAACAGACAGGGTGGGACTTCATAATCTAAAGCTATAATTGGACAATTAACTCCAATATGCTAATGGACCAGAATTTAGGAAAGTGCGATACCCTGTGACCGGTTGTGCATTTTGTGACCATATTTGGTTCATCTTGGGTGTAGCCCTGGCTGGGCTCTTGTACTGCCCAAGGTGTATCCGCTGAGGCCTTCTAATAAATACCTACTTTATTCTTTAACTCTGTCTTGCCTCTGTTGTTGGTCAGCTTTCACAAGGCATCAGATCTGTTTGGAATTCTACAAAGCTTCATTTTAATTATTAATTTGTGGGGTAGTAATGCATGTTTAAGAACAATTGCAACACAGCACACCTTTAGTGTATTTTACTCCATATCACAGACATGTACGTTTGTCCCACCTTTTACTTTAGCCGGGTTTTGACTCCTTTTAACTGGATCAAGTCATCCTGCATTTTGCCTGGCTAGATTTTCTCTTCTTCTTGCCCTGTATGGCCCCTGTAGGCAAGGGTAAATAGGATATACATGATCTATGCCTGGTAAGTCTTTTATTTCTGTGCACAGTTGGGTTTTAACTCTGGGATGATGCTGAGCTGCCAGCGCAGGGTGAATCCAGTCCTACCTGAGACACACACAGAGAGCACAGTGGTCTCCTGATCTGTGAGGGTGTGGAGGGTGCCACTCAGTCTTTGCCAGAAGTGGAACTCAGGTTTGGTTTCAGTCCCACTGGGGAAAAATAAGAGATTACAATTGCTTTAGAAGAGACTGTTCTACACAGTAGGATTTGGAGTCAAATATTTATCCTTTACAATATACTGAATAAATAATTTTTTGTTACAATGAACAAAAAGCATGGAAGGAAAAATTGCCTTATCTGAAAAATTGTAATACAGTATATTTACAGTAGTTCTTTCTTTTAATTTTATCAGAGGCCTGAAGCTTCAATGTTACTAAGTTTTGTCTGGAATTTAGTGTTAAGTATCTTCAATTAGAAAATTTTAATTAATTATAATTTGTAAAAGATTTAGCAGATTTTGGATTCCTTCTGTATAAATTCATTTCCTGATGAGTCAGTGTGGTCATTTTGGGAAGGATACTTTGTAATTTTCATGCATATCAAAATATAGAGACACTTTTAACTGCAGCTCTGAAACGAGTTAGTTATAGAGCTAGCTACAACCTTCCTGTTCTCTGGAATGTGTTTAAAGAGATTATAAATTCTTCAATCTATGCTTAATGTTATTTTTTACTGGAAGGTTTATAACTTTCTAATAAACCTGGTAAACAAGTAAACATTTTATTATTTTCTGGGATTGATAAATGCTTGCCCCTAACTTCCAAAAATACGTATAGCCCTTCTATCCTCCTGTAAGTTTATGTGTATCTGGATAAAAACTGTTTTCTAGCTGTATATGCATTGTCCATATGGCTAAAAAGCTGTTAAATGTCTGGAAGATTATCCAGAGCAGCAGTGCAGTTAAGCTTTATGTTCAGTGAAGTGTCATTATTTTTCAGGATAGTAAAAATCAGGGAATATTAAATGGAAACAGATAAAAAGGTGTTATTACAACAGCCCCTTAATTAGCCAGTTTGATTTCCCTTTTGATCTTTTCAATTAGCCAATAAACTGTCTTTTAAGTTATGTTATTGGGCAAGTACATCATGGAAAATCAGTGATTTGAAAGGATTTTAACAAACTCTCATCCATTTTTACAAATGTAAATGTGCTGTAACCCTTAGCCAACTGACTAAGTAGCCATCTGCTGTATAGCTGATCACTCTGATTATGTGCAAAGACAGCAGGTCTCTACTGTAGGCTTTATTTTATTTATAAGGCTATGTACATTGGCTTCCATTCTAATTAGATTTTGCACAGCTATAGTAATGTAGGAGGTGCTTTAATAAATGCTCAACAGTATCTATGACTCTGCCAACTTGGCTTAATATAATGAGATGTCCTTTACAGAAGTGTTCCAGAAGGGATTGTAAAGGGATTGTAAAGGGATTGTTTACCACTTGGTCTTCCAAGGAGTTAACCAGGATTCTGTAACAGCAGAGGCTTGTGGATGAAAATCACAGGCTGAATTTCAACCTACATTGCACTATAAAAGTCACATAAAACAAACCTGTGCTGATACATGGCTTTACATATTAATCATCCCTGCACAGAACTTCTTTTCTCAGATAACACCATCTCAGATTAATTGCAATAGGACCCTAAAATATATTTTTGAATGCTCAACTAACAGCTGCAGGACTGTTTCAACCCTTTTGATGCTCTGGAGGTATGTGATTCAAATCTCCAGAAATCAGAACTGCAAGACTGTAGTTGCAGGGAGAGCAGTTTTGATGAATATACACTGAAATTGCAATGATTGTTCTGTGTCAAAGCTAATAAGCTTAAAATTCTTGTTTCTGTTTAGCTGGCTTTCATGCTAGAAATTCTGATTCTTAATGAGAACAATTCATCCATTAACTGGAGTAATTATACAGTTTTGAGACCCTCTGTCAAAGATATTAGTTGTTAAAGAGACACTATCAATAGGCTGAGGACCTACATGCCCGTTTCATTAGATGGAAAATTTTCCAGAATGTTTGTTATTCCACTGCAAGCCATGCTTATAATTTTTGCTAAATGTCATTGAAAATTTCAGTGAGGGCAACATCATGCTTCTGAAAGGGGAGAAGAAAATGCAGTTGCACATAAAATGGGTAGCTGACCTGACAGAGTGAAGTGGCCAAAAGAAAAAGTGTGCTGCACTTTTTATGTCCTATTTGTTTTAGTAAGTAAAGATGAAATTTGCTAGTGTGCCAAAGAAAGGCAGCGCCACTTCCACAATGAGATTTTCTTGAGTGAATACTTTATAATAACTCACCACAAAGATATTACTGACAATAATAAAACCCATTAATATAATTTAATGACTTGTTTTCCCTGTAATTACAGGGGGAAAAAAAAGGTCAAAGGAAAATATGCACAAGCCTAGGAATGAGAGGTAGACAGTAAACACAATCAAATCTCCAGTCTGAATAATACTAGTCAAGTTGAACATGTATTAGGTAAGAGCTTTAATTTGCATTAAAATAGGTTTTAAAACTGCATTACAAAACTACTACATGATAATGTCGTGTAGATTGTCAAACAGGGAATAAAAAGGTTTAGGACGTTTACAACTTATTTATAACTAGCTAAATGGCAGCATATTTAGCTTGCCAAGAGGGAAGCAACACCACACACATGTGATACAGTATGATAGGGTGTAATCACAGCTGAGACAAAATGTAAGCCTCTTAAAGTAACAAATACCTGATTGGTTTAGCATTGCTGCCAAAAATAAAGACGGTATGGGCTGCTGGGTAATCTGGATGTGCAAGCAATGAAAAAAGAAATGAAAAAAATTGTGTTCAAAATGGTGCCTTACTGTTACATTTTAAAAAAACATTATATTGATGCAAATAATTTTTCCCTTCACTTTTCATTGTCTTGCCTTTCAAAACTATAATTTTGCGATAATCTTTCCAATCAAATTACTTCTTTGTGTAATTATGCCTTTACCACTGCCAGAGTTTGACAGCCTCTCTCTAGAGTGATGCATTATGTTGGAGATATATGAAGAGGGAGAGCCTGCTGAAGTCTTCCATGTGGTAACAGATTTCATGCAGCACGATGGCAGGGTGTAGGGTGCAGTCCATGGCCTTAGAATCTCACTCTGCTCAGAGGCAAGCCCATCATTTTACTGCTCTATTAGTTTAATAGGCAGGTTGAGGCTGGGGAAGGAATGAGCTGGGGAAGTAAGAGCTGTCCTTTATGCTCAAACAGCTTTCCAGAAGAGAAATATTTCCCTAGAGATATATTTTATTTTTTTAAGATTCTTTAGCTTAATTGTTTCTGTAAGACACCAACAGACAGTTTCAACTTACACACAACAAGTCTGTCTTCTTTTGCTTTTTCCCCGCTAGGTCTGTATCCTCACTTTCTAACTCACGTACCTCTTCAGCTACAAATGCTACCACGCGATGCAATGAGGCAATTGAAAGTAACATCTGATATTTAACTGCTTTCTGGGAATAGGCAGAAAATTAATAGGGTGAGTGAGTATGTTTCAAAGAACAAAAGAGGGAAATAGCATTTTCCAAATCCCAGAAGCTGAGTGCAATTGCTTATATTATTTCAGCTGAATGGGGGTAGGGTGAGGTGGCGGGTGGTCTGTGTGTGTTTGTGTGTGTAATTGCAGCAGTACTATTAAGTGCTTATGATTCATTTTTTCTGTTTACTGATGTGTCTCTAAACCTAGCATAATTAGCTCCACTTCCGGCATGAAACTCAAAAACTCCTTGGAAAGACAGACTCAAATGTGGGCAGCATGCTCTCATCTTTCAGAGACAGCAAATATTATAATAAACAGATTTCATCTGTAAATCTTTAGGGTGACAAAATCAGAGATTTTTATGACCCTTAGAAAACCCTGTGTGTATTCCATAAGTAGCATGAACCATTGTGCTGCAGGCCTATTTTTCAGAAGTGTTCAAAACAGGATTTTATTTGCAGTTGGTGGGAGTTGCAAGCATTTAGAACTTCTGAAGACTGGCCCCAGGGTTTTATTCTTGGGAAATAACAGGAAAAGTGAAGGAAAAATAAAGTCCTCATATAACAGAAACACAGCACTTTCAGAATAGAATGTGTTAATAACTTCTGCAGTACCTTGTTATTATCAATGGAAATCTAATGCATGAATCAAACATTCAGTGTGTTCAGTTACTTTATAAAAACTCTTCACAATAGCTGTCTCTACAGTGAAGTTAGCAATGCACAAATAGAGAGCTGGCTGAAAACCACTGAAGGTTTTGGCACTTGATTATCAAACTAGCTTTTGCAAATGACAGCCTGAGACATGAAGGACAGCCTTAAGAGGCTCTGAGGAATGACAATAAATTTCCCCATTGAAATTATTTAATGAATTGCTGAAATGATGCAAATTCTAAAGGAGTGGAAAACTATGGACTCTCTACAATAAAATACTTTCAGTGAGAACTCCAGTGACTTTTTCTTGCCCTTTTAAGATATTTAGTGCTAGATTTTTGCCCAAGGTCAATTGGTTTTTATTAAAAACTGATGAAGACTAATGGGGCTACAACATTAGTACAATATAGAATCAAAATATTTTTATATACGGGAAATTATGTGAGAAACAACTACAGTAATCTTGAAGTTTTAAAGCACTATTCTTACTGACTCTTTTCCCTTAGTATAGAAAATATCCCAATTGTCAGGTAGTGAGTGGATACATCTGAGCAGACCTTACAATTTCAGCTGAGTTTTAAATTTAAAAAATTTACAATTTCATGTTTGAGTTCTAAAATCACACTGGACAAGTACACAAAAGAACATTCAATTTTCTAACATGACTGAGATGGGCATGAATGCATAAACTGGTTGGGATTTTCTGTCCTCATGTTCTTTGATTTCTCTGCTTGTCTTCCCTTTTAAAGAGAAAAAGAAAGAATAGAATAGGACATGTATATTGCAGGACAATTTTTAACCGAATTGAAATTCCTGATGTATAGCAATGTTGAAGGCAAGAAAATAGCCCTCTATCCATTTTGGTGAGTTCAAAGCCATTTTGTAGATCACTGATTATTTCTTGATTTATCGCGTATGTGTTACTCAATTTTGATGTTTTCTATAGCAGAAAATACCATATATAGCATAAAAATAAATATAAATTAAAAAAAAAAAAACAGCCCAACATTTTCCTCTTTTTAACTTTGTGTCAGTAATTGGTCAGGTAAGTCTGTGGGCAGATTTTTGTCTTATAACAAACTTTAATTCACTTAGAATCTAAACATTGTTTCTGAGGATTCTTAGCGACCAAAAAATTCATTTAGTCTGAAGTGAATGTGCTGTCCTCATGTACATGTAGTCCTTGGCAAACATCCTGGACAGATTCTGGGAAAATGTGATTGCACTTCACAAAGTCAAATATGCATATAAAGGGTATTAATAATGACACATTTGGGAACATTGTGAAAAAAATATTGGTTTAAGTGTATTCTCAGCTCTGAGATAACATTAAAAATGTAACTTTGAACCCATTCATGGATTATATAAAGAAGAAAACTAAACCATGATAATAGAAAATGTGATACTTCTCAGCTACTGGCTTTTATGAGTCACTACTGAGAAAACAGATAATGATCTCTGTCTCCAAGGTGCAGAGATTTGTCCACAAGAAAGAGAACTCATTTACATAGTTATCTGTAAAACAGAAAAATAGCAGTGTCTAACCACGCAGCGATCTGTGCACTAAATGAAAGATTTGCACATTTAAATAACAGGAATTTTTAGTTTTGTTTCCTTATCTCAGTTTGACGATAACTATATCTGAACTGTAACACTTCAATTATTATGATGACACCTCATGGTTTCCTTACTTTGACCTAGAATATCATTCAACAAAAGACTTGATAGGTCATTCTTCCAGCCATGCAGAACAGAGTTGATTCTCAGTAATTCATGCTTACACTGATTAAGTAAAATGAATGTGAAAAAGTTGTCACAAAACCAATCTGTGATTGAATCTCTCAGCTCTGCATTTTCTCTTTAGTTTCATGTCCTTTTTTCCCTGTTAAAAATCATTTTGCTTGCCAAACACGTCAATCATAAACATCTTACAGCAGCTTAATGATCGAATGGAAGCCTCACTTTCTGTAAAGGTAGATCAGGGAAAAGGAAACTAAAATTTGCAGAAATGGTAGGCTTGACCCTCACCTTGGTCTCATGTAGCTCATTAACATAGAGTTTCATTTACTGCATCAACACTCTCTCTACTGTCCTTCTAGTGCTGAGGGAATTAAGTTCCCAAATCAGCAATTTCTTTTGGACAGCATTACCAAGCTTTTCTTATCTACGTAACACTTTACATAGTCTCTTTAGGATCATCTGTTAATGGAAAGTGGCTGGCACAGTGATGTATCAGAAGTAAAAAGACTAATAGCTGTTACTTCACATCTTTTGCTTTAAAGCACTTTTACATTTTGGCACAGCAGACAGGTGATTTTCAAGCAAAGATGTGATGGATTTGTAAGTTCTATCTGATGTAGCATATATAATCTTCATTTTTCTCTATAAACATGAATTAATATAAAAAAGCTGTAGGTTTTCATTTTCCTCTCCATATAAGTATTTCATTTAGGATAATGTATAGCTTTGCATTACCACTGTTACACAAATAAATGATAAGTCACAAGTAATAAGCTTCAATTATTTAAGCTTTTGTAAAACCCTTACCAAAGTATTTCCAGATGACTCATACTGTATGAAATTGTCTCAGTAGTTGCTCATCTGTTACTGATAAGGGAGGCACAAAATAAATCACAGCAATATGATTTGGGTAAAATTTTCTAATACACCTAAAATGTAGAAGATCTAATTTTGGGGGCCTGGAGCCATGCAGCTATGCAGTCAGACATTGACTAGAATGTAAATGCAGATTCCAGTAGGATTTAGAACTTTATCTTCTTACAAGCATCTGAAAATTCTGGGATCCTTTCTCTGCAATTTTTAAACATCTAAATATTTTCAAAAGTCGTGGACTGTAGAAGTCAAAGGGTAAAGAAATGTAAAGATCTGCAGTATTGAAGAGTATATAGTTTGATCAAAGTAGAATTGAGGGACCAAGATTTATGGTTAAAGTAACTGAGATATCTAAAACCCCAAAAATGTTATGGCCAGGATTTCCCCAAGTTCCTAATGTTCCAAATGCACAGATGATCTCCATCTTATACGGAGCAGTTAAGGTCTTATCTTTTTCTTAAGCAGTCTTATTTCTTTATCTTCATGATATCAAGGAACCTAAAATATAAATCCATTCATTCCCTTGGGTTTTATTTCAGGCTGCATTTCCTCTGGTTGTTTACAGTCTTCTTTCATAGTAAAGCTATCGCGGATCCTGATTGCAAGAGAATGTTTTGTTTATTTATAAGCTTTCGAAAGCTGCTCATCGTTATTTTTCTCATCTCATTTTGGCATTAATGAATGCTGCTTTAATACACTTTGGAAAGGGAGTAGAAAAATATTCTACTTCTGAAGATGAAATGAGGTACTAAGAGGTGAAGGATTTGTTCTAGTCACACAGCCAGGCACCACATCAACAGATTATGAGCTAGATGTTTCCATGGCCCTCACCAGTGCAATACCTGAGCACCTGACCACTTTCAATGCACTTAAAACAGCCCCATGAGATGAGGAATTACTATAATACTCACTGTAAAAAGGAAGAATTGAATTACAGGAAAACTAAGGGTGCAGTACTAAAAGTACTTAGACACTTATTATCTTGAAATTTTCCAAAAACAATATAGGAGAGAAATAGCTGAATCAGGGAATTAAACCTGTCTCCTAAGTCTTGAACTAAAGCTGAAACTGCTGAATAACCTTCCTCTTTCTCCCTGGAAAACTCCTGCTACTCCATATCACACAATCTGGGTCATATCCCAGCTAAGCTTGTTTCTTTTCTCTCCTGGCATGCTGCTCAGATACGTTTGCACAGACTGTTAGCTGATTTAAGGAAACTGATTTATTGGGATCATCTGCAAAGGTTAATTCTCACATAGGGAATGCCATTAACAGGTTGGCCATTGACTGTCTAGATGGTTATGGGGATTTCTACAATAGACATTTTGTGACACCTTCACCTTTGTCAGCTGAGACTCCCTGAAATGCTGGCCCATGAAATATTGTAATTTAGCTAACCACAGCCAGCATGGCCACTCTGTGGTCTATTGGCTACCTCAAGCCACATACCAAACCTACCTTATGGAAGCATATTATGTTGTGAATACATAACAAGCATCTACAAAACTGCATCTGAGCATAACACAGAACTGCAAATAGAGTTCTCCATCAGGGAGTTTCTGTCAGTCAGCTGATGCTGATGTCTGTATGAGGCCAGAACAGCCTAGCTGGTGTCCCTTCTCTATTTATAACAAATCTGACCTGGGCAGAAATAGGCTGGGGAGCAATTGTTTCTGCCCTACCAAGGAGAGAGAGTGAGGGAGTGAGTGAGTGTGTGTGTGGGTGTGTGGGTGTGTAGGTACAGCTCTTACACCCACCTGCACTACTGTTAAAACTAAGTTATAGCAGTTAAATCCAGTGTGCACCAACATACGTATTTTTACCTTTTTTTGTCCCTTAAAAATATCCACATTTCTATCCCTGGTTTTGCAGGGCTTTATGTCAGCCATTTCTTTACTTAAGTAAAAGGACTGCTCAGAAGGTCCTTTCTGGGATGCACTATCTCTGCAGAGCCCAGGTTTTCAGTGGTGCCCCTGAGAGCAGCAGCACCTGTTCTTTTGGCAAAAGGGATATATGGAGAGAATGAGCAGAAAGCAAGCATTGTTTTCTACTTACTTTCCCCTCATGCTATTGTTTCCAGATGAGTCAAATAAACAGAAAAGATTGTGGAATAACTGACTTGTATGTGGTTTTGCATATGCCTTAGTGTATATTGCTGGAGAGACAAAACAAGTTTTGTGCCAGGGTTTTGCAACACAATCTTTTGTTGTTTTTCTGTTCAGCATATTTTATTAGGGAAAAAAAAGTGCTGAATTGAGCTTATTACTAGTCAGACATCAGAAATTGTTCTGTTTTCCTGAACCAGAAACTGAGTAAGAACTTCAGAACTGGGCCTAATGGTTCTGTAATTATAATGTCATATTATCACTATGTTCTTTAAATGTCAACATGGGGAGAAAAAAGGCTATAGGCTATTATTTTCTCCTTATTGTGGTGTTCCTTTGAATACTGTAAAAAACATCAAACACATACTTAGAAACAAAGGCAGACTGAGTAAATGAGATCATGCTCTGGCCTTTGTTGCTCTGGCTGGATTGTTTTTGATGTCTGAGCTAGCTCAGTAACTGGCTTTATCTTTATCTGGGACCACAATGCAGCCTGCAGCATCAACACACCCGGCCAGACAGCCAATAACCGTGGCTGAGGTTCTGACCTTTTCAGATTTCCTCACAACTAATAAGTAGCTATGTGAGAACCCTTTTTTGTCTTTTTCTCTGTGGAAGACACTTGTCATACAAAGCAAAACACTACAAGTGTTATGTTTATGCAAAATTCAACTACAGTTCTGTTTGAATTTTCTTCTTCAGAAACTCCATTATGGGAAGCCCCTGTGTGTGTGAAGAAGCCCTTCTTGTTCAGCTGCTTTTCCCAAACCTCAGGCATGTTTGCCTCGCTTCTCTGCATTACAGATTGGCCTTTGCAAACAAAATACAAAGGTTTTCAAAAGCATTTGAGTAAATTTTCAGTGCTGTTTCTTAGTGTAGAATATAGGTGTCCAGTAGAGTCATATTCACTGAGAAGTACTTGAATTGAGTAACAAGGATCAATATATATTTATATAATATATATACTAATAATATAGTATTTTCAAGGCAAACTGGTTAACCTGTTTCCTCTGGTTGCTGCACTCCTGGTGAATAATTGTCACTTATTTGCTATGGCTTTCAAGGGTATCATCTGTCAGCAATTTGGTCTCTCTGATGGCTTTTAGGTTAGAGAACATCTGTCTTTGATTCATTAGGATCCCACTTTGAGCCCTGCATCCTTAACCATTTGTAAATCCATTCCCAGTAATATTAGGCCTCCAGGGTTCTTGCTTTGCTAACTGATAAGGTCCACTTTAGAGTCTTGTAAAGTATGGGTATAGACAAAATAGTCTGGCCAGAGCTAAAATGATTCACTGGATGTTATATGATGCCATAGTGCTGTAGGCCTGGAGATAACAAAAGTAAAATGTGGTATGCTTGACTTCAACATGAGAACTGAGAAAATGCATTCAAAACCTTTAAGAAAGGAGACTTGTCCAATTGCATAAGGAAACATTTCTCACGTGTTTAATTCTCAGGTAACAACTTGCAAGTTTACAGTGACTTCATGTTTAAAACTGCCTATCAAATGCTTTATTTAAAATCTGAAATTTCATAACTAAAATACAAGTATCCATTTCCAACATTATCAACAATAATCACTCCAGAAGATGGTAAAAAAACCCTGTAGTATTGTATTCCAGTGACTGCAGCTGGACCCACATGTAAGAATGATGCATAAGTAATAAGAGATTTTCTTCAAAAATTTTTATAATCTGTGATTGTTTATGACACAGGTGAGATTTCTTAGGCCTTTCTTTAATTCGATCAAATACTTCACTGAATAAAGCAAGAAACTGAAATGCATAAAGCAATTTTCTTCCAGCACCATGTATTTTTAAATACTTCCAGACTCTTTTGTAAATGCCTGTCTTTTACAAATTTAAAATTATTTTACTTTATTTCCAAGAATTATTCCTTGGCAATGGATTTTTTTTACTCTGCTTTTGTTGCTGATGAAGTGTAGATGTGCACAGTCCTAGATGTGCCTAAACATTGTTGTTCAATATGGAGGAACTCTACCTTGAACAGAATTGAGTGACTTCAGTTGAAGACTGAGTATTTGAGAAGGGGAAATAGTGGAAGATGTTTTGCATCCAGCCTGGTGACTTTGGATGTCTACAGAGACTGGGATGTAGTGCAAATGTCTGGGACTTCACTCTGGAATAGCAGTTAAGGTACAAAACTGAAAGATTACTCAAACTTGTCCTCTTTCTCTGTGTTTATCCTTTGCACACACTTCTTGTCTCTTGCTACAAGGTAAACTTGCAGCAGCTACATCGAAGTAAATATTGTAGACCAGAGCGGCGGAACTGAGGTCAGGAGTTTAGCAGCCATTAGTAATGCAGGAGCTCTACATCCTTCCTTCATTTTGACCGGGAAGACCAATGCCAGTTTTCATCCAACTGCTTTTTTTCCTCCTAAAAATTATAATTAAGGGAAACAGAGAGGAAAGAGAAAAAAAAGAGAGGGAAGGGCTTACGTCTGCATTCTTTTTAACAAATATTCCCTCTGACAGTGATTGACAGTGATGCAGAATTGTAAATAAAACTTTTACAGAGAACATGGGGGTTTTTTCCATTTCTCTCTCACTTTCTTGAGAACCTATCTCCTAACTTGAGAACCAGCTGTGGCAACTCTACGGGATCATTCTAATACCCCTGGCCACCTGTTGAACCTGTGGTTTGTTCCTCTGGGTGATGATAATGGAAATGGAAATTTAGAGGGGACAGTATGGAGCCTTTCCAGCAAGTCTCAGAATAATTTTGCAGTTACAGTGTTACTCTTGTTCACTCCAGGGATATTATTTGCGTATATTTTTGAAGCATAAGGTGCAGGCTGAGCCTAAATCAAGATGCATGGTGTATGCACCTTTCCACAGCGTTCCTTTGTTCAAAGAGAGCACATGGGCAGTGCAGGATGGTTTGCAGATGCACACAGAGTTTATCACAAATATCAGCGTCCCTTTTTATAAAATAAATATGATTGCAAGTTCAAGAACAGGTCTGGTAGAAGCAACTTGCCTATTCTGAATTTGTGGATTAAGAGTGATGGGATGTTCAGCTCAGTTGTTTAGAGCATGGTGCTAATAATGCCAGGCTTTGGAGTAGGATCTCTGTGTGCACCATTCGCTTAACAGCTGGACTTGATGATACTTGTGGGTCCCTTCCAACTCAGAATATCCTGGGATTCTATGGAAAAGGTTGGGTTGGGATGAAGCATAGTGATTACAAAAAGCTGGCTATTATATAATATACACGTTCTAGAGTGTGTCTAGGTATGTAAATATTTTATATTAGGATTCAATGCATATTTTAATTAGACAGCAATGATACACTTGGGGGTACAAGTAGTAACACTGCTTAGAGATGATCTCTTTTAACAATATCCAGCTGTGTTGTAGGAGTTTCCTGTACAACAATGGACAAGCTTTTGAATTACCTATAATTGCAAATAATTTTATGGACAGAATATAGCACCAAAACATGGTGTTCACATTGTTGTCATTAAATAAAGAGTAGAAATTATTTTGTTAATCTCTTTCAGAGGAATTATTTTCTGGGTTGGACAGTCAATACAAGGTGAAGCTGGGTATTCCAGACTGTGTTGCCATTAAGGCAGGATGCTGTTTTTTGTAACTGGTTTCATGGCTATCACAGAATGATTAAAGAGTTTTCCTCCCTGGTTTGTGCCTCTGGTTTTGATTAGGCCTTTTCTTCTACCTAGGAAGCATCCTTGCTGACTATTTGTTGAGTGAACCTCAGCAATGAGGCACCAGAATTGGCTGTACACTGACAATTTAACTGTGCTGTGAGCTAATTCCAGCTCTAGATATACTTTCAAACACCACAGACCATTTATCCCCTCTATGGCTGGGTTAGATTTCTTCTGCAAGGGAGTAGTGTCGATGTTAGTGCCTTGAGAAAATGATAACAGAGACAAATATAAGGGTGGTTCTAAAATATAGATGTATTTCAAAGTCTGGCCAAATTCTGTGTTGTTCTTGTGTCCATCCCAGTAGATCATCTATTCTCTATTATGAGAAAAGCTCATTTGCACTTGTTAAAGATCCATCCCCCTCCATTTTTTTTGAAAGAAGATGATTAGAGATTTATTGGTTTTTATGGTTTAATGCCAAGATAAGAAGACTTTTTCACTTCCTTCTTCTCCCATAACTCCTCTCCCCCATCTAAGTGTTTGCAGTGCAAAATGCCAGTTGTTTTAACCTTGTGTAATAAGACACTTCCGATAACAGTGCTAAAGACACAGAAATTTTCCCCTTGGAAGTGTAATTTTCTTTTAGAACAAAAATTAACACTACAGAAGACATGTTTTCTGGATGGCTGATAGCAATTAGTTGGAAACTCCTGAGTACTAATTCATTGGAATAATTTTGGAGTGTGTTATCTGATTTATTTCTCATTGAGTGATCAGACTTAATTTCTTTGCACAGATAAAGTTACTAATGCTTCCTGTTCTTCCTGTTAATTTTCTTTGGTTCAAAGAGGAGCATTTTTAGCATTGGTGGGTTTTCTTTTTGCATTTTGAGCTGGTTTTTTTTTGTTGTTTGTTTGGTTTTTTGTTTTGTTTTGTTTTGTTTTATTTTTCTATATCAATTACATCATTGAGGTTCATGGACTGCTGCAGCTAGGAAGGAGAAATATCCTCTTTTTCTGCTTGCAGTATTCCAGGCCAGGCAGCTTTGCCCTGAGTCTAATTCTGTTCCCCTGCCAATCCTCCCTAACATGAACGGGAGGAATCACTTTCTGCCTCCCTTGGCTCTGTCTTTATCAGCACCGATGCTTTGAGGGCAGTAATAAAGAAGCACTATCTTAATGACATCAGGAGTGACCTTAATGGACACGGAGATTGTTAGGAGGAACTGTTGGTGATTAGTTTTGGACTAAGAGTAGAGGATCTCGTGCACAGCAGAGAATAAGCCAGGGAATTGGTAACTCTCTAGAGGAGGGAGAAAAGGGAAGGGAGAGTGAAAGGATTCAGTATAGCCTTAGGGAAAACAGCTTGCTTGAATCAATCAAAATGTGTTAATTTTCTTGAAACTTCAGGCTGTTTTGTAGGTACTACATGTGCAAGTTGGAGAATGAAGACAAGTGTTACAGGTGATCTTGACTGATTTTGCTAGTCCCAATTGATTTGGTAAGTGCTATTTTGGTTTTTACAGTAGAAAAAAAATCTTTTTTTTTCCACCTGATAATTGCTATACTCAGGTTCTCAAGTTCCTTTATGGCATCTTTTACACAGTACACATACAGGAATTTTTAGTTCCCCTGACCAAACCTCTTCTAAACATCTAGATCCTGTGCTGGTAGGTGAATTCTTTAGGTTATATGAATATGTGACAATAATATCCAGTCTAGCAATAGATCCAGCTCTCCAGGTGTTTATATTTCCGCTTTTTCTTATAATAGAAGAGCTTTAGGTTGTCATTACCTCAATTATCCCCCAGCTTACAAACAGGTATATTCCTAATAGGCCTAATTATTTTGCATCTGGTATATGATTATTAGAAATCCTGACTTGATGACAAGAGTAAAAAAAATTAAAAATAGTACTGCCTAAGCCATCCACTTTATTCTTTACCTATCTAAGCTTTAGAGATATTGTGCTGTCACAAAGTAGATAAACTATCAAGGAGAAGAAGAACAGCATTTCAGAGCCTCTAGTTTCCCTTTTTAAAAAATAAATAATTACAGACAAAAAAAAAAAGTGTTCTTCAGTATAAAGTTGGGTGACTTAGGCATTTAAAAGTGTAGACATTAATTTAGTTTTGCCAGTCTAGATCTGGCCCAGTGTGACAGCAACTGATGATAAGCTTTGGGCTGGCTTGTATGAAACAAATTAGTGCTGTTAACTTTGTCCTTATGGCTGAAATGCTTCTAATCAAGAGCCATGATTACAAGTGCTCTTGTTCATCAGAGCATTGAGAGGGCCGCTGACAACTGCGAATTGAGTATGAACTATGTTCTTCCTCTTGGAAGAAACCTCTTGCCCACAACAGAGGAGACAAATGAGTGGGTCACTGTGAGGGAACAGCTGCATAAACTCTGTCTGTGGGTGAGGAAGGGACATAAATTTCCAAAGATCCAGTCGGGCACCTGGCCTAGCCATTCCATCCACTTGATATTAAGAACTGTGTGTGGGTTTGGAAATTAAATATCTTCTCTTTACCAGAGCTGCCACTCCAGTGAAAAGCATTGTACCCTCTCTGTATTGTTCACTGAAATAGTTATAGTGGGCTGAGGGAGGGAGTAGGAATTTACCTGATGATCAAACTTATTGCTATGTCTGAAAAATCCTAGACATTTTCTCTGCTGACCTACTTGTCTGGGAATTTATATATATTTATTTAGGGTAACACTGTGCTTTAGAAGGAAATTGTTTGGGAGAGCTATCACATGGTCTCTTTCAGTCTGTCATGGGGATACACAGTCTTACTCATTTGGATATATCGTCCTGTAACTGCTTTTTCCATAACCTTTGCATATCACCTTGAAATGTGGCCATCAGACTTGTGTGAAACCTAGAAAAGAGGTTACATCCTGAATTAATACTCAGCTAATGGTGGCTGTTACATCATCCTGCACATGAGAAGGTTCCCAGCTGCACTGTGTGAGAACACGAACACTTGGGCACAAGTGAGCAAGGAAAGCTGTCACAGTGCAGGAAGGGACTTAGCATCACAGATTCTGACACTAAAAATGGTCTACTATATTTAATCTTGCCTTCTTCCCTCTGAAAACATGGATTGCACAAAGTCTGATTCCCATACTTGCCTGTATTTCTCCTTTTGTCAAAGCTGGGTTTTCAGAAGTGGCAGACGTAACCCCCAGTGCTGTAAGTAGGTCTAGAAAGTATTCTGTCTCTCTGAAAACAAGATTTTACTTTTTAAGTAATGAGCTTTCATCATCAGGAAAAAAAAACTGATCTGAAAAACAAGGTGGGTTTTTTTTTTGCTAGATCATCTCCTTACTGCACTGACTGTTTTGAAGCTAGCTTTTATTTCACATTGAATCTGGTTCAAACAGAAAGGCATTCATTATTATCTGGCAGCATTACAGTTGACATCTAAACCTGAAGAACCATAATTTGTCTTTGACATCAAATAATCCACAGTTCAGAATTAAAGACCTTAATCAAGTGTGGGGTTTTTTGTTTGGTTTTGGTTTTGTTGTTGTTGTTTTTCTGTTTGTTTTGGGGTGGTTTTTTTGTTGAATTTTTTTCCCTATAACCTTGTCATTTGCTTTTGAAACAAGAACAGTTACATCTGTAAGAAAATGGACATATATTTTGCACAAGTTTGTATCCTTTGAATTCATTGGATCCAATTTGCAATCACAAAAAAATTTTGATGGGGTCAAGACTTCTCAATCCTTAATGAAAGCCAAATTGGTTTTGTTCTAAGCAACTATTTGAAGGCAGCGCCTAGGTACAAAAGAAGTTAAATTATGACCAAATTATTCAGCTCCTTCCTTACCTTGGCTGAGATTTATCAAACTTCAGTGGTTCCCTAGAGACCAAGACCTTGTACTTGTGTTAACAGTTTGCACTTTAGAACCTGAGATGCTGTCCCTCATGCTAAGCAGCTGTACACATCAGGCCTTTTTCTGGATTACTCCATGGATTAGAGGAACACAGCATGAACAAGAGGCTTTGAGAAGACTGGAAAAAACCCCACCTGGTTTTATTTTGTGGGTATGGTTTATCAAAAAGTAAACTTAGTGTAGGTGCTTAAGCATGTACCAAATTTTTCTCCTGTTCTGAGATCCTTAATAGCCAGTGGGCTCATTGTTCTTCTCCCTGGAAGGGCATTGACCATCCATAGCAATACAGCTGCCTATGATATTTAAACTCGTGCAACTTCATTTCTCCTTGAAACCTTTCATGTTTGGAAAGGTTAAGCTGAAATTGGTCTGTGAGTTAAAAACACACGCAGCCAAATGCAGACAAGTGTGGACATGCACACACACAACACACATGACCATGTCAGCCTGATGAAGTCAGAAATGGGTAATGGAAGAAGACAGGAAGGGCAGAGAAAAGATTCTAGCTGAAAAGTTCTGGGCTAACTTCAATCCTTATATTTTTTTAGCTGTTGGACTGTAGAGAGTCTAAAAGCGTTTCAGTCAGGCTGACTATGAAGTTACTGTGTTTTTACTCGCTCTCTCCTGGGCAGGACTGACCACCTACTGCAGTGATATCTCTCTTCTGATCCCCACTGTGATTGTGCCTCACTTGGCAGAGGCTTACATGGCTTTTCTTTTTCCAATGAAATTGCTCTCTGAGCAGCATGTTCCCCAGCATGGGTATAGATTTCTGAATTTTGTCTTCAGTGCTCTCTTCTTACTGACATCATTGCTTTAATTTTCATTTTTCATTTGGGAAAGTGCCACACAAGACGGTCTCAGGAACTGCCCTGAAAGTTAGTAGGAAAAACAGTCCTCCTGGGTAACATTAAAGAGAACACATGCATCCAGTTCTGTGTGGCTTAACATCAAAGACACAGGAAATCATCAAAAGCCTTTTCCACCTTCTTTAGCCTTAGGGACTCTTCCTGGGCTGCCTCTGTGAGCTTTGGCAGAAGTTGCTAGCATTACCCTGAATGGTCTTCC
This sequence comes from Geospiza fortis, assembly GCF_000277835.1. Taxonomy (NCBI): domain Eukaryota; kingdom Metazoa; phylum Chordata; class Aves; order Passeriformes; family Thraupidae; genus Geospiza; species Geospiza fortis. Next base: position 10,026,127 of record NW_005054304.1, read on the forward strand.
TCATACTTGCGAAATTCTTTGGAGTTTAGTAATATAATATCACTGTTGGCTATATGCAAATTTTCTTGCTGTCATCTCAAGGCTAAAGTTACTGGAAACAGGGACTATAGCACTCTTTAAACCCATATCTCCTGCTGTTTTCAGGGTTGTTGTTTCTGAATGTTGTGAACTGATGGGTTTTGCGGGTTTTTTTTGCCTTAGATCTGTTTAGCTCTGGAAAAAAATGAAAATATTCAAATTTGATACACAAAAGCTCTAATTCTGTATTTGCTTGCTATCCAATTTAGGATAGAGTTCTGTTGCAGGTACAGAAAGGTTCCAGGGGTCAGATGTGATAACAGCTGTGACCGAAACCAATAAAAGTAGAATGAAGGATTTATTCACTTATAGGTCACTTATCCAAAACCTTTATCTGTTGGAACAAAGAATTGATTTCATAGATGAGAGATTAATAAATGCTATGTTATAGCATGAACAATTTTTTGTTACAAGTTTATTCAAATCTGCTTGTGGATCTCTACCCAAAATTCTAAGATTTGGTAAGTAAACAGATGGAAGTTACATTGCAACTTATCAGTGGTTCTGTGATTTTTATCTGCTTTTAACTGTTTCATTCTACTTAATTGATATCGAAAACAACATATATTGCTGCTTCCATTCCTATGAAAGAACACATGAAGAGATTAAGCTTTATCTTTTGTCCAGAATTTTCCCCAACCTGATAACAAGATGGATGGACAAGTTTTTACAGAAATGTCAATTTAAATTATCTGTAGGCAATTCCATGTATTTTTCTTTTTTTTTCATTATTACATTTATTATAGCCTTCCCCACTGCATTGTATTTTGTCTCATTACTGCAGTAGACATCCAACTGGTGACCTACTCCGTGCATGGAAGTACTGCGCAAGCAAAGCAATTGTGAGCTGAGCTATGGGATCTGAGGAGTGGGAGACATGGAAAAGTGATAGAATTGAGCTAGAATATGCCATTTCTGGTAGGATATTCACATATTTAGAATTACTCGCCACTGCCTCCCTTTATTTAGGGAGTTTATTACTCCTTGCATTCATCTGGGCACCAACCAGACCTACTCAAATCACTCGTCTATGTCTATGGACTGCTCTGAAGAGCAAGACTTCAATCCCGATCAGAGATCAGAAACGAGGTATATGCATGACTAAGCAGTATTTTCAGACTAGTTGAGCTCCAATGCAGTTACCCACTGAACCTGTATTTATTGAGGTGTAGGAACCTGCTTGGCAGGAGTTTTGAAGTCATCCTAAAAGAAAGGAAAAAAGCCGAAACATCAGGCAGCCTCTGATGAAAGAAGGAGGAGATGAAAGGAAGCAAGGAGAGTGAGCACATTTTGCTTAAATGGGCAGTGCTAAAATGGGGTGAGGACAATGACATGACCTACAGCTCTGTATTAATGAGAACATCCTTCATGTGCTCTGTGTGTTTTACCTGTTCTGGGCTGAAGTCAAACATTGCCTCAGTAGGCTTTTAGTGCCCTGGCTGTCGTACAGAACAGAGGGGGTGGGTAATGTGCAAAGTGTTTGATTTCTGAAGGGACTGCGCTTCAGGTAAGTGCACAGGAGGATGAAACATGGGATTGCCAAACAGAACTATTGATTTACATAGCTATGGATTTAATTTTCACGTTCCTGCCCAATTTTCATTGCTGATGTTTGGTATACAAGAAGTTTCCCATATAGGCCAGAAATCCCATGCAAGAAATTTGGGAGTGTCATAACAAGACTTTTATATCAAAGCAACTGGCAGATCACATCATGTTATGCCTGCTGGTGAATTGTAATAGGAATGTTCTGCGGAGCATTAGGCACCTGTGCTGAAGCAGGGATGGAGAAGCCCAGTGCACTTTTAATTTCTGGGAAGGTTACTGATGCCCTGTTCAGCCCTGTGACCTTGCAATGGTCAAAAAAAAGCTCCTTGTACGCCTTCCCCTTGTTGCATCGCTGTGAAGCAAAGGCATGGTTCATATAAAGTGTCCAGAATTTAGAAGACACAATGACAGACCTAGTGCATCATCCTACTGCAGTGTCACCATGGTGATTTTCATTTACAGTCAAATAAATATTAGTCTGATTCTTTCATGGTTCATCTTTTTCTGCTTGCTTGCCTGTATGGAGATTTCACAGCTCCTCAAAAGAAGCCCTGGGGCTACACATTAATGTGAACTTAATGTTCTTCAGAATGTTTTTAGTCATTGAAGGAAACTGGACAGGGGGAGTAGTTCATGTCAAGTATCTTAGCCGGCAATACTGAGTGGCTTTATGCAGCCACTTGCATAAAGTGGCTCCCTGCTGCCCTGCTGCAAAAGGCCCCTGGAACGAGTCTTCTGTAAGTCAAGGCTTAGGACCTCTCCAAAATTGCTAATTAAACCTGGCTAAATCTATTTTGGGCAATATCATCTGCACTCTTCTAACAGTGGGTCACATACCAGTACATTCCGGGATGTACGGAGGGAAAGCAGAGAAACAGCTGGACTATCTGACTGACTGCCTGCTGAGTTTGGTCTATTTGTCTCTGCATGTGAAACACTCATGTGTTTCTTACCCTGGCTGTCATACATGAACCTGAATGAACAAAACTGATTCTTAAATTTGGGACACCCGGACTTCATTCACAGTGAGCAGTCAGAATTCAAACAGTACAGCTATGGACCTTTTAGCCGATTGGATTTATTTCTGAACTTTGGGGTTTTTGCACAGTTATGTTGTCAGCTTGCTTCTTTCCAGTGTTTGTTACTGCTGTTGTTGCTGTTTTTATGCAGTGGTGCAGTTTCTACCTGATATTTGGGAGAAGTGACCTATTTGAGGATGAGTTTTAAAATGAAACCCAGCCTTTCCAATAGAAGAGAGGAGACAGGCAAGAAGTGACAGGCCTCAAGGCCTAGGGTCCTTCAGGGCAATTTGCAGGATGTACAACTTGCTCCATAGCACTCACAAAACACAGCTGGTTAAAATAAATCATCCCTTGGGTTGTTCTTTTGCCCGTTATACAGCATCCAGTCTTCCATTTTTTTCTCCTCTGTATTTAACTTAAGACTTCTGTGCCTAGTTACAATTTTTCTCCATGTCTACAGACATTGCCAAATATGTCTCTAGAGACACTGATTGCATTTTTAATTCATTTTAGTAATGCCACTTATCTTTGGAAACCCTTGTGCAGATACCACACACTGGCTTTTCTCTGAACAGAAGGCCTATTTGCTTTATACACTCATTATGTGGAGGAATATGACAGATCCCATGATGGTTTTAGATGTTAATAGTCAGAGATGTCTATAAATAAAAAGCCCTTGCAAGTAATGTGGAAGCTTATTGCTTATCCTGCCAAGTAAAAGGCCACACTGTGATGAACACTATTTACAGAACAATAAGATCAGGAGGCAGTCGTGTATTAAAGCCTCAGCTAACGACTTTTCAGGCTTTTATCTTTCTTGCTGATCTTTCTTGCTGACTTACAATGTAGGCTACTACAGGTTTCACATGGAAAGGATTTCTGACCTTTCCATGCATTAAATAGTGACCACAAAATGTTTTATTGTAGTTAAATTGAACTATTACTGCGTGTCAATTCAAACAATGTAGTTCCCTGCTAACACTTTTATAAGCAGCTGCTTCCCCTGTGTCTACATCATATCTATAAAAAAATTGACTCTCCTACAAAAAGCAGCCCTAAGCCTGCTCAGCACTTCAGAGGCAGATTTCAGGTGTTGCTTTAAGCAAAGTACTTCTTTGACTGAATTTGTGTGCTGTGCAGATGTTTAACAAGTCTCTGGACACCAGAGCAGTGTTTCTGCACGTGTTCCTGACATATCAGTCAGATATGTCAGATTCCTTCAGATCAGTAAGATCTGAAGTTACTTTATTGCATTTATTCTGTACCATTAGTACAAAAAGCTAACTACAGAAAATTAACAGAAAGCATCAGTCTTCACTTTTGTCCTATGTGTGAGCTGTGAGTAAGGGTGCTGTTGCCTAGAAGAGAAAGGTTGATAGTAATTAATTCATTTTATGAATCTAGCTAGAGGTGGAACAAAAGCACTCATTTAGCTACCTGTCGAACCACTAACATAACACTTGCTGAAATGGCTCCAGAAAATGTTCTTTCCAACAGGCACTGTTAGAGAGATATTCCAGCTCAAGTCCCTGTAGCAGACACACAGATACATTTGTGTGTTATTTCTAAAACACTGTTCTATGAATGTTAACTGGGATGTGGTGCCATTCTTAGCATCTTGTAGAAGTGCAGTTATTAGAGATATCCAAACATAAAAACATGAAATCTACGGGAAAGGCTAATGCATGTTTTCAACATTGATTATAAAGTTTAAAGATAAAAATTTAAAATTTAAACTTTTCACTTGGACACAAGTCTTGTAATAAGTAAGGGTGAGTAACAGGGCTTACAGTGGTGGAAATGCTGTTATTGGTTCTACCTCACTTTTTCTTTCCCCTGTGATATTGTAGCCTTTTTGAGAATATAATTCCAAACCCATTTCACGGGGAGTCATATATTTAACTGCCAGGCATAGAGGTCAAGAAAGGAGCAAAATGGCGGCAAAATCTGAAGTTAAAAATCAGATAAAGAGCCCAGAAAACCTTTGGCTCTCTAGATTCAGTCTTGGATTCTTCTGCATTGAACTTGGGTGTCTGTTGGTGAAAGCCAGCAGCACAGTGTGCAGATATGATTTACAGTGTTCCCTTATGAAATTTTCTCTCTCTTGGGCCTCTTTTCTTTCCTCTGTGGCAGGCAGAAAAACATAACAAAATTGGGATGCCTCCAGTACTGAGCTAGCAACTGGAGAGAGCTTAAATTGAATTTGTGGCAAGATCCTACCACTTCCTAATTCTATTTAAGCCAGAACTATTGATGCAATAGCCTGTCTTGAGGTCTTTATGAAATCCCATATCCTGATGAAAAAAAATCAGAAAGTAAGATAACAAATTAAAGTAACAATAAGAAAGAAGCCAAAACCCCTGAGTTCACCAAATGATAGCAAGACTTCCATGTAATAGAGAGCAGGAGAAAAACTGGAAGTTGAGCTGGAATTTTTCAGCAGGGGCTTGAAACAGCCCTAGGTTAGTATATTGTGTAGATCAGTTTCTCAGATGGAGTGAACAAGCACAATCCCTATGTTCTCAGTTGAGCTGTAGCAGTGTGTCACTCTGTTTTGACCTGGTTTATCCTCACAGTGTTGTTCCAGAGTTATTTTCTCCAACTTATCGTGGTCTATAATTAATGAATCTTGCATGGGAACCAGTTCAACACAGGAGTTTGGAACAGCCCTCTAATTCACTACACTGAAAACTAGCTAAGTCATAAACACTTTTGAAAGGGCCTGTTAGGTGCTGGGGGGTTTTGTGTACTTTTTTTAAAAATACAAATTAAAATTTTACATTTTAGATATCTCAGGTACTAATTAAATTGTACTGTTTCTTGATGAGCTCCATACATTTGTACCATGAAAGTTCTTTTTATTATGTATCAAAACATAATCCATTAATCTTTCCAGTGCAAATGTATTCATTAGTAAGGAAAAAAAATCATCAGAAATCTGAGGAGCATAGACTCTATTTCATTTTCAACTAAGTAAGTGTTGTCTAAAATTTCTGAAATAGTTTAACTGATTTGTCAGTTCCACCAGTGACTTTTGACAGGGCATATTGACCATTGTCATTGAAGAGGAAGTAGGTGAAAAGGGTGACATTTTTCTGCAGTTGGCCTTGTCAACAATTTCACAAAAAATAGAATGGTCAAATGAGGGATCCTTTGGTGACAACCAGTCAAGCAACAAGCAATCAACCCTCTAGAAAGTCATCATGAGGAACTGACTATCTGTGAGGACTTTGTTCGGCCTCAAGGGTAAATTCAATGTCAATACGAATTCTGGCACTGAAGAGTAGATAACATGACATCAGTTTTTAGAGATAGGCTCTCTAAGAGAGACTCATCAAATCATGGCAATCTGCCTGAAGTCAATAGTGAGATAATTCAGCATCTCTGTACTAGCTCACCTTCCCAATGGATCCAGATCTCACTGGGAGAAGAAATTAAATAAGACTTTTTTTCCCCTCTGTCATAAAGGACATAAATGTTTTGTATTTTATTGTATTTACTTACTGATTTAGGTTTTCTGAGTACATTTTATTTTCAGTAACATAGAAATTCACAAACACAGATAATTTGCCAAGAAACTTGACAGACCTGGAAAAATATCTGCAAAACTCCTTCTTTTAATTATTTTATTTTTTATTTTTTAGGAAGTTGTTCATAGCAACTTTGGCATACTTCTGCCAAGAGCTTCAAGTATTAAAAGCATGCTGTTTTGGAGAATATCATTGATATTCACTGATATACTTTGACATATCAAAGGGTACTGTAAACTTTGCTTCATGTCAAGAGCATATTTTCTTCTAACAGACTCCTTTTGAAATGCTGCACTAGATATGCATGCAGGAGAGCTTTCCAACTGAAAACAAAAAATGCCTGAGAAGATTTGACCTAAAAAAGAAGCACCTGCCCTGCTGAGATCTGCCTGGCCTTCAGCCAGCAGTGCAGTGCACTGCTGAAGAAATGGGGCCTTTCCTGAGGGGAGGCAGGGGTGCCTGATGTCTGAAGAGCTGGGGATGGGGTTCATCACCCTCTCAATGTCCACAGGGCTCTGGTGGGAGAAAAGGAGTGTGTGTGTGACCCAGTGCTTCGACTGTGCAGCTTGCATCTCTTGCTACAGCGTGTGGGAAACTGCTTGGCTGGGCAGGGGGTGTCCTGACAAAGGAGTGTTGTTTCGGCAGTGTGCAGCCTGTAGGCTCCCAGATGCTCAGAAGTCACTTCCTGCACCCCTGCTGAAGGGCTCTGTTTCTCAGCTGCTCTGTAATGACTGATAGCTACAGAGTGCCATCTTCCCTTAGATCCCAAACTGTAGGAATGCTGATTCTCAGATTTGAGCTCATGGTAATTAACTTATCAATGAAAGTTTTTTAAAATGTGACTGTAAATCACACATGTCATCCTTCCATTTATTTTTGTTTCTTTTGTTATTGTTTTAAAAGCATCTGTGTGAGAATGCATGTTTAGCTGCTAATTAGATACTCCGTGTCTGATATTGTTACAAACTGCTAAATAGCAGATGGAAATGGCAGTGGTGTAACAACATTCTGAAAATGGAGTATTAATGACCAGTAACAATATAGGAAATTTTTAGTGTACAAGGCACATGGAGTTGCTGTGAAAAGCACCTTAATTTTCAGGCTGTCTCATCTTAATAAAAGGAGGACTAGAGAGAGTTAATCACCTTTCTTCTTTTCACTTTGGTTGAGAGTGCACTGGCTCCAGTGGTGGCTGCACAGGTGCAGCAACAGAGTGGGTTCATTAAAAAATTCAAATTAAAAGAAAATGTATACATTATTCTCTTGGCCCTACTTGTTACCCAGTTCTGCACAGGAGGCAGAGCCCTGAAAGCAGGTTTTGCCAGCTTTGTAAATCTTGGACTTTTCTCGTGCTTATCTGTTAACTGATAACATGAAGGGATGCTGCCATGCCACACAGGCACAGCCCAGCCCCAGCTCTACAATTAGGTGGAGGGGCTGTGGGCAGAGAACATGAAATCCAAGGCTGTCTGGGACATGGACTGCAGAGACCAGGCTGGGTGTGACCCCTATGAGGGCTGAGGGGGGCTCCCCTCCACAGGGTTTTTTGTGTCTGATTTCATTCTGCTCACCATTCCATTCTGTGGCCTGAATCTGGATGTAGCATCATTTTAAAACTTATTCTTTTGTCTTTCAAGTATAAATATTGCACTGAGTGAAAGCAACAGATTCTCATCTCCACTCTTTAGTGGGCAGAGGTGATGAAATATTTGTGCACCATGCAGCATAGAGCTTTAAACAATTGCACTACATGTCATACCCTACATTTTGTTGGTTGCAGTGATGAAAAATATTTTTTCCTAACAATTTATCAAACATATGCCTGATCATGAACTCTTAAATCTTCTGAGCTGTTAACTAGTGACTGCCAACACAGAATGGTAGGAAAATACAGAACTTGAAGCTGGTTGCTGAGCTTTATTATTGAATTAAATTTACTTGAGTATAATTGAGACAATATTTAGAATTTCTCGTTGGCACAATAGGTAATTTAAGAGCAGACACATACTTACTGATATATTATACAAAGCTACACCATAACCTCAGGCTCCAGAATACCCCATACAATGTTCTGGGCTTCATTAATCCATTCAGCCATGGGATCTTTCCTAGAATTCACAGACCATAGGATGAGTGATTAGCAAGAAACATTTATTTAATGTGCTGTGGTTAAAAAAATAGTCAACCTTGCCAATAAGATGCAAATCTGTAAACACATTTCCAAGTAACACCCATTTAGTGATACAGAGATTTCAAGAAATGTTAAGGTTTGGGATTTTTCCTGTAGCTCATTGTGGGATATCAACAAAAGACATTAAATATGTCACAGATATCTGCAAGATGAAAATATAAAAGTTTAATTTAGGCCATTGCAAATTATTTAATTTTAAACTTGAGCTTTTTCTTTCTCATTTCAGTCTCTCTCAAGAAGGTTCATGTCTAATTAATTATTCTTCTAGGTTTTCATCTTGAAAATGTAAAAACAGGCTGGTTTGCCTGTTTACAACTCCTTCCCCAGACAAACAGAAATTTAAAGTAATGAAATTTATCAAAAGAACTGAGATCTGAAAACTTCTTAGTTCCAAAAAGCTGACTTTTTTTCAGAGTAAAAAACTTTAAACAGCTTGTAACCAAAACACATAATGTTCCTTGCACGCTCCAAATTTTGTTGCTGTGAATTCTGTGTTATTGTCACTAAAATTAGATTAAAATTGGAGTGAAAGAATCCTATGTCTTTAGAACTGGTGCAGTTTATTATGTCAGGATATTTGAAGGCTCATACTTATTCTAGCCATACCTGTTCAATGGAGCACAGCAGCAATACAAAATAAGTTCTGAAAAAGCTAGAATTTAGTAGGGAGAATCAGCAGTAAAAAAGAAAGCATTCCTTGGATTTGTTGTGTTGTGATGCTGTTTTCCTGTGCCTAAATGATATTGACTGTTGTTCTTATTGAAGAGGAAATAAGTATGTGCTCTGAGCTACTCAGACAACTATTCATCATTCTCTCTGGCAACAGAAAGAATCCCCATGCCAGGATGCAAAATCCAGCAGCAGCTACAGCTGCAGAATATCAGAAGCCTGTATTAAAAAACTCACAGGCAAATCAGAACCCAATTTCCAGGCAGGATGCACTTCTTCAGAAGCATTGCTTTAGGACATAACTCAGTTCTCAGAACATCACAGTCTGCAACTTAACTCAAGTATTTAGGGGGAAATAAGGTTCTTTAAAATATAAATAATGCACAAAAAAGAACGTATTTTGTTCTTTATTGCTTCCTAGTGAAGCCTTGCTGGAGTGCTGTAGTGAATAATGATAACATTTGTTCTTAAAATCTGATGCTGACTTAATAATTATAGCAAATTAGGATGTGGAACCCTGCTGTGAGAGGTGATGAAAACATAATTTTTTATAAGATAATAGTGAATATTTTTGCTTGGTAAACCCACTGTTAATATCTGTAAGGGTAAATGACTCTTTCTTGGTTACTTTAATTTGTTGTGAATCATGTCAGTTCGTAACCACTGACTTAAACCTGACTGCTGGTACAAAGCAATAGGTTAAAACTTTTGTCACCAAATTAGTTGCTTTATTTGGAGTCAGATAGAAAAGTTGTCAATAAGGAGCAAAGGAAAGAGGTGCAGACTGGCAGATTGAGTCTCAAGGGTGTCCAGACTGTCAAAACTTGCACAGAAGCTCAGAGCATCACAACAGGCTCTAGGGGTGCAGAGAAGATAGAAATCATCCTAAACTATATTCTGGCCACACCTTGATTTATATCTTCTTGGCAGCGCATGGAATAGGGCTCCTCTTGTCTTAAGTTAGCATATTTCTATTTACTCCCAAACAGAGACAAGCACAGCAAAGGTTAAATGAACACAAATCTTGGACAAGGGTCTTCTTCCTTGACCATGAAAAGTAGTGTAACTTAGCTCCTAGTTAACTTATTATCTCTTATTATCTCTTAATAGGGCTAAAATTAGCACCTATGTTACAGAGTGCAATTTCTGTCATGGTGGCTCAACATCTCATTCATTTTTCATAGACTCCTATTATTTGAATTTTCTAATGGGAAACACTGTTTCTACAAGATAGTGCCAAAATTAAAACAATAAAAGAAAGTAACCATTAAACTATTTTATTCTTAACTGGATTTGAAAGTGCTGTAAAATACTTGTCATTGCTAGTTTTCATATATTATTAAAAGCTTCCTATTCTTATTGTAATGACTATAGAAAATGTAGAACCTAATCTGAGTTCAATAGAACCCTGGAAAAACAAAAGCTTTATCAAGTAAAATGAAAGCACTGCTCGGAAACAAAAGCTAATTAAAAAAATTCTTAAAAATGCCCTGGAGAGAGACAAATGTACAGATAATAGTCACAGTCTGTTTAATACTGGCAAGTATATCTAACATGGCAGCACATTCAAACCAGCCTTTGCCTGTACAATCCAGCATCTAGCACAGTTATAATGACTTAGCTTCATAACATTTATTAGAAATCTTATGCCTATTAAATTATATATAAAACCATATCATCTTGAAGTATTACTGTTATTCATATTTATTGATCAATGTCTCACAAATGCTTTCATTTGTTGGTTTAATGTGTTTAATCTCATATTAATTTGTGAGAGAATTCAAGAGATACAACATTTAGGCAGCATGCTTCTGTAAAGAAACCCAGGTATTTATTGGTCCTTCTTGAAAAAATAGTTGAAAAAAACTGGGTTAGTGTGAATGGTTAACATTGCTAAAGGTGAAAGAAAAATTATTTTTTATTCAAATTTTAGGGCTTCTCCAATAATATCATATAATATTATACAAAATCACCCTATGGATCTGTATGAAATACATTAGCAAGGTAACTTATGGCTTACTCTCGCCAGGATTTTATATCCAAATGTGGAATAATATTGTTAATATATTTTTCCATCTCTAGCCATCATTGTTGGGTGAGTAGTTGTAATAACATGCCATATTTTGTGTCTCTAACAAAACAGGGGTTTTTTTGCCAAAATACTACCTACAAGTTATCTGCAGCCACCACGACAAAACTCAAGTCTGTGCAGTTTTTCTCATTCCCCTTCTGCAGTAAAACAAGTCCTTTTTAGAAAAGGAGTGAACATATTCTGTAGTTTATGTGTGGCCTCCCACACAGTAAAACAACACATCAAATCACATTGTCTGCAACCTGGTCTCTCAGCAACACCAGCAAAAGCAGGGCTCTAAAGGCAAACAAACTTTCCGCCAGGTGACCAAACCAAACGTTCTACCCTGTGTGCGTTAATGAGCTTTAATTGCCGTGATCAGCCACACCTGTGGCACCCCACATTCGCCTCCTCTTCCCCAGCCTGAGCTCTACCTAAGCTCAGCCTGAGGCCGGCGCCCCCTTGAGCCAGGGCTCATCCGGAGAGAAGGATTTCTGTTTGACTGCAGACCTCATGAGCTGGGCTGTGAATTGGAGGTGGTCACTTTCCTCAGGGAATAACCCCTGGCTGGAGCTGGCATGGAATTCCCTCTGGCAGGAATTCCCTCTGCTCCAGGCTCGCCCTGCTCAGGGAGCACTGCTACCCTGGCTGCTCCCTGGCACACCAAACTGCAGTGACCTCCCCTGACATGGAAGGGGGGACAGGTGCTGGGCTTGAGCATGCTGGCAGGGACGTGCAAGAGGTAATTTTATGTTATTTTAATCTTCCTGTTGTCAAAGATGTATTAGTAATTAAGCTGGCAATGTTTTCACAAAGCAAAGCTGGGAAACCCATTTATTTACTTGTATGCCTTGAAAATATTTAACTCAATTTATTCTAGCTCTTTTTTGTGTATTCAGAGACAAAATTTTCTGCCCCTTGCCATGTATCCAGTCTGATAGAATTTGTCTGTTCTGTTCTAAAGATGATTGCTTTACTTTGGGGTATATTTACCTATCTTTATAGAAGGAGAGGTAGATGCATTTCTACTTCTCCCCCTATTTCTGAACACCTTTGCATTTTTACATCTAACAAAGCCTGCTCTTAAGTAACTGTAGAGAATAAACTTCTTTATTGTTAGTATTGTTTTAAGTTAAAGACCTTGTAAGGAAATTGCATCTGGCTTGGAAATTACAGGGTTTTTTTGAAGTTTAATGCTGATGAACACACATACAATACTACATTTATTTGGGACTTCTCTCTACTGCTAATTACTGAAACCCATAAAATCTATTATTGGCAATTTCTTGTGACAGTCAATTGGTTTTCAAGCTTTCAATGAGCTTAAAGTGCTCCAAAAATACAACCTGGTTAGTGACAGACATTAAAAACAAACACTGAAGTTATTTCAGACCCTTAAAACTTCAGTGTATTTATACTCATGATTTTGCATGCTGTCCAGTCTTGCTGGTGAGCAAAAGACTTATCTGTCCACACCATCAAAATCTCCTCTGAGGGCAATGAATACAATTTTTATTATTTTAATTTGCTTTTTGTTGAAGTAGCTAAAAAACAATAGGGCAAAATAAAAGGTTTTTACTTCAGAGCCAGATACATGCAGCAAAGAAAGGAAACAGCAAAACTGAAATTACTGTGATGAGCTTAATTATCATCATGGGCTCTGGAGCCTTACTCATAGAGGAGAGTAAGGGAAAGGAAACTGGAAAAGAAAAAAAATCTACTTTTCAAGGTAAAAACTTGTTTTCAAATTCTCTGTTTAATCTGCTTCCATACTTGAGGAAACAGCTCAGCTATAAAAGTGTTGTTCTCGCACAGCAGTGCTGCAGACAGCTGTCTGTGCGTACTTCACGTCACCTAGCAGTGATGTCTGCAGACACTGCCACTAGCCCATGTGGGTTTTGTTTAGTTTTAACAGAAGTGTAATACTATTATAACTTAGTGATTGGAGGTAAATCCTCTGTGATTTATCCAGTCCCTCTCCTTTTTAATGAAGGAAGGTGGAATGCACTCCCAAACTTCACTTTTCCTGGGTTTTATGTGTTAAATTTACCTCTGACTATTAAGCTTAGGCTTTTACACTGAGAATTGTGGTTACACTGCCAGCAGCTGAAACTGTGTGCAGGGAAGAGAAAGCTCTGATTCCAGCCTGTAGCCTTTCTTCCTTGTAGTTCTGAGGCAGGTGGAGAAAAAGGAATGAGCAATAAGAGGTCACAAATTCAAACCAGATTTCAGTGATCTGCGCACTGTATTCTCAGTGCAACGTTGTGACTGTACATAATAAAAAGAAAAGATTTGGAGTCCTAAGTCAAATTAGTTTGTTTCACGTTTTATTAAACATTTCAATAGGCTTCTTTGCCCCTTAAGAGAATACATTCAGCATCACAAATCTTATATTCTTATTCTGATAAGGAATTCCTTCACAATCTCAGGGAGAGTCTGGGAACAGTCTTTGTCCTTCAAAGTATAAAAGTGAAAGGAAAGTCACCATCAGTACAGTAACAAACAGCTTATTCTGAAAGTTAACTTTGCAATCACATGCAAGTTGGATGCATGTTGTCCAACATTTGGCCTTGTTTTTGCTGAGTACTTCCTTTCTGTGTCATGTAGAAATATTGTCAGTCAACTGTACTTTTTATTAACTTTGCTATGAAATGTACTTCTGGTGGTTACAAATAATCTGTGACTAGGCAGACTACTCCAGGTAGTACCTAAGGTCCAGCAAAACCATTCCAACTTTCAGCTGAACACTGAATGGTCAAGTCTGTAATTAACCTTATGGATAACTCTTGGCAAATCATTGTCTGTTACTCTGTTTGTTTGCATTTCCTTTCCAAGATTGTCTGTCTAGAGAAAAGTTTGACAATAAAGTGCCATGTATCACAGGTGATTCCAGTTGCCCTTTGAAGCTTTAACTAACACCAGGGCCTAGGCAATATCTAGTTATCGCCAGGTGTTATAAGTTAATGAATATCAGAAACAAACAGGTGGCTCTCTCCAAAATTCTGCATACATTTTAAAAAAGAGATAAATATTTCAGAAAGATGATCTTCCCTCCCTGCTTCCAGTCTTCTTTCTGTGACTAATAGTCATTAGAATGTCAGATTTCCTCTGCAGGTAGAATAGTGTCATAATGTTCACAAAACAGGGAAAAATATATTTGAAAGGCAGTGGGTAAATTTAAGTCCTGTCAAGAAGCTGGGTGTTGTCAATATTTAAAATAACCTGCCATGACTTGGCAAGCTACCACTGCTATTTATATTCACTACTTCAGCTCCTTGTAAAACCAAACAGCAACAAACCATTTCAATCAGAATGAGCCTTAAACACGGGAACTGTTTGTGCTCCCCAACCCTAATAATTAGTAGAAGAAAGTGGAAAGTAAGTACTGATAATTACTAGAAGAGGAAAAAAAACCCAAGCAAGAAACATTTCGTTCTCATTTCTCTTTGCTTGCTTGGGTCAATCTCATTGGTTTTTAATAGGTGCAACCATGTTTCACTCAGAGTTTTTAATCCCAAATATTGGACAGAAGACACCTGAAGGGGAATGTGGAAGGTCCAGTAGCAATGCTGGCTATAAGCTTGACTCCTTTAAGCACTAATCAGCAAAGAGTTACTTTACTCCAGATTAAAAGAAAACCAAACTGGATTATTTTAACAGCCAAGAAGACCTAATAATGTGTAGCCTTTGTTTTTCTTACTGGTATTTTTGGTGACATATGTGCAAGAAAAAAGGCCAGTAGTTTTGAGTGTCTTCTGTTTGTGCCCTAGGAATGGCTCTGGTGAATAACAATGGTGTGGATGGCATGGATGCATTCTGAAAAACGAGGTAGGTGTTTGTACTCTGCTTTTAAAGGATGTAAAATATTCGTTATGGAACTTTACTGAATTGGTGCTTTTGGAAGCTGAGTCTGATTCAATATGCTATGTGATGTATTTCATTTTAAGGTGCTTGTAAGCATAATAGTCTTCATGTTCAGCTATATTTATACTTTAACTTCTCAAATAATTGGAGCTTTTACCTCCAGTCATCACTGACTTTTAACATTTATGTTAATCTTTCTAAGGTAAAAGTATTAAGCATTAATACGGATGTATTGAATCTTTAACATTTTTGAAGAGTAACCTGTTCTTTTTGAGGGATCACCCATGATATTTTGAAAATAGTTATATATATGAGGCTTTTGCTAGCTTGTACACAGATAAGGTTTATAAAGCAAGCCACCCATTTGTAGAAAAATAAAAATTAAATTACTTTAATAAAGATGTCTCTGTGATACTTCACAGGAGAGGGGGAAAAAAGGACAAAAGATAAAAGCAGAGAGATTAATTCTGCAGATTGGTACTGAAAGTACAACCCTGTATTTTCTGCACAGATTTACAAACAGCAGTGGAAACCTGGGATTTAATGCTGCATTTCTCCATGTTCTTACTGGCATTAGCTCTTTTAGTCAGAAAGCAGATACCAGACTGCACAATTGCTTTATCAAGCCTTAGAGTTTCACAATAAGAATGTTTGATTATATTTCTGAAATTATTTACTCATCAAACAGTGCTATTAAATGCAGGATACCTTTACAACACTGCTTCTATTGTTGTTTTCACATTCTATTTTGCCGGCAATAAATCATTTTGAAGCAATTCATTTTTTACACATTGAGAGATAGACAGCAGATCCAGAACTCAGCAGATGACACATTAAATTCAGAGACATGTCAGTCACATTTAAAGCATGTGGCCGACTCCTACAGCAGATCATTCCAGTGGAAAAACCAGTTTCTCTGCAGTTCTCTATCCATGTCAAGCTGAAATAGAATTTTGTTCTTGTTCACCTGGATAAAGAATTTTTAATGCATGTTCTGTACTTTGTCACAGAGTAGTAATAAAAGAATAACCACTATCCACATCAGAAGTACAGAGCTCGTAGCCCAAAGACAAGACTTTTAACCAACACCACTTGGATTATCCTGTGTTTCCTAAGTATATATATTTGACAAATAAAAATCAAGAACGTTATTTCTTATTATAGTAAGGAAACATAATATTTCAGGCATTGGCATTCACCTTTGGCTATCAATTAGGATTTTGAAGATAAACTTCAGACGCCTTCAGTCTGAGAAAATGCAGGCAAACAGGAGCTAGCCTGGAGCTCTGCTCTCCTGCAGACTGTAACACTCACTGCTGAACAGGACTGACACCTCCAGCGCTGCTCCTCAGGGCCAGATTTGTTTGTAGGAATTCGCTTGTTTTGATAAAACATACATAACTAAGACTATTTAATGAAGTAGGAAAATCCCATCAAAGATAAGCTATCCTTGATAAACACTGATGTTTGAGTTTCTTGGCACATCAGAAAGTTTGCTGCATCTTCATTTTTACACGTTTAAGGATCTGTTTCTGTGCTGTGGTATTCAAGCCTGACTTACTGGTGTTGTTCAGCATCTTTTTGTTGGATGCAGCCAAATGCACTGAATTTTAGCTTTGGACTGTCCCAAGCAGTCAATGTTAAGTGGTAATTTTGCACCTTGGCCTGTAAGGGCTGCTAAGCAATGTCTGCAGTAATTATGTCTGTTTCTGCTGTCTGTTATTTAGTGTTAAAGTTTGGACTGTACAATTCTGAAAAATTTCTCTGGATTTTTTGCATCTATTATTTCAGCTAATAGTTTTAAAGAGAAACTTTACAGTAAGACATGTTTCAGGGCATCACTATTGGAGTTTTTATGGGTGTTAGGCAAAAATGCCAAACATTGCTGAGAAGCAGTATGTTGTGAAGCTCAAGTGCTGTTTGCTATGCATCAGAGATGTTCAGATTTTCATAGGTAATGTCCTCAGTATTTCCTTTGTTGTAATTACCATTCTAGTGGGAATGTGCTTTTTTTTCTCTAATGCAGCCTTTCTCTGCTGGAAAATTTGTGATGAGTGTATTTCCTTTCTTTGATGCTAATAGTTAAATTCAACTGTAAATGGAGTGAAAATGGACACAAATGTGACAGATGTGACTTTCTAAATTGACATTTGTGGTAGAAACTCTTTGCACATTTTCCTAACACCACCAGCATTTCCCTTAAGTAGCACTATGGCTCTTGTCAAACGCTATCCCAAAAGGTCACTTATTTAGGCCATAGCTCTTGCTCTCCCTGGCTGCTGCTGCACTGTTCTAATCACCAGGTGACATTACTGAGAAGGCAGCGCTAAAAGGCCCTTTAAGAGAGAGGGGATGGGACTTAAGGCGGGCTTTTTTGGCATATAAAGAAGCTCCCAGGATGCTTTCCTTTATGCAGAAAATATATCTGCCTCTCTCTAAAATCTCTGCAATGTGCAGCATGTATTCTTTAGCCAGGCGTAATAACTGAGGTATTGTCACATGCTGACACTTGGTATTTCCTGGGATGTGTTTCTAATGCTTTCAGTTAAAGCACATTAAAAATAAACATAAATCAGAAAAAATGCTTGTGTCTATAATGCTTCTAGAAGCTTTATTTTATTATGTGTTTTTTAAATGCTATACATATCAAACCTCTGCATTAATTTCCATCTTGTCCTGTTCCTCCATGAAGTAAAACTGTGCAGGACCTGGAGACAAATGGGAAGAGAAAGCAAGAAAGTTTTGTTGTTAAGCTTTTTGCATATTATATTATAAGAGGGGGTCTAAATGTCTCTGCTTTGAAAAGTACTTTACTTGTGGACCTGAAGAAACGTGCTTGTAATTCCACTACAGAAATGTAAGAGATTTTGCAGAGTAACAAAATTGTACAACCTTTTGTGACATGTTCAGAGAGAAAGTAAAGCTAATGCAGTCAAACAAAAGAATCAAGGACATTTCTTAAGCTCTGGAAGTAGAGTATGGTACTTGGAGAGATTTCTAGCTGCAGACTTGAGAACTACACATGGATGCATATATACCCAGTTTTTGTGATTTATGTTGACAGGTCATATGCTACCAATGCTGGGAATTATTTTTCCCTGACATAAAGGTCTCTCAATAATTGAAATTTGACCTGAATGTGAGGGATTGGTTGGGGTAGCTCAGTATTATCAAATTTTCCATAAATTTCTTCAATGGATTGACCTTTAGCATCTTTTTAAAACTCTAATGTTTCCCACTGCATCTCTGTGATGGCCTGAATTTATAACTCTCCCTCTCTAGCAGGAGATGGGGATTAAATGTGTGCTTGTGCTTTTCTTCTCTTCCCTTCTACCCTCCTGCCAAGTTCTGGAAGCATTGGTCATAGGTGACAGTTTTCAGCTCCTTTAACAAAATAATTGGTGAGATGAGTTCCATCTAATGCACTGACATTTTATGATGAATGAATCTTGATTTACTCTCTGAATCCTTAAATGATTGAGCTTTTTTTGGTGAGGATATTGATCACTTCCCTTCCTTTTTTTCATTATTGTTGTTGTACTGAGGTTTTTTTCCTTTTAATTGTTACAAATCTGTTGCAAGCATGCACAAAATTTCAGTACAGTGCTTTTCCATTTCAGGAGTTCATGGCAGTTTCTCATGATCAAAATAGTCAAAAGGGGTTAATATATGGATCAGGAATTTCTCCCACTGATTGCTGTTTTTCCATGAACATGTGCATCCCATAATTGCCCTCATAATATTTTTGTGAGCTTTTCTGTAGACCAGAAATCTGAGTTTACTTTTGTGGAGTTGGTAGTTTAGGTACTGAGTGTCTTCCTCTTCATTGCTGGCTGTTACTGCAAACTTTTCATTTCAGCTGTATTTCTAAAGAATGAAAAATTTGTGCTTTTGAAAGCATTTCAGCAGGCTCCTACTGGTTCAGACTCACAGGGATCGCTAGTCTGATTGTTTCTCTGGGGTTTCCCACTTCTTGAGGTGTGCCTGTGGACACCTGCTCTCTGTTAGTTACTTGCCCCAGGTACATTCTGCCTTCAGTTATCCTTGCAGCCTCTGGCTCTCGTGACATCAGGGTTGTAGGAATGATGTGTTGGACACCACTTGAAGTGCAAATATATATGTGCTTTATTTTTTTAAGTGTAGCAAGTTTTAGAAGGATGGAAACAGCTATGAAACAAAGCATCTGGGGGAAACAATTTAGTCAAAAAAAATGAGAATGGTAATGGGGAACTCATTAAGACAACTTGCTGTAGATAATTATGTGTGTGTGTTTTAAAGCCTTAACGAAAGAGTAATACATTCAGGTTCTTGTTTATTGTTTCTGGCAATGTTCAGTGCCCTTCTGGCAGATTTATATATTTGTAATTTTGAGCAGTGAACTATAATTTTTTTAAAGTTGCATCTTTTTTTAGCAAATATACTACAATGTAATTTTACCTAAACATATGTAAAAGATGTTTTTCTTATCTCTAAACATATCTGTTGAAGTGGGTGAATTCCTTGGTAAAAAATATTTGTGAAAGTTAAAGACCTTGTGTTGTATATTGTATATCTGGAATATTAGGGGCCTTTGGCATTTGTAACTGTATCAGGGGTTTGTCCTGAATGTTTTTCAGCAAACATTTTGGTGTAATTCTACCATGTAAATCTTTTTATGTGTTATGTGCTTAATATGAACTGCAATACACAGTTATTATAGGACACAGTTGTATAAATATTAACTATATGTGGGCCCCTCCTAGGGAAATAGCTTTTTTGACAAATATAGTCAGGGCTTTTGGTTTGTGTTTTGGTTTTTTCCTTTTTTTTCTTTTGTTTTTTTGGATCACTTTGATTTGCTTGGTAAAACAAAATTATTTTTTATATCAGTGATCAAAAGTCCTTTAATTGAGATTTACAAACTTTTCATTTTATCCTTTCTCCAGAATTGCCTTGGAGAAGAAGTAAAAATAAGAAACTCCAGACAGTTCTCTCCCTGATGGTTTTTATGCAGGATAATGATCCATTCTTTTAGTAGTTTCCAATCAGCATATTTCAGTTGTAGTTTGAAGTATTCTGTTTTTCTAGCAAATTATCAGAATTAATATCAAAAGTTATTCAGATTACCCTCCCCAAGGCCCCCTAGAGAATTTGGCAAGAATTATTTAAACACTTGTCTACAAACTGCTGTTCAGACAAGCCATTAATTTGCTGAAAATATTTTTTTTATCAAACCAATACACAATTAACATATTTTTGTTTCTTATGCATTTCTTTTGTCATTTTGTACTTCTGTAGATACAAACCCACTCATTTCAAAGCAGAAAAAACCTATTAAGATTAATTTTTAACTGTAATCCACACTAGCTTGCTTTTCTTCAATGACTTTTCTGATACAGTGTGGTTGTTTTCACTGTTTGGTTACTTGTACTTTTTTGCCTTTATAACCCTTTTATATGGGGTGTTTCTATTTGCCTTGGAATTGTGTCTTTTTTTCTCTTTTATCTGCTCTGTGAGGTATTGCCTTCATTTTTTTTCTGTACTGCACAATGCATTTTTTTCAGCTTGCATTATTCCCTCTTCCTTCTAGCTATCTTTTATCCTATTCAAAAGAAAAGAAAAAATACCTGTATTGCATTGTTGTACTATGGTATAACTTCTTTGATATGGGAAGGACTGTAACTAAATCTACTCTCCCTAGCCCAATAAATCTCTCTAATATACACAAAAAAACAGCTGAAACAGATCTTCTAGGCTCAAGTCAGAGCAAGACTTCTTGCCAAAATGGAAATAAACTTCACAATATCACTTCATCATAGGATTTAATGTAGGAGTTTGTCTATATCCAGTAGATCTGAAAAAATACTGTTTCCTCCATTGTGGAAAATATTACTAGTTGTTTACTGATTTTTTTTTTTTTGAGGGGAAAAAAAGGCAAAAAGAAAAGCAAATGCTATCATCAATACGATCATGACCAAAAATCTGACTTTTCCAGTGCAGTATATCCCATGATGGACTTGGTCATAAATAAAATATTTGTATGTGCAAGTCTCTTAAATGTGTTGAACTGGGAAGAGCAGAGGGCACTGACAGCTGCTTTCCTGTGTCTTAGAACAACCCAAAATCTCATTCAGAGTACCAGTTTTCTGTTTAACCCCCTTTAACATCTGTGGCCCACCATGTCAACACAGGTTTTGAGGGAAAGCATTCCAACAGTAATGAATGAGGAAAGATCTTTGAATTTATGTTCTTCTGAAGAACTGGTAGTAAGTTAAAAGCAGATAGCTAAACCAATTCCTTCCATAATTTAAATAATGTAACATCTCCACTTTCACAGACTTGTTGTGAGTGCTTAGTTCTATATTTCAAAGTTTATTGAATTTTTTGACATATATTGAAAAATATGAATAATTGATATTTGAAATTATTACTATTTCTCAGGAAAAGTTGTTTCTACTAGGAACTTCTATAATCTGAAATGAAATACATTATATTTTTTATATAACCCTTCCAAAACAGATTTTGCTATGCAAAATGCTTTTTAGAAGATTAAGCCCGAATGTCACCTAATCTAGTCTTGTGGCCCTCTGACATGTGTTAATTTAGATTTATTCCTATGATCTCATGATTTTACTAGTCTATAAAAGCAAGTTATTATCACTGTACAAATTCAGGATAGTAGCACTTAGTCTTATGTAATGATTTATCATTTATTTTTTTCCACATTCCGCATGCTGCTTCACAAGGTCTCAGTGCAGAAGAACAGTGCTATTAAAACCCAATTTATAGGTAGGTAAACTGGGGCATGGATTTTGAGGGTTTTGCCAGCCAGCTGACAGCCAGTCAGCTTTAATGAGGGATAGATTGGCTCAGAGTGTCTGGATTTTTAGTTAGCTTACATATATTATCCCATCAGTTGAATGTAGTTCACACAAATTTGAAGGCGTGTAGCTAAATGAAACTCTCCTG
The DNA here is from genome assembly GCF_000277835.1 of Geospiza fortis. Taxonomy (NCBI): domain Eukaryota; kingdom Metazoa; phylum Chordata; class Aves; order Passeriformes; family Thraupidae; genus Geospiza; species Geospiza fortis. The sequence continues at coordinate 10,048,048 of NW_005054304.1, forward strand.
TGCTGCTCTGTGTATGTGAAAAATTGGTGTATTCTCAAAATGGATGTTTTTTTCCACTACAGTGAAGGAAGCCGGGGCTTAGCTGTGCAAGGCACTCCACTGAAAAATTAGAAACTTTTACTTTCATAGATGTTAGATGTAACACATTATATAGTACTCTTCAGTCTTGATGGTAATGATTTTTCTCCCTTCTTAATTAAGGCAAATTATCTTCCCCTAATCTCAGTCATGCTCCATTTAGAGCATTGCTGATATATTGGTAGAGTGTCTTGGTTTGGTTTTTATAAAGGTCTCCCTGTCATCTGCACACTGCCCAATTTTCTAGGTCACTGAAATTTTCTTGTGAAAAAATTCCATAACTTTTGTATGCATAAGATTTCAGAGCAACATAAGTGTTTACAAACCTATGGAAGTCTTGATTACAAGTTGTTTTTGTATAAAGGAAATGATAGAATTGCTGGATAAGGTTGAAGTGTTAGCTCAAGTCTCACAAAGCAGAACAATTTTTAGAACAGGGACAAAACCATACTGCACTCTTTTCCTCTGAGAATGATAAATAAGGAGTAGCACTTTTGGCCATAAATATGCTTCTAAGTTGGTTGTACTATACTTCTCTACCATAAAATATCTGAATGTTTGTTCTTGAACAATTTTTGATTTGAAACTCTTCACAAAATATTGTCCAGGTTTCTTTGGTGTGCTGTCCACAAGTTAAAAGAAAAAGGACATGCTTTATTAGTTTTAGTGTCTTTTTTCAATAGGCTATTTTATGGTCACATTCGTACTACCTGTGATTTGCCTCATCAACCAAAAGTCTTGTTCTTGCTGCCCTAGTTATTATGGAAGTGAAAGAGATAATGTTTTCATTCCTTGGGTCAATGAATACCATCTCAGGTCTGCCTCACTTGGAGCTGGTACTCCTATCAGAAATTCTGGGCTTATCAGAAATTCTGTTTTCATCTGCCTGAAACTTATTTTTTGATAGCTGTATTATGAATGTAAATGGTTCAAGGCTACTTAATGAAATATTTCTGGAAGAAGAGCTTAGGAAGTTTGCTCTCCATCTTTGCCTGGAGATAGTCTCCTTATTCATTTGGCCATGTCATCCCAGGATGCTTTTTCTAACACTTCTGATTTGAGAAAAATATATTTATAATAGATCTCTCTTGTGACTTGCACCAGAGTTTTCTACCAGCAAACTCAATGCTTGTAAAAGACATTATTTATGGCACTTTACTCTTGCCTTTTGAGAGTAATGTCTTTGATGCTTATGTTTTTGGTTTTGGTTGTTTGGTTTGTTGTTGTTGTGGATTCTTTATTTGTCTTTATTTGTTGTTTTGTTGGCTTTTGGTATGTTGAGGCTTTTGGTGTGGTTTTTTGCAGAAGTCTTATACTTATTTCTTGTGTCAGTTATAGCCTCTTTTTTTCTTAGCTCAGTCAATACCCATGTTTTCTGAACTAACCTTCACTCAGAATCAGAGTTGCATGGCTGATAACTTCATAACTTCTGAAAATGTTATTCAGTTCATGTTGTGTTCCTCTTTTTTTCTGGTAGCAAAATCAAAACATGAGATTGTTCCGTAGTATCTCTTATCCAGGATTTTTATTGCCTCTGAACCCCACCATGGTTATGCATTTCTCTAGTGCTTTACTTTTTATTTTGAATGCTCACTGAGTTTTAGAAGTGTTTCACAGAATCAGACAAATATTGCATCTCTCCTCTTCTCATTGTTTGAATTAATGACTGCCCTGCAGCTATCCATATTTATCTTCAGTATTCTGACTCCAGTGAAGCATTCCCTCTTATTTTTGTTTTGTTTATTTGCCCATAATTGGGGCCCATAGTTGGGGTTTTGTCATGGCATTTTCTTTTCATCATAGTGAGAACTGTTCAAGGGCATGAACATTCAAATTTCTGACAGAAGAATAACTATTAGAATGGACCTCAAATGTGGTTAAATGCTAGAGAAAATTAAAGGTTTTGGGCGGACAGTTTCATATCCTGAATGTACGTGGGGAAAACTGAAGCCAGTAAGGAACTTAGTGTGGCAGTTCTGCACGAGTCAAATCTATTCAGTGATTTGCAGGGACTCTTGGTGATGAGCAAAGCCCATGGAAAATGTGGGATCCATATTGCCCAGCATCAGCTGGAATGCGCCAGTTGTATGAATGCATTAGCTACTTAGCTAGTAGCTGTTTTCTTTTTTCTGTAGATAGGAACTAACTTGTCATTTTCTTATAATGTATTCTCCATCCGTGTCTTTTCTCGTTGCCACTTAATTAGTCTGCATGCTCCAGGCATGTTCAAAAGAGTGAATGTTTTGAGCCATCCTGTAAACCTAAATTCAGAGAGATAAGGTCCCTCTGCTCTTGAATTCGTAGCTCATATAGTTCAATTCCTGTAGTTAATTCACTTACCTGTTGGTGTATCATCAGAGCAGAGAAAGTAGGCTGTGAGCCTTCCTCTGTAGGTGCATTTTTCATCTTTTTTTGGTGATACAGGACAGAAACAAAGAAAGACTGGAAATTAAAATATGACTGTGCAAGTCTGAACAAAGTTTTATATGCCCTCCATGCCCCTAAATTAGTAGACAGCAATAACTGCAAAGGAGGTTGCTGAAGTTCTAATTGGTATTCCTACTACTGTCCATTAGGGTAAACAAAGTACATTATTTTCCTGCTGCTGACACAAAAAGGTCATTTGCAAGAGCCACTGACTTCAAAAACGTGTCACCACTAATGGAAAAAAAAAAAAGATGCTACTCGGGTATATTTTAATAGCTTTCCTCAAATTCTGTAGGCAGCTGAAATTACATTACTTATTCTAAACTTCTGAATCTTCAATAATGTTTGTAGAGGCAAATAAGGATTTTCAAAAGCAGAGCTTGAGGTAGGATGGACGCAGTTTCAGATTTCTCTGACAAAGTGCCATTTGAACTCTTCAGGTATGTTTCAGTATTTGGTAGTAGTAAGATCCTGTAAAGAAGAAAACACTGCCTAATGAAGTCTATGTTTTATTTCTGTTTTTATAAGGAACCCCATGGATCTAAACATTTTGATATACTATTAAACATATAAAACTGAAAGTAGAATTCAAGCTCAGTAATTATAAAACACTCCCTTATCTCCACACAGCTCTAAGTCTGTAGTAGGATAAACATTTAAGAGAATGTTTCATCTTCAGCAGAACAGACAATTTAATTTCAGTCTTGTATGATATATTTTCCTACCCATGGAGTGCTAAAGTGTTTTACAAGACAGTCAAGTAAGTACAAAAGTGAATATATGGACAAACAGCAATTTCTATCATGATCAGCAAAGCTAAATCATAGTTTCACTCCAAAAAGTGGATAAAGTTATTTGAGCTCAGTGCAAATAGAAGTCATGGACTGCAATTCTCTTTGGTTGACTTTGGGCTATTCTTTCTTGCTATGACACAGAGGGGTCTCAGTTTTTTGCAGTTTGAAACAAAGATGCAAGAAGTACAAATCCAAAGGCTGATAGCTTGATAGCTGTCTATGTTGCAATGCAGTACTAGGCTTATTCACAGCATTTATAAAGGTAACAATTTTAAATGTACAACAAATTAAACAATTATTACTTTTACCACATTTTCCACTAGAAGACAAGAACAGCAGTTACGAGGCTTATGGTCCACCATTATTGATTCTCTATTCTTTCTTCAGAGACTGGAATATTCCTCTGTAATTTTGAATGCCTTTAAAACATAAATGGATATTCACTTTCCATCTATTCAGCTGCAAAGAGAAAGGAGAAAGGAAGTGAGGTACTGGAAACAGTAGGACTGTTAATTGAGGTATTGGTATGTTCATGAAGCCTTATGCTTAGAGAAGGGAGTGGTAGCAAAGAAATCCACTGAAAGGGAAGGAAGACCAACCTCAAATGTATTCATTATGCTGTAGGTACCCTTGCAGTTGCAGAGGGTAATCATAATCTTCAAAAGTCTATAGTCTAAACTCTAGATTTGCTATACATGAATGTAACTGCAGAAGAACTGCTTGTTACCTTTAAGAACATGCAATAAACTGCAGCAGTAGGAAAAAGCCTGCTTCTAACAGATTACTCTGTTTGACATGGAGAACTTGCAGATGCAACTCTGCCAGTCAGACACTTGAGATGGCTGGGACAGTTCAGTCTGTGCATTGTCTCCTTCCTGTGCTCCAGTTGCTGCTATGAAACAGCAAAAATGCACAAGACTATCCTCAAAACTAAGACTTCATAAATGAGCTGGCATGAAAATCCTTGATCTAAAAAAATAATGCTCTCAGTGTGTCATTCTCAGGGAAAAATATTCCATTTGGTGAATAAACAGAACAACCAAACCTGACACATGTGTTTGTGTTTACCACACAAACACTTTGTACTATTATTTTGCAAGGCTCTTTGGTCTGAAAGGACTTGAATCTCTTGAGATCCTCATTCACAATGATTATTGGGTTCAGGTAGCACCCACAACACAGAGCTTGATTATTACTGAACTGTTCTACCTATGTAACTGATGAAATGGAGTTTTTCATACCTTGGTTAGCCAAACTTTAAAGTTATTGAATTTCATGTTGGCTTTTTTCTTTGAAACCACAAAATCATGATACTGTTTTTTTTTTTGGTTGTGTTATGAAATCCTAAACTCTCTCTTCTGTTGGCTATGCATGTACAGCACACCATAGGAGGAAAAAAAAAGAAAAAATAAAGGAAGTATATTGCTGATTTTTATCTGTATTGCAGATATAGATTACCACTCTCCTTTTGAAATACAGCCCACATGTGAAATAAGAAACACTGCTAACACAATATTGCTTTATTTTGGCGCTGACCTTGGTGTAAGACCCCCCTATACTCTATCTATTGTCTGATGGGCAATTGTAGAGCAGCTCTAAAACTGTGATGGAAAAATGATCTAAGCTTCATATAAAATTTCACATGGTGCCACTCTTCTGAGACTGTCTGATTTTTGGTCCATGTGTATTTTTTGTCTGGAAGTCACTAGGAACATTTTTACAAAGGTTTACTAGATGTGAATAAATAAAAATTGACCTGAGAGTTTAAAGATTAAAATTAATGGAAAATTACTAATAAAGTCATTTTATGAAGGAGATTTTTACACACTCAGCACTATTTGAATGACATTTTCATATAATGAGCAAACTGCATGTACTTTTGAAAATAGATAAAAGGAAAAAGTTGGAGCCTTTACAAGGAAACCTAGTATCTCACCTGGCAACTCAGAAATGTGCCTTGTCATTCTTCTAAATATGTTGAGTAGAATCACTTACTCTGCTTTTCACTTTTACAATACTTTGAAAGATACTGCTGTTCTGAGAGAGGATAAGAGTATGAAAATAGAGTTAATTATGAACCACGATTTGATCAATGCTGGCACGAGGAAAAGTGCCCTGCTTCTAGGACAGGTGGTGTAAATTTAAATAGCTTGGCTTCAAATTTCAAAATATCAGTTTGCGATTTTTAGATACTCAGCTATAGTATCCAGAGATGGATGCTGAAGTGTCTCATGTCTTTCACAATACACTCTGGTCTTCAGTGAAATCACTGCTCATTTTGACATCTTAAACCCTACTGAGTCAATAAAAAGCTGTACACCACTGTCCAGTGCTATAAATATAACAACTTTCTCACTTCTGGAAATGTTTCTCTCCTATACAAAATTTCTAAACTGTTCCAGCCTGATTTATGTTCTTTTATGATTTCTGCGAATGCTTAGTGGGCTAAACTGCAGTCACAATACCTGTTTCTATTTCATGCTACATCATATGTGAAAACAAGCTGTTCTTTAAGGCAAAACAGGAATTTATTAATGTGTTTTAGTAACTAAACATGAATTATTTCTTTGGACACTGCTTGCTGTCAATATTGATAGCTTTCTAACAAATTCTCAGTGTCCACAGGTTGACTTTTCCTAATGGGCATCAACTAGGCAGCATAGCACAGTACAAGAAGCAAAACAGCAATTCCAAGTTGTAGGAATAAAATATGAAGTAACATGCAGTTGGCCTGCCATATACTGAATGATGGTGCTGACAGAATGTGCCATTTCTGAACCACTCTTGGGGAAATAAAAGCTGGTTTTTTCCCCTTTGCACTACCTACTGTGTTCATGGTAATATGAACTTCTCTGCAGGATAAATTACTATAAACCCAGTTTCACTACATTAATTTTTAAAATGTTTATTGTTCATATTTGAAATGAAATATAAGTCTTAGGCTGCATCTCAGCCTTTGTGTACTGGCATTCAGATACAGCATATAGCTTTTATAGCACTGCTATTATATCTATTAATCAATGATGTATTTTTAAAAGCATTCAATACATTAATTCTTTATTTTCCATCAAAACCTCCATTAGTAATTTCCTGGAGAAGTAATTGTGTAAGCACCTCAGCAATTACAGTAACACTACACAGTAATTAATACTGCATAAGAGGTCAGATTAGCTGGTATTATTTCTTCTTGCTTCTGAGTTTTCTAAATATTTCCTGATTTTCAGCTTTGCAGTGTTTTAATTAATCTGTCTGCAATGCTCTATATTGCATCCTGTGTGAAACTGTACTTTTTGTCCAAGAAGTTCAGTGAATATTAAGTAGGTAGGAAATGTTTTTGTCTCTTAAATTAAGGTGCAGAGAAAAGTTTGTCCTTTTTTTGTTGTTTAAGATCCTGAAAATATAATAAATCAGCATTTTTAAAATATATGGCTTTAGGATGAAAAGTCCTGAATTATTGAAGATGACCCTTCCTGACATCTCTAGAATTCTAAATGGAGCTATCTTACCCTTGGCTTTTTATGGAGTCTGTGTTTTCTAATAGCAGCAAGTATAGAAGTTGTAAGGGAACTTTCTGTTGTCTTATCAGAGGAACAAAGCTGCTGGTAGACATAAAATCTGCGCAAATGCAAGCCCTCCCCTTCAATAATTAAATAGTAGGAATAGCTTGAAAACAGCTCCACAAGAAATAGGATCCCTGTGCAGTTTCTACCTGTTCCTACTTTAAATGTTTGTTTAGGAAAGTTGTTTCCAGTATGATGTAAAACTGACTTCTCAGCACAAGCAGTACTGTAATTTGAAGTGAAACAATCACTAAAATATAGAAGACATCCATCCATACATATTTAAAACTTCCAGCCAGTGTGAGGGGAAGTGTATGCCAATAAGAATGGAAAATGAATGCTTACAAGCAAACATTGCCATAAAACCTATGCTACAAAAGCCATAGTTTGGGGTGGTTTTTATTAATACAGAAAGAAATCACATCAGTTCAAAATCAATACTTATTGCTGCTGGATTCAAGTGTAGTGAACTGTACATTCTTAATCATGAGTCTAAATCCTCACTGACAATAGTATGCATGTGATGGGCACTGTGCAGCTTGACAGGAGTTGCCTTTTAGCATTTGCAAATGACTGTGCACTTAAGAGAAAAATTGCAATTATTCTTCTTAATTACAAAAGCACTGTCTGCCAGGTAGAGGAGAGAATCTTGTGCTGGCATGTTATTTTCATAAACTATTCATTGCTTGCCATTATATTGACATGGATTTAGGATTCAGTGGAGTCAAAGCAAAGTGACACTCTAATCTGATTTCTTTAGGTCTTGTCAGCTAGGTATATTCTTTTTTTGAAATCCCTGTTAGTGTATGCACAAGTATGATAGTCTCAAAATATTGCATGACGTTCTCATTAATTCTTTAGTGTATGTATCTCATGACATCACTGGGGAATACATTTTGTTGAGATTTTATCTCAACTATTTTAAAAGTATTGGTTTGATGGGTTGGAGCTCTTTAACTCAATTCTTTTCTTCTCAGATATATATTAGGATGTGTATTCATATATTTACACATACATATATGTGCATGCCAACTGAAATACCTATCATTATTGCAAGGATCCAATGTTTCTTGTTTAAAAAAACCCCATAAATCAGAACTTTATAATTTCATGATTTTGGATGATAATTATTTGCAGCAGATTATCCTGAGGAATTTTAGTCCATCAACCTCCAGTTTGAATGGTTTGGTTTCTTTTCAACCTGGCATTTTTGCCAATGTGAGTGCTTTGAAGTGTGTTCTAAAATACTTGTTTGCTCATGATTGCAAATGAGATTCTGGAAGACAAAGGGAATGTGAAAGGCAAAAGTTAAAATAAAAAAATCATGACCAGCAGAAATCTTGAGTCTGTTGTTGGCAGCCTGAAAACACTTTTGTTGAATACAATTATTCTATTTAAAAACTATTTTGCTGTAGTTCAGAGGTCGTGGGATGATTAATGAGAAAACTTGGTCCAAAAAAAAGGGCAGTTGGATATTTTTTATTTTTACAATGTGTTTGTGGATTGTGCTTGTGCTTTCAGGTGCTTTACACCTAAAAGAGCTGAAAAGTCATTGTGTTTAAACGTCACATGGTGAATTTGTGAGAGCAGTACAGCAATGGCAAAATGTTGTGTGTGATGTAGTAAGGCAATGCATCATGCCCTCAACCAGTGGGGTAAAATGCCAGGCTGTCTTCATTAACCTGTTTGGTCTTCGACACTTTGCTCTAGTGGGGACCTCAGAATTGAGCAACAGTGTAATCCTTGTGACAGGATCTCTGAGAAAATGTTATAATTTTATCTTCTCTCCTTTCTGTGTACTTCTACTGTAGGCTTTATTTCTGTTTCTTGAACCTTTCTGCTGGAGTATTTTTTTAGAAAGTAAATAGTACTTTTCTCTCCTAAGCTAATGGATTTGGATAGAATAGTCAAAATTATTCTCTGATCTATCATGCAATTCAAATACGTAGACCATTAAAGACATGCTGCTGATGAAAGTCTTATTACTCTCTTTCCATGAGATCTAGGGGTCAGCTCACTCAGGGGACTCCATCTGCTGCACATGCAGGAGCCCAGGTTTCTACATCTAGCATAGTCCTGTCTAGTGCTGTCTATTAGCATTTGGTCTGACCCTCCAGGCTCCCTACTGCTATTGCCTTCTACATGTCTCCAGATACTATGAAATCCTGTGTCTTCACACCCCCTGCTGTTGTGTTCCTCTGCACACCAGCACAGCCTGTAGTCATGTCTTAAGCAACTTATGGTATCTTTTGTCCTTCAGCTTTTATTTTGTTGCCCCTAGACCTGTGCTTTGATCTTTTATGGATTTTTTTCACATTTGTCACCCTAGGAACCTGTCTGTCAAATGCTGCTTCCTTCCTACTGTGCTCTCCTGGCTTCCCTCCCCTCCACTTCTGCCCTGTGTCTGCAGGCAGATGTGCAAGCCCTGCCTCTAACTCAGGTGTCCGAAAGTACTGGTCCCACTGGGGCTGTGACAGTCTGGGCACATGTGAGGGGAGCACACAGCTGAGGCCAATTGATGCTGAGGGACAGCAAATTGCTCTGCATCCCTCTGCTGTAGTAAACACCCCAGGGCAGGTTTCTGCACTTTGTAGCCTTTGCTCTTTCCTCCTGTCATGGGCCCAACAGGTGACCCTGGCTAAATCTCTTAATCTCCATGTATGTTCTTTTCCCTCTGTGTGAAATCTGGGTAATGCTATCGAATTACTCGGAAAGCTCTCTTAAGATCTAGTCAGAGACAGTATAAGAGTTAGGTTTTGCTAATTCATCATGAATTTGCTTACCTGTCAGTCACTACGTGTCTTTGGGGTTCACTTTCTCTGTTTCTCTGAAGCTGATTACTGTAATCTTGCATTTCTGTAGCTCTATCTTTAGAGCTTAGTGCATGCTCAGCGTCTAAATGTAAACACAGGCCTACTGCCATTACTTTTTAGAATAATCTTTCTCCAAGTATTTGTTGTCTGTCTAATGACTTCTATAAACTCTTTGGTTCCTAAAAATGCTAATTTTCAATATAAAACTGGGCATATAAATATTATGTTGAATGTCTGCATGAATTTTAGAGCATGTCTTCATTTTGTTTTCTTCCAAGCTTGCCCTACAAGATGATGAACAATCTTGTCCTGATGGTTTCGAATGAACTGTTCATGTATTTAAGTGTTAATGAGATAAATATGTGCCTTGTTGCATTGGCGTCTACTGGACAAAACCCATTAAAATTTAAGTCTTTTGCCACAGCGAGATAAAATTCCTTTCATCCTGAAGATAATGACTGAAGTCACTGGGGGCAATATTTAAACATTTGCAAAATGATACATTTCACTTGTATCTATCTAACCTTTTGTAACATAGGAGATATTGTGTCAGAGTATTTTTTGGGGGGGGAAGGGGTGCTTATTTGCTTGGGGCTTTCTGAAAGATTATCATCTGCAATTACCAGAGAATGTGCCTAGGATTTTTTTTTCCTTTTCTATGAACTGATATGAAACTAGACACCCACCTTACATGCATTATTTTAGCCTAGTGCTAGTTTTTACCTCTCATGGAAAAATAGAGGTTTGTAGCACAACTGCTGACATCCTTAACTATAGTATGCTACTAGGGTGCTGCTATAATACAGTACATATTTCTTTGTGAAAGAAATGAAAGCTGCAATAATAAAGCTTAACTTTATGGTATTGAAATTTGCTGTGTTTGTACCTCCAGGGAGAAAAACAATTAGAGAAAGACAATCTACCTAAATAGGCTGGGAAACTGAATTGCTCTGTCTATGCTTCATTACCCTCCCTCTTTCTCATCTCACACTTTCCACAAATAGCATGATTATGTTTACCTGACATCTTCATGCTTCCCTGCTGAGCAGGCTGAGGAAACCTTGCAGCTGAGATCAGCAGTGCTTTCTATGGGGAATGACTGAGATTTTTTTTTTTGTTTAAAGGATACAATTCTTGAGCTATTTCAGCAAAGAACTTCAGAATGTCCCTGGATTCTGGTAGGGAGCAGAATAAATGAAGTGCCGGTGGGCATTTTTTTAAATGGTTATTGGAAGTACTATCTTGGCTGATGTTAATGCATCCTTAGTTGTCTGATAAAGGCATGGCCTGAGATGCTGAACATCATCTTGGTGACCTTCATAACTGATAGAAAGCCTGACAAATTTTTCATGAAGATTCCTTTGAGCATCAAAACAACAGTCAGCCCTAAGAGTGGCACTGAAATAAAATACCCTTTTACAGATAAAAGCCCTAATAGAGAGAGAAAAGGTCTAGGATGAGGCATGCTGAGAATGTTACCAAAGGGCTTTTCATTGACTCCCTTGAAGAACTGAATCATAAATCCAGAACAAAAAGACTTGGGAAATATACAGGTTGTCTTTATAAGGAACAGGTATTTTATTTTTCAGGCTTCCCAGGCAACAGAGAATTCAGCACTTTCCTGTTCTGAGTTGCCAAGTTATAAATTTAAATAACTAAACTGCAGATAAATGGACACAATTCCTCAAATTAGAAAGCAAGATTACATATGAGTAATAATGACATTTCATTATGCATTACCACTTACATTAATAAACTATGACTGTATTAGTCTTAGCAGCAGCATACAACCCTTTTATTCTTGTAGCCTTTGGGATCTTGTTCTAAATCTATTTTTAATCTAATGCTGCAGAGGCTGCAGAATAACTGAATTTGAATTCATTTGCATTTTAGTTTGAAGCACTCAACTTCTCAGTCTAAACAATACTGTGAGACAGCTAGATATCTATGTATAAACTCTGAGACTATATGATATAGGCTTAATATCAGTAGCCTAAAACCCTGCTACTCCATTTGAGTTCAAAATGCTTGGAAAGATGTTAACTGGAACAAGGTTTTTTTGTTTTGTTTTGGTTTTTTTTTTTGGTTTTTTTTTGTCTTTCTGCTTTTCTGTCTGAGTCTTACAGTGCACATGACCTGAACTTGCTCTTCAGGTGCCAAAAGCTGCTTCTGATCTCCGAGTCCTGAATGACTAGAATTAAAGCTTTTTTTCTACACTTTACAAAATGTCATCAAACTGAAAGTGTGGAATTAATAAGCACCCTGGCTTTTCTGCCCTTTCACTTGTACTTTCTCTTGCTTGTTACAGTTAAATGACTAGGCAGCTGTCTTGAACTATGTTAAATTGAAATCTGCAGGTTTGTGAGTGTACGGTTTGGGGGAATGTTTCTGTTGGGGGTTTGTTTGTTTTGATGAGCATCAATATAATGGATCCCACCCTCAAATTAGGAAAAAGTCTAAGCCAGGGTAGTTCAGATCAGGATTATTAACCTGGATGAAGGCAGGATTCCCTTTCTGACTGCCTCCAAATTCATGCTCCATCGTCTCAAAGCTCAAACCTCCTGCAAACTTATAATATGTTGCTGATATTATTGGCCAACAATCCTGGATCTGTTAGCAGTCCTACATTAATTATTTTGGGTGTCACATTGTTATGAAAGGTGTGCACAGACAGGCAGATACCTTACAGTTCGTATTTCAAAGGATCCTGGAACTGATTTATTTTCGGATAAACTCTGCAGGACCTATGCAACAATCACTGTCTTTTTGGACCTCAGACAACAGTGGTGACAATGTGGTTCCCACCTCCAGAAACTCATAAGGAATTATGTCTCAGCATACCTGGAAATATCAGCAAGATAGTTACAATTCATTTCATGTGCAATGACCAAAATCAGGCTATTGACCCCCTGTGTGTGTTATAGCAAGGGAGCGAAGGGCAGCTATGGCAATTTAATAAACTAATGTCACACAACGTGCTCTCATTCAGTGATGATACCTGGAGCTCTATGCATTTTATATCACCCTGGTCCAGGGTCAGATCCTTCAATTACTAATTCAAGTAAAGAGAACACCGTTATTGCAGTTTAAATTTTAAAACACTTGTATAACTGTGTAGCTTATACACATAGTCTTTGATACATTTCTATAAACAACACAGAACAATTTAAGGGCCCAGACTATCAGCTGTGATTTGTAGGTCTGTGGCTTCTCTATTCTTAGAGCTGCTATAAACAATAATAACCAGTTACAGTTTCAAGGGGTTTTCATGCCAACACTACCTGGAACAGAGTGACTCTTTGGACTTGTGCCCTGTCTCCTGTCTACTGTTTTTGCTTCCTAGTGCCAAGTATTGATAGGAGCCAGAATTGCCTTTCACAGATCACTATAGGCCTTGGGAACAAACCACTTAAACAATTTTGTTACTCTTTGCCCTGCTTTGTTTCCTATGCAGCGCAGGTTTGCCAGTGGGAAGTGTGGACTTAAATTTTTTGTTTTCTGGTGCAGCTAATTTCTAAAGTTATCACATTCCTATTATGGGGTTTGACAGCATTTAGCTTACTCTACCTTCTTTTTATCCTATAAATAAATAGAGTGAGGAGGCCTTTTTATGTAAATAGAGTTAACTTGTGAGTGGCACTTAATGTTCAACTGTGCACAGACTAATCAGCTGAGGATCTAGACCTGAAGGTGGGATGGTGAGCACTGTGCAGAGGTATGACCCAGCTCTGACACAACGACCTCTAGAGCTACAAACCACATGGCCGCCTTCAGGGGTGCTTTGCTGACCCAGTTAGTCCTGGCAGAAGGCAGCACTGATGTAATTTCACTGCTTTTAGAAACCAACCTGACACTTCTCTGTAGTGAAGTGCTCTGCCAAGTGGCACTACCAGGTCATTCAGAAGTAGATTGAAGATCTCTGTGTTGCAGCACATTTTGCAGTGAGGGGTTTACCTGGGGAGTCCTTCTCAAAGGTGTATACTGTGAGTTAAAGTAGGGATTGGTTAGATGCATTGGATGCTTACAGGTTTTAAATGGTATTAAAGAGAAATGAAAGGGTAAAAATAAAAAAGGGGGAGAGGGAAGAAGTATACTTTGCCAACCCTGTTTTTTGTGATACAGTAACAAATAAGCCCATTATTAATAACTCAGTAAAAAAATGTTCTGCACTAAAAATATTGAGACAGCTTTTTGATGCATGTCAATTTGCCTAGTTCCACTGATTAAAGGAAAAGTGCAGTGATTTACACCTGTGTTGACTCAGCACACTTGCCCTTGTAAGTGGCCTGTGATAAAATAGGTAAATAAATAAAATAAAAGCACAAATCCTGTACTCTATAGACATTACCTAAATAATTCATTATAGCTGCAGGAATAGAAGTAAATACAAAGAAAACTGCTTGCCTTTTGAAATACTAGCTTGAGCAAAATCTTTTATTTTTATCCTGTTTGGGGTAGCTCATATTTTCTTCCTATATACTCTTCAAGAACTTACAAAAGTACAAGCCTCTCTAGGTTCTTATTCATCTATGCAGTGAAGCTGATGTAATTCCATAGATCCAAACACTGTCCACATCTCCTTGTACTGAAACAAGTGTGGCCATGCAGCACGTTAAACTGCAGTTCATTTATTAAGTCAGAGAATAGCTCTGTGCTCTTAAACCCTTGTCCAGCTTCTCTGATGGCTCTCTATTGCCAGGTAGCTCAGATTGCTTCAGTGCTGTGATGGAGCTGTATTACAAATGTGGCCCTTGCACCTGACTTGTGCTGTGTGGCTCTTTAAGCAATGCAGACTTCATGTTAGATGGTTACTGTTTATTGAATAGTGAAATAGAGAGGGTTAGGAAAAGGGTAAGAAAATTATCAGGCTGTGTTTATGTGCACCTCATTTTCAGAAACAAATGGCTCAGCTAAATAGAAACCTGTCATCTACATGGTGCTGCTAGGTGGGGAAACCACCCATTGCCAAAATGAAGTGTTAATTTTTGTCCTTGTAAAAACAGCGGAAAATAATTTAAAGGTTTAAATATGTCCAGAATAGTAGTGTGTAAGAAGTCTAAACTGGTATAATTTATGTATGAAAACATAAAGAAGGTGTGAAATTCCATAGTTCAACAGCTGCCATACTGGTTTAGAGCAGCAATCTCTGCTCTAAACTGCCTGTACTCTGCCCGGTGTCCAAGGTGAGCAGAAGGCAAGCACCCAGGGTGCTGAGCTGAGATTAGCTGAGGATAGCAAAGCTGTTGAGCCTTTGAGCCTGCTAACATCATCACCCAGCCCTTCAGACTGGGCTGAGTTGTACTGAGAGGCTGGGATGTGGGCAGAGCTGCTCTCCCCTTGTAGCTGCCTGCAGCACCTTTTGTTGCTGTAGGCTGAGGTTATCCACCATCAGACAAGCTGTGCCAACACAATGCTGGGGCATTTTCCTATGTGAAAGTGGTTTCAGTGCAGTGATGTAAAAGTCCTTAAACTCATAAAACTATTAGGCCCCTGAGTCAAGACTGTTAAGTCTGATAGGAAAGTATTCCAAGCACTGGCTTTTTTGTCTCACTTTGTTTCTCCCTTTACTGTTGTAAAGGCAGTACACCTAAATAACAGATGTGAAATCTCAACCATGTTTAAATAAAAGAAAAAGTATTTACTGACTTGACTTTGGCTGGGATTTACCTGAGGATATTTATTACCTTTTTCCACATTTCCATTTATAAGATCTGCTATAAAAGAACAGCACTGTGCTGCCCATGGTCACAGTAGCTGTAAGAAGTATGTTTTTCCAACCCCTAATATATGTTACCTGTAAATAATTACAGAAAATTTGCATCTTGTTCTGGGATATCTGCCCTTTCCTCCTCTGGTAGTGTTACTGCCAGCATCTTTCTTCATTTTTTTCCCCTCTGATTTGCTGTCTAAAAGGATTGCAGAAAGCAGCTGGGAAAGTGGCCCCACTTATCTGTCCCAGTAGCCACTGGATGAATGAAGATTTAGATGTAGGAAGCCTATGGTCTTCATTGTAAATATGGTTCCATTTTAAAATGGTGCTATATCCGCAATATGGAAGAGGTTTTCTTCCTGCCAGGTGGCAATGATATTTCCATGTGCATAACACTCAGTGGAACCTTTCCAGTCCTCAGAAAAGGAAGGCAAAGGCATGGCAAGACAGCAAAGATGGACAGATGGCTCAAGGATAAATGCTGTGCGGAAAGTCTGAGGAGTTCTGACCATTAGGAAGCATTCATGGAACAGGAGTTCCTTGGGACTGATGGACTCCACTGGAGTAGCTGGGCTAGTACCTTTCTGGGGCTGAGCTAGGCATGGCTGGTAAACATACTTAAACAAGCAGAGGTAGCAAAATAAACATATAACAAAGGGCAAAAGATACTGGTGACTAGAAGGATGATCTGGAAAAAGCAGTAGTTCTTATGTGTCATGATGAGATAGATGCAGTGAAGGAGAATTAAGAGCTGCTCCTTTACTGGGTTTCAAAAGCAAATGAAATGTTTTTGTAATGGTGCAAGACAAATGGGCGAAAAGCTGGAAGAAAGATTTGCTGGTGGAAAATGTGAAATTGAGTGTCACACGATAGCAGAAATATAGATTCGCAGTACATGTAGTGTAGGGTGCCTTATATAAAGGAAAGAGAAAAATAAAGATGGAGATCCTGGTGTGTGTTAATACAAGAATAGATTGTCAGCAATACCACCAATCTGGATCAAAATCACTTGTAGCAAGGAGGAGATGAGAGCATTACAGGAGTTTGACTCTAACAATTATAGAGACGCAAATTATGTAGGTGACAAAGACAGATCAACTAAATTTAGCATGACTTTGAGAAGAGTTGATATTTCCTGGAGCCTGTAAAGACTATTGCAAACAAAGAGGCTCTGGTCTTCATGACAACATAGAGAGATATTAAATGAAAACAGAAAGCTTACAAAAAGCATATAATGGGAAATAAATCTATGGTTTTTTGCAGAGCACACATCTAACAAGACCTGCTCTAGGTCTAACTTGTGGAGGAAATTAAAACAAGCAGTGAAAGACACCTGTGTGGAAAAGGGGTAATGACTAGAGGTAAAAGTTTGATACGACTCCAAAACTAAGTGAACCAGTTGCCTAGGAAATCTGTGACCATGATTAATGACAATGTTGTAGCACATGGATTAGGAAATTAGCACTACTAAATCAAAAGTGAAACTGCAGAAGTTGACACCATCTAGTTCATGAGAAACCTACACAATCTTCATTCTAGAACTGGGGCACAGAAACACCTAAAATCACCAAAAAAATGCATTTCTCCCAGCCTTCCTCTTTGGGTTTGGTTCTGTGTAGTACTTTGCTACATGGGCTTTCAGTGGAGTTTACTTTCACCAGCTGATCTATTTTCCTTTAACTGAAAAGGAGCAAAGCCTGTGGGTTATGTAAAATGCCTTTTATTTAACATCTCCTGGATTCTACTTCAAGAACACCAATACGAAAAATAACCAATCTTCTTGAAATCTTCCTAGAAACCAATATCTGATTTCAAAGCATTATCTAACAGTAGAGTCTGTAGACTTTGAGAGCTTTTGAACACGATGCCTGTTTCAACATAATTTTGTCTTTAGAGATGTAATTTCAGCCTAGATTCAGTTATGCAGCTTTTATATATGCCTTCTCATTCTCAGACATATCTTGATCAATCTAAGCAAGAGTGACTTACTTAAATCTCTGCTTTTTCCTTCTCTGAGTGCTGTTATGATACACTGTGCTTCAGCGTTCTTGAGCTACCATAGTCATACCCGAGGCAAAACATTTCCTAACCGAGAGCATCCCCTTTGACAGAGTTAACATGACCACCCCCAGGCCAGCAGAGTGGCTGAAGTTCTATTTTGTAAGAGTCACTCATTTGGACTGAAATTTATTCTTTCCTAAAAGGCAAGCTCAAGCCTTTTAGGCTTGTGTAACCCATTTGCCATGTGTTGGGTTTGGGCTGACTCTCTGGAGTATTTCCCTCTCTCTTGTTCAAGCAGTGACTATACCTGTTTTGTCTTGCATATGCACTGTATGTCTCACACACATTTCCTGGTACTGGTTCCTGTTACTGCAATACGAAATGTCATAATATCCCTGTTCCATGCAGGACGGTTGATTTTTGCAGTAGCCAGAAGGGGCATGGCTAGTTCAGAGAAGTTATTCTGTACAATCTCTCCTCATTGCCAGGGGGTAGTGGAGGAAGGGGTCCCTTCCAGTCACATAACAGGGTAGTGCCAGTTCCAGGATGAGCAATTGTGTGAATTGTTTGCCTCACTCATACCCTTTGTTATTGATACTGAAGCTGCTACTGTTAATTTCATTGTTCTGTTGCTGTTTCCAGTAAATCGTTCTTAACCCGTGATCTTTACCTTTTGTGCAGGGGAGGGGAGTGGGGGAGTCAGGAGGTGGCATGAGATTTGGAGTTTTTTGGCAGGAATACTAAATTGAGGAATGCCATTCCTAAGTCACAACACAATGATGCAGCACTTTATGCATAGGGGATCTTCTTAGTCATTGGGGGTGAGAAAACATTTGACATTTCTGATGGAAGTAAAGGTTTTTGACACCAAAAATACCTCTGAGACTGTAAAAATATGGGTCTACAAAACAGAGGTATTGACTTTATCCATGCTGATAGGGTCATGGCATAGGTCATGGAGTCAGCTAGGTTGGTGTCCCTTATGGCAACACCTATGTATTCCTGGATTTACTTAAGAAAACATTTACTTGCACTCTATCAGCTTCCTCATGTTCAGGTGCATTCTTGTAAATGTTTGGCAAAGCGTTTTCATTTTGTGGTTGAAGAATTTGAACTAACACAGCAATTTTTACAATTTTTTCATAGAGAGCTGTGTAAAAGTTCATTAGCAGTTTAAGTCACTTAACTGGAGATAAATGGGCGGAGGTATGTTTGGCTAAAACATTGTCAGAAGCACATAAGCATGTGCCCACAAGCCTTTATATGAGAGGCAGAAAGATAAAGGTACTTCCTTTGTATTTTGGCTGAAATCCAAGTTTTTATACCCAGGAAGTGTAGACTGGGGGGAAAAAAAGAGCAGAGGTTTTTTCCAACAGCTAAAAGGCAAAATACAAAATGTTATTTTCAATTTTTAAGTCTGAAAATAAGTCTCCTTCTGGACCCTACAAACTGTGTGCGTTTCCACACATTTATCCGCATCTCTCACTGATCTTTTTTCAGAACTGTGTTTTGTAGAAATGATGTAGAAATGCCCGAGAGCTCTGCTGGGTCAGGAGCTGCCACAGCTATGGAGGGAAGGAATCAAGCAGGCAAATTTATGACAGTTTGACATTTCAGATAATAGAGGTCGGTCCTTCAAGTCACAGTCCCCCTGAGATGAGTGGTGAATGTGGGAAGAGCTGGTACCGTTAAATTGTCCCTTTGTTGCAAGTGAAGCATGTGGTGATAGGCTGGAAGAAAAGAATTCCTTTCATTATTTCTAGGCAAATTCTGCTCTCTTTCTGATGTGGGTGAATGATCCCATTCATTGCAGTTGTTGTACCTGCTGCTGGAAGAGGAACAGGATTTGAATTCCTGGAATAAGGCGTAATGTTGTGAATGAGCTGGAATGGGATGTATTCATGCACCCATATGCAAGGCTTCCCCTCCTTGCACTCTCTCAGCTAAGATCTTGGGGGACTCCTTATTGTGAATACTGTTTGGGGCATCTGAGACCAAACAAATTTAGTCCACTTATTAACTGGTTTTATTTGTCAAATGAAGGTTCTATACTGCTTAGAGTTTAGAAGTACTGATGAGCCCTGTCCCTGCTAAGTTGTTGCATCTCTCTGCCTCAGGCACTTTTGCTGGCAGTTCCAGGAGCTAATAGGATGCGGTGTGATAACAGCATTGGTGTGAGGTTTATAGTGTAATATTTGCTAAGTGTTTTGAAACTGGGACTTGAGAGTTGCTCTGGAAGAGCAAATAAATTAGTGTTTGTGTAGTCATTTTCATTAAATGTTATGAGAGGCTTTTTATAATTGTATGATAATATCAAATTTAATAAACTATGCTGGCCTTTTTTTCAGAACTGGGTATAAAGGCCCCAAATAAACAAACTAATGACAGTTCTCAAATTAGAAATATGGCTTTATTCATTTGGGTTTAGTTAATTAAAAATAGATTTTTTTTTCATTTCAGTTTGTTCTTGGAATTTCTTCCACTAAAAGTATTCTAATTAAAATGTCAACAGCTACTCAATTTACTGCTGTTTAAGTGTGAACTGCCATATTTCTTAAATATCTATTTTTAAATTAGCAGTGGAGAAAGTAGAAGTCTAATTTCTCTAGAAAAAGAGGTGAAAATTAAGTCTATATTCCCTTGACCTTCTTGATATCTGGACTGAAAATCTTTGTTCCACGGGGAGTTAAGAAACAACATAAAAGCTTGCCTGTGATGTAACACAGTAGTAACTTGATATAAAGAAGCAAGAAATGAAAGGGAAGCTGAACTGTATCATCAGCTACAATAGCTCCTCCTGCAAAAATATGGAATGATTGATTGCCCTGGTCTTTGAATTTCTATAGATGGTAATCGCTACATTTAAACACATCAGGATTGAATCTAGACGAAATTGCCAGCCTCTTTTCCAACTGAAGACAAAACATTTCATAAATCTTGTAAGCTTTTCTTTCTAAAATGAAACTTCCATGTACAAACCTCTGTTTAATGTGCCACTTCCTTTGTGATTCCTCATGAGAAGCAGTCTTCTGCTTAGTTAGATTCTATGCCTGGGAGCCAAGAATGTGCCTGCAGCAGCTAAAATATGTGCCTGCAAGATAAAAGTGAGAGACTCTTGCCTAATTTCTTCTGGAAAATATGGGAAAATAATAAGTGTGTATGTGAGGTAAATACACAATAGTTACATTGTGTACACGTTTACATACTGTGTGTAGCTGTGTGACACCGCCTTCATGAAGGATACATGGAAGTCTCTGAACACGTTTGCAAACATGGTGACTCAGGGAAAAGAATCCTGAATTTTCTTTCTTACTGGACTGTGAATCCTCAAGGTCAAATAGCCCCACCACAATTCTGCAGGTATCTAAGTCTTTAGACTTCCTGTGTTAGTCTGGGCAAAATTGACTCTTACCATAAATACGGACTTCTCTTCAACCTGGGAGGAAAAGTATGGAGTTGTTCTCCAAACCCCCAATTCACACATGTATTTTTATGTTGTAGAAGGTTAGTTTGCCACATTACACTCTACTTGTACACACACCTTTAACTTGTGTCATCTCTCTAAAAATTTTCTCTCTCCTCTTGGGCTTTGGTAAAAAAAATAGAAGAATTGTGATGTTCAGGTGATGAAATGGAAGACCTATGGAAAGAAAAACATTTCAGGGAGCTCCCTTCTTTCCCTCCCACCCTCTACTGTGTGTGTCCCAGGTGTGAGTCCTTGCACAGCAGCCATGTCATCCAGCCCTCTCAGCCTCCTGAAGAGCACAGCTCCTGGGAACAATGAACACCATGAACATGTCAGTGTTTCATTCATTATTTTGTTGGATCATCATTGTTTTCAGGGCAAATTAAAATTGTCAGGAGTTCTTGGCATTTTCTAGAAAGGGGTGGTAAGGGTGGAAAGAATAAAGCCAGGAATTAGGGAATCTGGAGTTCTTGTATTTTGTAAGCATCTTCAGATGACATCCCAATACTGCCTTAATAGCTACATGTCAGGAATTTCCTACAGGGGACTTAAGTAAAATTATAGACTCTTCAAAACTCAGCCTTGAAAAAATACAAAATTAGCATGAGAAAGGGCAAAGCTTAGAAGAACTTAATGTTTCTTATGAAGGGCTATGTGATTCCAAAGCAATGCCACAAAAATCTCTTTAGATTAGCTGCTATCTATGGGTTACTAATGTCTGTCAGTCTGTGTAACATTCCTTTCCTTTTATCCACTTCAGTGTAGGGTTAAGGTTTTTTTTCTTATAATACCCTAATAACAATTATTTGTTGAACATATTCTTTACTATACATATTGTTCCTGTAGCTCTACTGCTTTTAAAGGCAAGGTTTTGTGATGGACAATCAGAATCCTAGTGATGGACTCTTTCTTTTGCAGTTCTTGAGAATTTTTTCCTTGTTACTTGTCTCTGCCTGATCATCTCTGTAATTAATGTCTGTACTTATTAAAAGTTTATTAGCAGAACACTGTCGTATATTACAGCCACAGTTCTGCCTTCTTGCCTTAGTAGTCCTTCCATTACATTTTATTTTTTGAAATGGGACATGCATGATATCCTATGTGTGCTTACTCTGAAGAAAAGATTTCAAAGAGAAGAGAGAAAAAACATTATGTATTTGCTTTCATTTGTTAAAGTGGAACTACAAACAAAAGTGAAAAAGTGTAATTTTGTATAAGAATATTGTTAAATCTCACAAAAACATTGATATATCATTTGTGTGTATGTACAAAAGGGAATTAAATTAGTCTGACATACATTTCTTTTGCTCAAAAAATCCAGCAATATTGGATCAAAAGTTTAAAGTTCAGGCCTTATCCACAGCTCAGATGAGTTTTCTTATTGGCCATAGTACTGGCTGGATGAGGCTCAGTCAAGCTCTCTTTTAATTGTAATTGATTTCTACCTTTTACAGCCAAAAAGAGGGAACTTAATTGTTTTTGCAAATAAATATTACCTTGTTGATTGGAGTCTGTAAACTCTCTGCAGGAAACGGATATTTTAGAAATCAGTATAATTAATCTGGGGAACTGGAGATGGAGAGCTACGCTGTAGTTCCAAGCTCCAGGCTCTGATGCCCTATTACACAGCATCAAAGGCTGATGACCAACATCTTCTGTGCTGTGATAATACTGATTACACAAGCAAATTCATTTATTCCTTAAATATTTTTATTTATTTTCTTTAACCCAAGCCCAAATTTTCACTTAGTCATATAATGTTCATATTTGTTGCAGTCAGATTTTTCTGGAAAACGGTACATCTCTTTGCTGTCCTGGCTTTCTGTTGCTGTACTGCCATCACTTTGTTTGGTATTTGGGTGTAGTATACACAAACCATATTTATTTTTTCAAATATTTATGTAAATATGTAAATATTTAGATATATTTATGGTATCAATTACCAAAGGCTTTCTACTCAAGCAGAATTATTTACATTAACTGACAATCTGCTTGTTAATTTCAAAATATTATGCTGTGCACAATATTTATTGTGGTTTCCTGCTTTGGAAGCCATCATAAAAGGAAGATCTCTTATTCAGAGTTGTGTTTTGGTATGGATTGCACTGTTCACTTCAGCAAAGTAGTAATTTATCAAACTGACTGGAAACAACAGGTTTCACAGCACCTTAGAGTGTGGACGATGACAGGCTGTATCTTAGGTACGTTGTTCTGACTTCAGTGTGTATGAGAAATCCTGAGATTCCCATGTGAAGTTCATGAAAAAAAATCTTCAGTGAAGTTTGGCTATTAGAGTATGCAAAAAGATACAATTATGTTAAAAATATAATAGCAGCTGTTTAATTTAGCCACCTGAAATCTTGAGAATAACCCATTTTCTATCCTCTGGCCAGGGTACTAAATGAGGTATACTCAGTAATTACTGAATTATCCCTTTCAGCAGGGGAAAAGCAACATGGGTGCTGGTCTTTTGTTATTTTACATTCACCCCCATTAGTGTTACTTGCTGTACCTAATAGGCTGATAAATGGGGTATTGCAACTGTCAGTGGCTAAATGGCACTTAATATTCCATTTTGAAGTTCAGGAAATCAGAAGTAGGAGAAGAGGCTTTTGATGGCCATTTGCTCAGTGACACAGACTTATAATCAAGTAAATTGATGTTGAAGGTTCAATTACGTGGATCTTACCACAAAATGGAGCTGTAAAATTGTACAGTTGATGCAACGGGCTTTGACAATATAACCCCTCACCTTGTTAAGATTGCTCCCAAAAACACTACTAAAAATTAGAAGCAGACCTCAGTCTCTCATTCCTGCAGCATTGCTTCAGTGTAGGTAATGAAAAGAAGAGGGTTTTGAGCCGAGTGCTGCACTTTATTGCAAAATATAGCAGGCCACTGAAGAAGTTCTAAGGTGACAGTTCCTGCTTTGAGGTGCTCAAAAGGCTGTTAGCAGGCACCTTTGCTCAGGAAAGGGCAAGGATAACATCTTGAAATATTCACACCAATGGCTTCTGTGGACTACTCTTAGACAACTAATCTGCAGTTGTTAAAGCCCATACACATTCAATAAATCAATTGTAACTTAGCAGTTGTTATCCCTAGGTATAGCTTTCTCTGTGTAGCAGCCCAGATAACACACTGGACACAAGAAATAGCAAGTCCAGCAAATTTTGCTGTTTGGTCAGAAGAAAAAGCCACTCTGAAGAAAAGAAATTCAGATCCAGGCAAGGAGAACTTGCACAGCTGGATCAGGATGAGAGCCTGGGTTTTAAACTATTTTCAGACTTGTTTCTATTTGGACAGCTGTTTCTGACCTTTTCTTATCCTCCCACATAGGACCATACTGTCCATTGATTCATGAGGAAAAGGTGCTGTCGCAAGCAGCTTAACAGTAGGCAGAGAGTGACCAGTGTAATGTACAGGCTGAGATTTTAAAGTCTCAGAGAAGCAGCTTGGCCTCTGCTGAGTCACTGAAGTTCTCCTCTTGGGCTGTGACCTCTTCTCTGGTCCAAACATAATCTGGTCCAAACAGGTTTAGGTGGGTTCCAAGTCTCTGTGCCCATCGTACCACTGACTCTCTCTCTAGGTCCGAATTTCGCAAGTGTTTTGAGAGCCACCTTCTCTGCAGCCTCTAGCATCTGGAATAGCTTCACTGTGGCTCTCTGCCTCATTGACTCTCTACTTCATTTCAAATCTCAGTTGACCATTTATCTTTTCTACCTTGCCAGTTTCTTTTAATTTCCCTGTCCATCTGCTTCATCTATTTAACTCGGTGAAAGCTTTTAGATTACATTTTTTATAGTAGATGCATGGGGAAATGGTAGTGTATTATATAAGAACAACTTCCCCAGCTTGAGCAAGCATGCTGGTAGCATCCGCTGCAAAATCCTACATCTCCCTTATGTGCTCAGTGTTACACTTCAAAAAAGTTAGAGGGGGATGTTGAGCTTGTGCTGACAGCCAAAAAAAGAAAAAACTGCTTTCCTAGGGCTGCAGCAAGTAGAGCAGATGGTGTTTTCCCCCACTTCACATCACTCTCTGTCCTTTCCTTCCTCATGCCCCATTGTTCATTTTTCACACTTCTCTGTCTCTTTGGTTTGGATTCAACACCCGTTGAAGTCAATGGAGAGTCTCCCACTGACTTTATTTGGCTTTGCCTCATGCTCCCTGCCATCTCCCCTCCCTCCAGCTATGCCTGGACTCAAATTCCGGCGCCGACCTCTCAACAGTTAGGCTCCTGTCTGTGCATCATCTCTCCTCTCACTTCTGCACTTTGCCAAGAGCCTCAGCAGAGCAGGGGTGGGGGAAAGCTGTGTGGAAGGGATACTGTTTGGGTCAGTATCTCAAAAGAAAACCTGTGAGAAATATTTGGTTTGGATTACTCTGAAGCAACATTTTCTCTAGTTTTTCCCTCACCGAGCCAGAAAATAACACAGGAACATAATCTTGCATTAAATATTGTGGGAATGAAAGTGAAATGTTTTGTTTTAATTGGGTTTTAGTTTTTAATTAAAATGAAAAATCATGTCAAAACAGAAGCTAAACCTCCCTCTTTTGGAAATATCATAGTGAAATATTTCATCTTCCAGGAAATAAGGTAGGTAGTTTTCTATAAATCTTTTTTTTCCCAGATCATTGGTTATGTTAGTAACCCCAAAACATACTTTTCTTTTGTGGTGAATCAATTACTCAGTTATTTGATGCTATTTCCTCTCATAATTTTCTCTGTATTCCAAAACACTAGCTGCCCCCTTTCTCACTGAGATCCTTCCCAATCATCCATTTCTTTTGTAGATGTGGACACAAAAACCAAAAGACAGGGCTGCTGCTGCTCTACCATTGAATTTTGTTTTATTTTTGGACAGGGTGTTTATTCCCTTGATATTACAGTCTAGTACAAGACTGGAACAATTGTTATAGCCTTCTCCAAATAATGCTTCATGCACCCCATTGCCCTTGAGACCACCATTGTGTGATCTCCTGCAGAGCATCTGATGTCAGTAATGAATTTCACCAAACTTTCTGTGATATTCTCCCATAACAAGAAAGCCAAATTCTGTGGTTTTTTTCTGAATGTTATGTTTCTAAGGACACAGCAATTACCCTAATGAAGTCAAACAAAAATTTCCTTCAACTTGACGTAGACACAATGGCTCCTTTTACATCAAACAACCTCTGTGACTTTGCTCTTAAATCACTCCAGGAACAAAAAAAAATTTACAGTAATACTATGGTTATCATAAGTACTTCAAAAGCAACTCTCCGTACTTTTCTAGACCTGGGAAATGGCATGAGTTTTAATTGACATCCCTAGGAGTTGTGAGAATTCTCAGCAACTTGCAGGGTTTAGCCCTAATAGTATTTACAGTAATTAAACACACTAATTAAATAACAAAACAACTAATGACAAATTGATTCAATGCCAAATCAAGGAGTCAAATAAATGCTTAATTAAAGATGCTAATAAAATCCCCTTCAGCCTTTACAGTCCACTCCCTAGGGCTGAAGATGACTTTCTACCTCAGAAATCTTTATAGCCCTTTACAACACCAGTCTCTAGGGTTACTGCCTTTTTTAACCTCTGGATTAAATGCTTGTTAGCTAAGCACTGTATAAAACCATTTAAAAACTATCAAAATTATTAAGTTGCATCCAGAACACTCTGTGTCTTCCAGATATGATACACCATGACATTCCCATCTGCATGGATGCTCCCTTTCACTAGAGTATGCGAGGCTGTGTCTAACTGAGCACCTGGGCAGCAGGACAAATGCCTGACCATCAAAGTCCTTAAGCCAATGGCACAAACCACTGCTTAAATTGAGACTGACTACCTTGTAGAGCCAAAGTCAAAATGAGAAAGAGCACAACCATAATGCAGCTCAGTTTAGGCAGAGCGAGACAGCTGTTTTCTAATTCATTATTGATCCTGTTAAGCTGTTATTTATCACCAAAGTAAAGCCTAGTAATAAAAATATATTTTAAAAAATAAATATGTTGGAGAATAGAGAATACCACTGCTGTAAAAAAAAAAGGCTATTAAGCAGCGCTCAGAAAAAAGAGAGTTCTTTAAGTTAGTATTCAATATTTCTTTCATGTGCCAGGAATCTCTGTCATCCTGGCAGATAGCCACATTAGATATTTTTCTCCTTATCTGACCTTACAGCTTTTTTACTTTTTGTGTCAATAATGATTAAACAAATGCTTATGGAAGTAGAAAATGATGAGCCGTTTCCCAGCCGTTGTAGAAGATTTGCAGAAGAACTTTTGAGCAGACCGATCTCTTGGTAGCCAATGTATAGGGCACAGCAGCCCTTTCCACTTTTATCTGTGACGCTGTTTTGTGATGGGATTGCTGTCTTTGGCATTGCTAGCAGTTAGTCAGTCTCAAAGTTCTCCTTTCTCCCTCTGATGTTACACCGTTTCACCTGATCTCATCTTACAAGCCAGTGCGATTTCAGATAATACTGCATGTGTTTAACTTCAGAAGAAGCTCTGAGCCCAGCTTGGGTATCTCTTATCACCTTTGGTACTACCCAACTCTGAATCTGGGGCAGATGGAAGTACATGGGATGTTAGCGACATGGAAGGAATTCCTTATGCTTGTCTAAGCTGCCTTTCTCTCTGTGCTATTTGCTTATAAAAGAAAGCAGGTTGTGCAGCCTATGAGGAAATTATTACACTGAGTCATATAATTTGGATTCTCTTGGAAATATATGCCACATTTAGTTGTGGGGGAGGGTGAAGACTGGAAATTAAGAAAGAGCTCATTCACATGCAGGTGCTGCTTGCAGTGTGCTAAATTACCTGTTGGGATGCCAGAGTATTTGCAATAACTTGCATTTATCCCTCTGGAAACCCAAGAGAAAGTGCTTGCATAGCTGGCAAGTTAAGTATGAAAACAAATGAACATAAGAGGCTTAAGAAAGAAGTGGTAAAACAAAACACAAAACCCTGAAGTGTGAAAAGAATAGAATTAGAATTAAGAGCCTTAACTGAAACAGACTTGCTCTAGCCACTGATCTTTCTACACTGCACCACTCTACATCTTCCAATTATGTCCACATGCTGCTTTCCATCAAGAAGAAAGAAAAAATCCAATCTTCCAGGCAACAGTGTTTGAAATGATTCATCACATCCTGTAATAGTGTACTACAGTGTCAGATTGGTGTTATGCTAAGTCACGTTCTGACCCATCAAAGTCACTTATGTTTCCTTGGCCTTGTTTGCTTCTGGCCTCTAAAATATCTGCCCTTTCTTTGTTTATATCTTCAGTAACTTTAGTTGGCTGCTCATCTGTGTCATACTGGTATTTGCATTTCCCACTGTTATCCTTCAGCACTTACTACAGGATCAGGGTTTGGATTAGGTTTTTTAGTCACTATATTGGGTATTTTAGTCACTGCATTAGATCTGTATTTTTCAGACTTTATGAAGGGCCCAAAATATTCTCCAGTAATTTTTAAACTCTTAGCAACTCTTCAGAGAAAAGATGCTACTTATGCCTAGAATCTTTTATTGTTTATAGCCTTAGACCATTGTGACTACAGCGGCAGGACTGTAGAGCATTTTAAAACCCTCTTATTATTGTTAAAGACACCATGAAAGACTGAGAATAAAAACAGAGCTCTGAGTCATGGTTTGTATCTGCTAAAATATATAATTAACTTCATTTCTCTCAAAGTTTGTAAAGTAAAAGAATAACAGCAGCAGATCTTTGCCAGAAATGTGCTTTGCCAGAAAAGAAACATGGGGATCATTGAAAAGCTCAAATGCAAGGGAATCTTCTGGAGTGCTGTGTGTCTGTCTGTAGGGGTTTTGTCCTTGGTTGTTTGAGATACAGTTCTGCAGAGTGAAATGGGGAGTTCAAAGCCAAACAGAGACAAAGCTGATGAAAACAGAGCATTTGCTAATATTTGTCTGTGTGTGTTTCTCTCTGTGCTTTGTTATTGCTGCTGATGACAATAGTGATGTCTGTTGAGGTACAAGCAGCTTCATTCACATCCCTGGAGTGAAAGGGCCTTCATTTCTTTACACAGCCTCAGGAGAAGCTGAAATGCAGTTCCAAATCCTAAGTCTTTGAGAATTATCTGAATTGTTCTCAATATCATGCAGTATTTCCATGGCTAGCTTGAAGAACTGTTCTGTTATCACTCCAGGAAGTAGCCTAGAAGGGAAATGCTGCTCTGTGATACACAAGATGCTGTCTGGCATAGCTTTACTGAGATGAAAAAGGGGGGAAAAATCACTGTACAGTTCAACAGTGCTTTAAAGAAGCAAAATGATTTCAATCTGAGCAAAATGTCATGGTTGTTCCCAGAAGTGTCACAACACAGGAGCATGGGAGTACAAGATAAAGCTCTGCTGAAAATTGTTATGTCTTTTGATAGCTTTAGTCAGCTGTGGCAGGGAAAACAAAGGCATTTCTTGCTGTGCTGCAGAAATGTATAGTGGGCAGTAATAAAGGAATAAATCTAAGAAGTCACACTGACATAACAATGCAATGCAAATTTCATTGGTTTCAGTAAAAGCGTAACGAATTCTTTGTATCCTGTAATAATTTCAGTTATTCTTTTAATGGCAATAAGTCAAGATTCTTCTGTTGAAGGATAAGTTGCAATAGTTTGAAAGGTGGAAAATTTGTCATCACTTCATAAGAATATGAAGTTTTGTCAATAAAAGAAAAAAGTTCTTTAGTTTCAAAAACATTGGAATTAATGGCATAGAATAGCTAAATATTTTACTGGAAAAAGGAGAAGTTAAGAGGTTGAGAAGGATATATTCAACAAATGCAGGTCTGCAGCCATTATTTTTATAACAGATGTAATTTAGATTTTCAAAATTCAGAATATCTGGAAAACATTACTTTAAAAAGAGGAGATACAGATTAGTACTAAAAATCTAAATTGAATAAATCCACAAAGAAAATGGTTAAAATGCCCTGAACAGGGGCAGGGAAAGTTTGCCAGGAAATTTTACCTAGTCTGACTTCTCAAGGATGTATCACGGAGTGGTACTGTTTAATGCTGGTGTGGAAGTTGATATAACATTTGTTAGAACTAATGTTAGGGCTTTGCAAGGTCTGGTAGTGTGAAAAGTTTGCTGGTGGCACAGTACAAAAGATATCAGTACAGAGAAGAAAGTGGGTATTTTTCAGGAATAACCAGGTGACCTAGGTGATAATCATAAAAGTGAAGGTTAGGAAGTCAGTAATGTATAAGCAGAATTTATCCTTCATCGTGGGTGCTCACTCCTTGGTCAGAAATTGAGAAGGATGTGCATCTTGCAGTTGCTCACAGAGAAATTAGGAACAGTTCCTACCATGAGGCCATTAAAAAGGAAAAAGCAATTCTCAAATATTTTAGACAAGCTATTTTCATGAGAGCTAGTAATTCCAGGGAATGGTTCATCTGGGACACTGTGTGTGTCATTCTGTGTATCTGCATACTGAAAAAAAAGAATTTAATCATAATTAAAGAATGAGATCAGAATAGTGAATGAAAATGTCATATTTTTGTGTGAATTAATTGAGGAACCAAGTACTAAAGCACATTTAAGGTTAGAAAAAAAAGAGGTCACAAGTAAAATGTGTATAAATTGTCATTGAATAAAAATATGAAGTTTAAAAATCATAACATTTGAGTTCCAGATTGTCCCCCTATCAAAAGATAAAAACCAATTCATATTGTGAAGCTCTAATAGTTTATAAACTATTAGGTTGGAGTCAGCAGCAGGGATTTGGCCTAGATGGAAGTTGTGGGTGCATCTGTTGTACCATTTCAGTTGGAACCAGAGCCAACTTTTTGAAGTGGGCTCTGCAGCATCCCCATGGCTGTGCTTTGTCTTAGTAGAGCCGTCTCACTCTGCACTGTTTCCTTTCAGCTGAGGCTGAACTGGAAGGTGCAGTCTGGAGCTGCATTTGGTGCTGCATCTGCTGATGGCTTCTCAGTTGACAGAAGCAGGCTAGAGCTGCAAGGAAGTAAAATCCTGGGAAGTGCATATGCTATGGATATCAGGCTCTTAGCACAACTGTCACTGTCTCCTACTGCTCCTGTAACTTGACTGAAAAGGAAAATGATGAGTTTGATTCAGTTTCTGTTGGATTTCTTATTCATAGTTCAGGAAGCCAAAGAAAAAAATCTATCTTAATGCCAAAGAAATTATTTTGGCACTTATATATATGATATTAGTGGTTTATTGGTGTTTGAAGAGTAGGACTAAAGTCCCTAATGTTTTCTAGGAAGAATAATCTTTATATATATTTATGCACACACAGTGCATACAGATATATACACATTCACATGCACGGAATCTTGCAAAGCAGAGTTCTGTGTTACACTGTGATGTCCTGAAAGAACAGACAATTCGTGTAGTCTTATTAATAAAACTTTTTATTTTGCTTACAGTGCTTACTGCATGCCAGTGTACTATATTAATTACAAGGACTTAGCCCTCATTTGCTACATTAAGAGAAAACAACCAATACAGTCTTGGACCCCAACTAGTTTATTGACTTCCAGAATAAAATAATTTGCTTAATTATTTTTAGTTTAGTTAATTATTCAATAGTTTGAAAGGTTGAAAATTTATCAGGGCATAAGAATATGAAGATTAAGTTTTGTCAATAAAGGAAGAAAAAAGAAGATCTTTAGTTTCAAAAATATTTTGATTAATGGCATAGAATAGCTAAATTTTTTTGCTGGAAAAAGGAGAAATAAGAGGTTGAGAAAGACATTCAACAAATGCATGATTAGAGCAAAATGTGGCTAGCTATGGACACATGGTCCACAGAGATAAAGAAAATCACCTTACACGTATGTATAGCATGAACAGTTGGTGTTTATGGGGTGCCTGGTCACATGATCTGGACTTAAACATCTCACTGTCTTAATGTTCCAGGGTACACTCAGTAATTGTAAAAGTAGTGATTTATTTAGCTAGATAAGATGTAAGGTTGCTAATGCTCAGTAAGTATTTTACTGCTGATGCATGAGAATGCTGGGAGGCTGTAAAATGTGAGAAGTGTCTGAGAGGCAGGTGTATACATCCAGTAAAACTTCACTCTTTGAAAATTTAACTGCCACGTGATGCCTTTTCTAGATGAGGAGCACTGTGCAAGTATTTTCACTCCTAGGTCAGTGCTGTTAATAGTGGGATGGTACAACAGGCTTTAAACAGGGGTGTCCAGAGCAGGGGGAGACCAGCTGCAGGGTTCTACTTTGCACCAATCCATTGCAGAGCTTCTGTTCCTCCAACTCTCTTGCTGGGCTTGCTTTCTGGAAACTCCTCAGGCTGACAGGCTCCCCGAACCCATCATATGTGGGAGCATGGGATTCCACCCATCATCTTTGTTACCACTGAACAAACAGCTTCTGCAAAGTGAAGCCTTGCAGGATCATGTAGCTGAATACACAAGTGCTCTTGGTGGCACAAAATCTTTCTTATGGGGTTTTATTCAATATAGGCAGACAAGTAAATTAGTACTTGGCCAGCTAGGCAATTTATCCCTTGCAATGTCTATAATTCCTTCTAAGAGGAGCCTTGTGTTTCAGTCAACAATTGATTTTAAGCATTATTTGTCTTGAAGATTATCAGACTTCACACTTCTTCTGGGAAGAAGTCAGTAACACAGGCAACCACAGATGACTTATATTTTTAGTAAAACTTTCCTGGCTCGTTCAGATACTGTTCAGTTTTGTTAGGGTTGTTGTTGTTTTGTCTTTTTTCAAAGAATCAAGAGCCTGTCACATTTAATTCCCTTGCTTTCAACTCTGATAT
This sequence comes from Geospiza fortis, assembly GCF_000277835.1. NCBI lineage: Eukaryota > Metazoa > Chordata > Aves > Passeriformes > Thraupidae > Geospiza > Geospiza fortis. The sequence goes on from NW_005054304.1 coordinate 10,080,678, forward strand.
GTTAAAAGTGCTCTGGATTTGATGGCATATGGTCAGTGCTGTGTTGTGCTATTTTTAATTCTTCTGTTTCTACTTGGGCTATTTCATACTTTTGTGATGGGCAAATAATTTGCTGAGGATTGCTGAATATTGCAATGGTAAGCTGCATTCAGTCTCCCAAATATTTCCAATATTAATTGCAATGACAGGTCATTGTAATTGCTCTGAAATCTGTCAGAGCTCCCAGAGCTCACATCAAACTCTGACAGACTTGGAGACTGTGGCTGGCACCGCAGCACCAAGGCACGCTCTGTGTTGCTGACCAAGGTTGCTGGAGAAGGTCATTAACTGACTTCATAAAATCACCAGTGTTTCCTTTCTTTTCTCACCTTCAGGCAAGATGGTAATTGGCTTTTCTCTGCTGTTTGCAGGTGAGAAAGCCCTGTGATAAGGAGACATTTTGTTGTATAGGGGACCATTTCGAGTGGGCGGTTTGATACCACCACATGACAGGGTCAAGAGTGACTTTATTTTAGAGCTTCGATTCAGAGCCAGGTTACACTCACAAGGGAAGGGAGATAAATGAGTCACTTTGAATCCTGAAGAGTGATCTAGCAAGACACTGACTGAATATAGACTTCATTCATGCATCCTCTGTAACTCAGTCGCAGCAGGGCTTGGAAATTTGAGAGTTTAATAAATGTTTCTAGTATTTAAGGAATTGTTTACCTCTTTGTCAAATTAGCATTCTACACTCATACACTACATTTTGGTGCCTTAACAGCATTTTGGAGGCTTGTAAGTTCTTTGAATTGTTGATTTGATAAGAACTATGTGTTTACTCCTCAGAATTACTTCTCAGTGTGGTAAACACTTATAAGAACAAAATGAGAAAAGATCCTGTTTGTGGCAGAAGACAATTTTCATGACTGTACCACACTGTCCAAATTTATCCCTTAGCTAGCTTTGACTCAGCCAAAGAATGACAGATATGTCCTGCCAGGATTCCTCTCTGTGGTTCTTAACTCCAGCCTCTAATGTTTATCTTACCTGTATTCATAGTTGGTGCAGTATGTAGATGGATGTAGAGAAGGGTTGAAGATCTTAGGTTATGCTCTGTTTTCATCCTCAATACCAGATGAAGCCTCTTTTTCACAGCTTGTCCTTGAATGAAGAGGTATCTGTCATAAAATCAGTAGTGGGGGGGAATATTGTTCTTCCTTACCTCCTAGCAGAAGGGACATCTCCTCCTAGAGTCCATCTTCTCCTGTTTTGAAATGTCTGTTTCAAAAGCAATATGAACCAGTAAACCACCTCAGAGACCAATCTTCAGCGGCTTTATAAGTTCCATGTAACTTCATTGTTCTTTGACAAATTCCACTAAATCAGTTCAAATGCACAATCAGTTCAGCTATTCTAAAACTACACCTAGAAAGTGATATGTACCAACTTATGATTGTGCAGACAATTTCTGAGAATAATTAAAACCAAACATGTTTCCAACGCTCCCCAGCACATTTTGTAGCTGCTTAGATTTACTGAAATAGCAAGAAATAAATCTTTTCATATCACATCCGTTTCCAACACAGTCTTCAAAAAATTTCCATGCAACATAAAATAAAAATCTATCAATATAATGTCCATGTTGAGACAGACTAGAATTGTTATATATCCATTGTTCCTTGATAGTCTTCCCTTGAGCCTTTTCCCTGCACAAACATGCAAGAAAGCATCCCTGACATGGTAAGCTTCAAGTGTAAACAGGAAAAATGCTGATTTCAGACTTGTGTGTGCACCATGCTGGTTATGGTGAGACACCTTAACCTCAACTTGTGCATGCAGAAAGGGTATATGTAATCTCTCCAGGTGTAAAGAGAACTTTAATGGAGCAGCCAAGGGGAGAAAGGAAGGCAAAGCCTGGAAACAGAGGAAGAGCTTGAGCTAATTTGTTTACTTCCCTCCTTATTTATAGGGATGTAAGTTTACATAAAACAGCCAAGTGCTGGGAGGCACCAAAACTGAACTTGAATCACTGCTGAAGAAGCATTTCCAATCTTGAAACTTTCAATGAGTCTCTAACTGCATAGCATAGGTGTACAGGATTTTTTCATCCGATAAACAAAGCAACTGATGGTGTCAATAAAAACACTTTGGTCCATCTCTGTGAAGATTCTCAACATCATACTGGGTTCTGGCTTACTGCTTACTGTTCTTTCATCTGTTACATAAACAAGTAGTCAAAGACATAGCAAACTGTGACATCCTCCCCTACAAAGATAAATAAGGATCAATCTTTTCTGACATTTTGCCTAATAAAAAAAAGCTACAAACAAGGCAGAGAAAGAAAGCAAACAAAAATGTTTTCAAAAGAGAGAATAGGAAATAGGGAACAACTGTCTGGAAAGATAGATGTTCCTCATGAAAAAAAACCCAACAAACAAACAAAAAAAGGGCTGAAACTGACAGCTCTATTTGAAAGACATGGAAAATATTTATTTTCTTGTGACTTTCAACATATAATGTCCCAATTTTCATCCCCTCTGTTTAGCTGTCTGCTTTAAAATCAAAAATTATCTCAGTACAAGCATTCTGCATAAAAGAAGATGAATTCACAGATGACTTCTTCTAAAATAGGAAAATAAATTTCAAAATGTTAGCCCTTCTTTCTCAAGTGATTAATAATCAGCTTTTCATTTCCTACAGTTTGGTATATATCTTGATAAATGTATGTTGAAATAGGATTAAAAATAACTTGTGAATATTAATTGATGAATTAAATTCCCAATTGAAAAACTTGTAAAATTTGGGAGAAAATGGTTGTGTGATTTAAAACTACCCTAGGTACTTTTCTGAATGCCCAACAAGAACTCATTTCATAAATCAGTTTGACCTTGTGAGAATTAAAATAATGTTGGTAATAATCTTTTATAAAGGGATTGCTCAGTAGATGCTGAAATTAATCTGTCTGCATAGTACTCCTGTTTTTATCTGTTAATATTCTCTTTCCTTTTGGTTGTGAATTCCTCATTTTCCACATACTCTTAGGTCGCGTCCCAGTGATGAACTCATTTTCAAAAAGCTAAGTAGTACCACACTACATTATTAAAATGATCGTCTTTTTGAGGTAATCACCTAATGTATTTAATCAGTAAAGGTATTGCGTTGCATAATGGGAATTAGGCAAACTCATATTTCATGTGGCAAATGCTGGAGCACACACAGAGTTTTTTCTCACATAAGTAAATCCACACACGTGCTTAGGGGTTTACAGAAGCTGACATTGTGTTGATGCCTTGTGAAGGCTGACCTAGAACAGAGGCTAGATGGAGTTAAAGAATAAAGTAGGTATTTATTAGACGGCCTCAATGGATACACCTTGGGCAGCACAAGAGCCCAGCCAGGGCTACACCCCAGGTGAACCCAAAATGGACAACCAGTCATGAGGTCTCTCACTTTTATAAGTTCTGGTCCATTTTCATATTGGAGTCAATTGTCCAATTACAGCTTCAGATTATGAAGTCCCATCCTTCTTTTTTTTCTCTCCTCAGTCCACTGTTTATGCTCTTGGGCCTGAAACTTCACTCATTTGTCTTGGTCGCTAGCTGGAGAAGGAATTGCTTGGTCTACCTGCTCTGTGAAGAGCAGTTACTATCCCCTAATATGATGCTCAGAGCTACACACCAAAGCAGCACAGAATCTGAAAAATATAAAAGCTAAAACCTGAGGCATCAGTGTCACAGACCTTATCTTGGATTGAATTCCTGTAGATCTTGAACAAGGAGAGCATAGGAATCAACAGACAGGGTCAATGCCTATTCCTTTTGGAACATTGTGAAAGCATTGCTAACATGACTGAGCCTTGGGAGAAGGGTGGTGATATCCAACCCATGAAAAAGCAGGAATTCATATATCTTCTATTGTATCTAATTGCCAAAGTTCCCATCAGAATGATTTTGTATCTGTGACATTTAGTTTTATAATGGATCTTCTAAAGCAATGGGGTTTTCTGGGTTTTTTTGTTTGTTTTAAATTAAAATTTTAATAAATAAATTAGAAAGGGATGAATTCTTAAGAACTTTTCCAATCTTTTTAATCAGTTTTTGTTATACCAAGATACTACTTTTTTATAGAAAAATAATTTCAGCATCATCAAATTCAAAAATAAAAATATATTTATGTCAATTTACACTTTTAAAGTGAGAATAGTATCTTTTGAGAAGTCCATGAAGAAAAAACCCCATCATATCATGAAGGATACTGGCTTGATCTAATAGGCCTACCTAATTCTCAAAATGGCATAGAATGCCATTGAATTTGGAGATAAAAAGTAAAATAATGATAAAAGTGCTATTGATTCTAGATAAACCTGCTGCCTCCTTTGAATCAGAATTTAATGCAAATTTGCCTTTATCTCCAAGTTATACAGCAAATAAATTTGCCAAGTATGCTTTCTTTTCTTCAATGTTTCAAGTAACAGGTTTATATTTCAGCTAGATTTTTCAATAAAACATAGAATAAGGATTCTGTCATAGAATGGGAGGAAATAAAACTTCAGTTATTGAAAAATATAAAATCAGAAGATTGTACAAGGTCCTTTTCCTAAACTTCATGCTGGGGCCATTCAGTTATGTAGTGTACCCTGAAGATGCACATTAGCCCTGTAGTATTATGAAAAGACAATGGAAATACAGATTCTAAGTTAATGTGGTGCTTAAGAAAATCATGAACTTTGGAAATGTGAATAATGCTGTTGAACCCATGAATACATATTCATGAATATATGGAAGGCAGCTGCAAGTTGTTGCTTTCTTTTTGAACCATAAATAAGGCAAAACCCTTTCACATATGCTTGGATCTTCATTTTGTGAAATGTCTCAGCATGGACCAGGAACCTCTGGAAGAGGGAAAGGAAAACTGTTTCTATGCTTCCCCAGTCCATAAGTCCAGAGGCTTCAGGACAGTTAGTGCGATACATGGTGAAAGAAACCAGTTTTATTTTGTCTTCATCTATTTTCTTCAGAAGCACTAATGACTTCCGAGAAAATGTGTTAATTTCATTCTAAAAGAGATTCAAGCAAAATCCTATGATAAAAAAAATGTAGCAAGTGGTTTCATACACAGTCTACACTTAAAACTGTCTTTACTGAGATCATGATGTCAAGATTATATAAAGACAACCTTTTAAAGAGAAAAAGATGCCTGGCATCTATGAGCCTTTAATAGGAACTGGACAACTAACTCCACTTTCTGACTTTGAGAAATTCTTTCAATTACAGAATGCTGTGAAGCATTTTTCAAATATATTCTTTAGATGTCTCTGCTCTATTATTTTTTATTGATATCTGTGTAGCAGTTTTAAGATACTGCACAATGTATTTAAAATGTCTGGTCAACAGAAAATGGCATCTAGTTCTACTAGAAGCATCTGAATTTAAAAGTTTCCAAACACCATTTCTGTTCCAAGCAAATTAATAGAAGTATTTAGGGTACAGTTTATATGGTTCTTTTGGTAGTGCTTTTAGCCACCATATTGGGTTAAAATTTTCAAAAGTCCTCTGATTTCATTAACGCATTTGTAAATTCACAAATTAACTAATTAATGTAACAGCAGTGAAGCTATTTTCAAAATGTGGTCTCATGAGGTATTGCTGGTGTGTGGTGAAAATGAGTTGCTGATTTACCCTTTCTTCACATTACATCCTAATGTGTTCCAGTCAAAATAGGTGGTGATTTCTCTGGTTTGCTTTTTCTGGTGTGATTGTAACCAAATTGAAGCAGTTAAATAGGGAGTATCTCACAAAGGTTGTGCACTGGCTAAATGGACCTGCCATGACAAATGGCACACAAGTGTCACCGCAGGAAGGAGTGACACTTCCCAGCTGGAAGATATCTGAAAGTCTGTTTGGTTGCCTGATCTTCCTCTCAAACTTAAAGCTCTCTGTTCTCTATTTCAGCAGTTGTATTTTGGAACTATGCAGGAAAAGGAAAGATTCTTTATTATTTGGGCACCCATGGAGCTTTGCTTTCCCTAGCTGAGTTGAGAGCTTCAAGGATCAAACTGCTGTTTATGCACAAGGAGTGCAGGAGATAGGGGAAGAACAAAAGTCCCTTTGTACAAACATTAGTCACAATTTTATGTCTGTCAAATCCTCTGAAAGTTGAACCTGCTTTCCCATCCAGTATTGCTGCTCACATGTTTATGATTATGTCTAGTCTCTGTTGAGAATTTTCAATGATCTGAAGGCATAATTTTCTTCTTCCTATGAACTACACATTGTATGGTTGGAGGTAATGTGTTTTTATCACAGAAGAAAGTTGCATTTTGATGTTTCAGCCAGTTAGCTGGGTTGTCTACTCATTTCCCTCTTAATGGGGACAAAAATGAAGAGTCATTTATGGTTGTATCCTTGGGCTCAAGCAAATTCAGCAGTGAATTCTCCTTTGTTTGAATAGCAGATAATTTTTCAATTCAATGGGTATCAGTGTCTCAAATAATGGGGTAAATTAGAAAGAAAAATGTAAAGGAAATTATTGTCTCACAATCTGATATTTTGATTAAGTTTGATACTTGTAATTGATTTGTGCTTAATTGAATTGAACTGAATTGTGCTTAAGCCAGAGAGAATGCTGGGAGGTTGGGTTCGATAAAATTCTGACTTGAATCTCAGACAGAAATTGACACATGCTCAAGAAAAGCATCACCCAGTGTGTCTTACCTGAAGACTGAATCCTATTTTTAATGTCTGGTAACTTTGTATTTGGAAGACACAGAAAGACCCCATGAAGATGAATTAATATTTAGTTATGTGTAAGTAGAATTTTCTTTTTCATCTCTCTACATGTTTTTCTAAGCACAGCAGTAGTGGTATGCCATTTAATATACCTAAAGTAGTTATTTACACTTGCCCAGTTTGAAGAGGAGCTGCCCCATAGCTTATCCATCCCAGACATGCCCTCTTGAAGTCTGGGATGCATAGAAGTACTTGATCTTGTCTTCCCATACTCATACACAGGCTCAAGATGTTTTTTTGTTGCTCAAGTGCTTTTTGTAGTGTTTGACAGTAAGAATGCTGCGTTAGGAACATTGTTTTTTGTGAACCAGTGTTACTTATCCTTATTACACAGATGGACAATAAAAGTACCATAACCTGGAGCTCCCCAACGAGTTTGTGACAATACCATTTTAAACTCTACTGGTAGCATTTATGAGAATATTTTTGCATATACTCCCCACATAATTGTAGCTTTTCTAAACTACCTCTTTAATTACATTACAGATGAAACATCCTGGATGAAATCCTGATTCCAATAAAAGCATTTATTTTCTTGATGACAAAATCACCCAGCCAATTTCTATGAGACCTGAAAGCCTGAAGCTATAAATTAGTCTTAAATAACACCGTGTGATAGAGAAGGAAAAATGTAAAAGAATTTGAGCTTCAAATTGGAGACTAACTCTAATGTTCTTTGGGGAGAGCATCCAAAATTCTGTTCTCATGGTATGTTTTTCAGTAACTGCTTGGCACAGTATTTCTAGCATAAAATACTGTTATGGATGACTTTCTTAGGCTTTAGAAAATTGCATCTGCAGGAGAATTGTACTGTTTTTCCTAGTCAAAACTAGGATGTAAAACTTTAATTTACAGTTTGTAGGCTGCCTCTTTTTTTACTTATTTTAGAAAATTGCTTTTAACATTTTGTGCAATATCCTTAGGCTTCCATGAAATGCATCAAACAACACTGTCTACCTCAGACCCTTCCTTTAAAGGAAGATGGTATTGTAATCGGTATTGATAGATGCTATTTCCATTCTTTAGCATTAAGCAAACATAAATCCATACCATCAAAAAGAAGGCAATTAATAAGTTCCTTAGATCAGACTAAAACAAGCAATGGAAGAAGAAAATGTCATTTTCCAGCTTGTGTTTTCATTATTCATTTGGCGTTTGTTGTTAATAAAACATGGCAATACAGAACAAGGTAATACAACTCATAGAGTGCTTTATTATCAAGTATCCTCAAGGCACTTCAAAATAACATCAAAAAGGAGACCAAAAGACAATAGCTCATCTGTATGAGAGGCTTAAAGCTTTTGTTTAAAATGTAATGAGTTGGGGTCCCATCAACTTCAAAAGAATTTTGTTTAGGGCTATACCTCCCTCTTTCTTTTTTTTTTGTTTGTGTTTGTTTTGCTTGCTGTACTTCACAGGAGGAATAGTTGCAGTAACAGCAGGGGGGAAGTAGTTCTTGTACTTGTGATCTGCTGGGCAGTGTTTGCAGAGTCCTGAAAAGAGAAGTTTAGAGGGAGTTCCATGACAGTGCACTACTGTCTGCATGCGGGAAGGAGGCCTAGGTGGTCACTTAGTACACATTGTCTGTGGGTACTTCATTCCAGAGCTGCCCTAGATTGTGTATAATTTCATAAGAGGATAAAGTTTCAGGGAGCCACCAAATCCAGCAATTCTGATAGATGGAAGGCAGCTGCAGGTTAGTGCTGCAGGTCCAAGCACTGGTGGGACTGAGCGTGAAATCCCAACAGGTACACTGCAGACAGGTGTCAAATACACATACACAGCATGCCACACAGATGAACTAAATATGCAGTATTCACACAGAAATGAGCAGTCTGAGCAGTCTCCTCCTGATCTCCATTCTGCTGATCAGAATTAAGAGTACCTCACACACAGGGACCTCAGTCCAGCTGCTGGCACTTAGACCTCCATGTATATGCATGTACATAGATTAGGGATTTTCCTCTTCCAGGAAAATAGAGTTTAAGAAAGCAGACCTGACTGTGCACATCAGGTGCAAGGCATGGCCAGACAAATGTGCTGACATGCTTGTAAGTAACATGCTTATAAGTAACTTCCTCTTTTTTCCACTTATCCTCATTTCCTGCACTGTAATAAGTGCCATCCCCAAATGGTCTTGCCTTCATCCCATAATGTGCCCCAAACCTCTCAGATCCTGAGATGCTCTAGCCAGCCTCTCTCATAGACCTGTGGTGCTGGGCTTCCCAGCTGGACTGCTGGCTGTCCTAGGACAGCCCTGGGGGTGCATGGGCAGGGGCTCTCCTGAGGAAGTTTCTCCCTCACCAGATACCTCCTTGCATGGGCTGATGTTCCCTTGTGATGGCCCTGGGTGGTGCCAGAGCAGGGTTATTTACAGGTTCCACATCTCCTATCGTACCTCTGCTCCTTGCTACTGCTGCAGATGGGCTATTTCTCACACAGCCTAAAGCCAAGGAGCTTGTATTTTAGAGATTTATTGATGCTGAATAGGAACACAAATAAGGAAGCAGGGGAGCGGGCCCAAGGTGCCACCCAAATTCATACATCTGTATTAGCTGTACACAGTACAAAACTGCAGTCCAAGCTGTTCTGCGTGTTAGAGCTCCAGGATTAATGATGATGCTGCAACTGCTGTCACCACTGCAGCTCCGTTAGATTATACGTAAGCTATGTTTAAATTAGCTGCAATCTTGCAAAAGTTGCTCACAATGATGGTTAAACTCATAACTACTTAACTAATGCTTCTGGTGACCTTGAGTACTGATGCCATACTGACATAGTAAGGCTGCTAAAATTTTCACTGACGTTTGTGCTGTAATGTGACATCTCCACCATGTCAACTGGGGATAACTGCACTGGCTAATGCATTCATTTAGCCACAAACGACATGAAGTGATTTGTGGGTTACCAAGGGCTTAGACCTTGTTTTTCATCACTCAGGGAAGCTAATATAGAGGCTTTGGCAAACTAATATCACAGAAAGGAAACATCACTGGAATAATTTTAAATATATTTTCATGGAACAGAAAGCGTGGATAGATTTTCAAGTGACTTAGGTCCAGATTGCCAGTGTAATAAATTCTTAACAGTTAGCCAAATCACAATGGAGGATATAAACCACATTTTACTAGGCACAGGCATATTTAGTCAAAATATTGTTGACATGGGGACTGTAGTGTTTCAATAAATGAGATCAAAAGACAAAACACTTTCTATTTAACTAATGCCTCAGAAGAAAGAAGATTTTGCACCTCTTATGTCTCTTTTGCACCCCTTAATTACTCTTAGTCAATTTTAGCCAGAATTTTAAGCTGGGTTCTGCATTAGATGTCTAAGAGAAATCTAATGGTAAGTGTGGAGGCTGACACTGTCATATGGTTTGGACAGCAGTAAAATGCCTAGCTGCTCTCTATGCTCTCTTTTAGCCAAAATTTCAAGTGCCAATGAGATCAACTGAGGGTACACGGCATAACTGAACATAAAATGTACCAATGAATTAGTTAGAATGCACAGACCAGAGAATTTTGCTAGTGCCTTTAGCTAAGAGCCTGTCAGAATTTTTTTATTCCAAGTGTCCATTCCAGAGCCTTATTATATAAAAGAAACTCTCTTGGGTAATTTATAAAATTTGATATAATTTTTTTGACAATATACCTTCCATGAGTACAAAAAGAAGAGAGAAAATTTGAGGTCACTTTGGTGCATGTGCAAACTTAGTTTACTTCATTATGTTTTCCATGACCAGCAGAAAACAGTGTGGATGAGGCATGTCTAAAACTTAATGAAAAAGCTGCTTTGATTTGCTCTGGGACATAAGGGATCGAGCACATTTTGTCAGGTGAAGCCAAGGGATGAAAGTCAATATCACTCAGTTTTAGAGGAGTCATGGCTTTTCTGTCCTTCAATTTATCCACCTATAAAATGGAAATAATGGGGAATGGTGAAAATAGTAGTTTGTGGAGATTTAAAGAGTGTTTAGATAACGGTGTATAAAGTTTGTTGGATTGAAAATGGTAAGGATTTCCATTATGGCAGAAGTACTGCCTGTGGTGATGCTAGGCAAGGACCTTTTTGGCATTTACCAGCACTGTGTTCCCATAGGAGGCCTGAAGGAAAGGGATCTTTTTCAAAGTCAACCATAAACCAGCTCAGAGCATGCTACTTAGTCCTGAGTTTATCTACTCGCTTACTGGTGCCATCTTATCATTGACAAATTTCAAAAATGTTTGTAAAAATAGGGGTGGAGCCCATTAAAAAATATCTCAGAAGCTTTGATACTTATGATGGGTGTCTCATCAGATGTGACTAGTGCTTCCTTCATTACAAAACTTGTGATGTCCTTCTGTATAAAGGTCCTATGTCACTGGTCTGAGGCATTCAGCTTCCAAGGTTTTCTTTGGATTAGTATATTCAGACAGACCTCTTGTAAGCTGATAATGAAGCTGAATTAGTAGAAGAAAGTAACAAGTTTTTGGTGCACTTTTGTAAAGTGCACCAAAGTTATCTGGGAAATAACTTTGCATTTATCTAGATTATGTAAGGCTGAAACAGGGCAGTCTCATGAATTGAAACAAAACATTTTGATAAGGTAACATTATGAATCAGCTGTCACCTTTTCATGAGATGGATGGGCAGTAGAGAAAGCAGAGAACAAGTTGTATTTATGAGGCATGTTGCAGGGCCATTTCATCAAATTATGCAGGACTTGAGACATGTAGTCAGAGCCAACCTTAAAAATAAGAGAAAAAATTCAGTTCTGAGCATTGCAGGTAATATTCCCAAACTCTAATTAAATCTTTGTTCTCCCCTATCAGAATTTTTCATAATGTCCCACTAAATGAGTCTCTTTGTAAGCCTTATTTTCCAACTTTCTTTGCTAATTAAGGAATTTTCCAACAAAGCCCGCTTTTATATTGGCCAAGCTGAATGCAGGCTTTCCGGAGCCTGCAGGCTAGAGGGCACTTCCTTCTCCTAGATGAGAAAATAGCCAAAGTCTTGCATTATCAGATTCTGGTACAAAGCCATTATCTCAGTTGAGCAAAAGGTAGTGGTTACTCTCCAAAGCAACAACAAAAAACAATCTTGGAAAGGACCAACTCAAGAACAGATGCCACATAATGACATTGAGGATTCTAGATGAACTTCAGTGAAATTTATGTTACTTAAGAATGTGTTGACTTGTGAGAATGAGAGTGACTAATACATGGCGCTTAATAACAAGATTGTTCAATATTTACACCTAAATCTGACATTTCCCAGACCATGCTAGAAAGGCGATCTTTATGAACACTTCTGTGCTCTCAGCAGAGGAGAGCACAGAGCCTGTGGCCTTCTTTTTTAAACTTTGTGCTTCAAAAGGAGAGTTTTCTATTGAGGAAGAAACAGAGCTTCTCAAAATGGTTGTGCTTTCTTTCTGTATTTCTCTGTTAGCTTCACTTAAATCTGTAGCTAGATTGATGGAGGATTGGCAAATATTTTAGAATCCTTAAATAATTAATTTGCACCCTAACCTCACTCAGGTTAGGTTCCTATTTATCAGTCCCAGATTTTTAAACTTTATCAGTCCCCTGAAGGGCAAGAAATTGTCCCTGTCAGCTTTTTTCATGAATCCAGCCAGACCCTTCTCCTCCCACATCTTTCTGCTGTGTTCAGGTGGGGTTCTCCTTTGAAGTCTTTATTTTTGCACCGCATTTTCAATTCTTTCAGGCGCTAAGGCTTGTGTATTGGATCAGCCCAAACTAAAACTTTTACATTATCGCTTCACTGTAGGAGTGTTTTATATCTCACTGTGCCGTGAAAAATATTTTAAACCCTAGCTCAGCTTTAACTTTGCAACATTATAGGCATTCTACCATAGATGAAGTTACTCAAATCCCCAAAGCACACTGTGAACTAAATTAGTGATTTGAAGTTCTCCCATTTAATGTTAAGTATCTTTACAATTTTGAAGGTGCCAGTTGAATGCACTCCGTAATAGCTTTTTGAGCCCAGTTCCTAATTTCTGCATATTATGAAATTTTCACCACATTTTTATCAATTGCTCCTTTTCTTTAGCTCAGCCACATAATAGAGTAGTTGAAATAGTTCACTAGCATGTAACCACTTTGCATTAAATGATACTAATGATAACACTTCGGACTTATTAAGAAACCTTTTCTTTCCCTTCAAAGTCATAGGGCTGTACATATTAGATTCAAAGACTGCTCCAAGTGGGCAATTGTTCCACATTGGGTCCTTAAGTTGCAGAACTTAATATGAATAACTTTACATACAATTTCTCAATATAATTCCATTTAAATAATTGTGTAATTCAGTGTAACTACATAAAGATGACAATATAGCTGCTTCCCAATTACATAATAGTTACAGAGTAGTCAGTGTTACAGTTTAAAGTGTAATTGATTCTTAATTATTCCACTTTGGAAGAAAGGACACTGATTATAATTTCATTAGGGAGATGGAAATGACTCTGCAAAAGGAAAGAATCAGCCACATATATTACATGCTTATTTTCTCTTTGCAAAGTACTGTTGATATTTCTGTTTTTCCAGGCCAGGGTTGTAGAATACTACTGCATTTTGAAGTTGCAGCATTATCCATATAAGAAAAGGAGTTTCAGGGCTATTGCCTCATGTTTCTTTTTTTTGTTTTTTTAATTTGATATGCGTTGATTTTCTATCCCAGAAGCAAACTGAAGATAAAGCAGTATTGTTAGGCAAGTTTTTCAAGACAAGTAACAATGTGCAGTTACGACAAATAAGCAGCCAGAGTTAAATCTTATCATTACAAAATCACTCAGCAAGCAGAATTGGGCTATCCATACTGCAATTAATCAACCAATTGTGCAACCTTCTTGTCCTCCTCTCCCATGGGACCTTGCTCCCTTTGCCCTGAGGTCAGAGCACACAGAGTACCCGAGGGCACAGCTACAGCAGGGTGTTGAAGATGGCTGGGCCACTCTATGAGTCAGAGCTCTTGCATTATTTGGCTTTTAATACACGTGGAGAGTCAAGCACTGCACACCCACCTTTCCTGATAGTGGCTTCCTGCAGAAGGGCGGTTTTCCCATCATCTTCACTACTTCATCTTCACATTGTGGGAGTTTTTCTTTCCACTGGCATGATAAAAGGAGCCTATGGGATACAATTATTCTCCATGGTGGAAGCTAGGTCAGTTCTGAGGATACCTTCTACAATGCTTAGAATAGCATAAAAATATTTTCTGTTATTAGTCTACATTTATAGTGAAAATGTGCCCAGGCTATGCCTTTTGATATGCCATAGTAAATGTTATCAATCAGATTATTTAGCTATGGACACTGTTCAGATTACAGGACATTTATTCAAATGAAAAATTTCATTCTTCTGTGCAGTCAGGTTTCTGTCTTTCTCTTACTTCCACAACAGAAAATAATTCTAAAGGCCACCAGCACAAGGTTAACAAAAGAGAGTTGTCAGGTGAAACACTCCTCCATGGAAATGAAATACATTTAAGCAATAAGTGAACATCCTCAAGGAGAAATGGCCTTCATGGATGGTTGCCTAGTGATGAGATCATCTTGCGCAGGGCTGACTGATTGGCAGCTCAGATCTGGAAGGCTGTAAAAAATCACGGGTTTTTTTTTTCTGTTTGGAATCATCAGCTCAAAGTAAAAGAAACCTTCTGGGTAGTACGGGAATCCATTCCATCTACATACAGAACCTCCTGTAAGAACTCCCTGAAGCTGGCTGGGGCAGTAGTGGAGGGAACCACTATGCCTAGAATTCTTTGTCTTCATTTTTCTAGCTTTGCCGTTTACATAAGTTTGGAGATTCATTGCAAAATTTGTTTCAGGCCATAGTTAACCCCTCACTGAAGCTTATGTAGAAATCGTGCTTCTGCTGCTTAAACACGCGATTTACATTCATTTCTTCACACACAAACACATATGCATGAGAAAGACAGCAAGGTTAAGTAGGAGGAAGAGGTCTGAAGTGATTTTTACTGTGATGGGGAAGGGCAGGTTTTGGAGTTAGAGGGCTTGTTGTAGATGAAAGTGACTCTGTAATTAAGGTCCCATTGTGTTTGCCTATACGTTATGACCCAAATAGGAAAAGTGTAAACTCCCAAATAACCGAGTGAGTTGTGTTCAGAGAAATGTGTGTGTTTTTCAGAGGATGGGAATTTGGCTACTGTCCCAGCTCATAAAATAACCTGGAAAGTCTTCTGCATCCACTGACCCTGGTGGCCGCTGCTCTGTTTATATTACCAGGAGTGAAAATGCCTCTGTTTTCATTTGAAGGAGTGTCTAAGTCAAACACAAAGAAGCTAAATGACCTGTGAAATATTACATGATATTTTATTTTGGGTTAAACACAGATAAAATTTCTTCTCCTTTTCTTTTGAAAAAACCGCCATACCCAAGCATTTTACTCCCATATCTAGGCATATCTAAGCATACTTTCCACAGTAAGGCCTACATCTATATTTTGATGTTCTAGAATTACATTTACGGTGATGTATTCAGCTTTATAGAATCACAGAATGATTTGGCTTGGGACTGTCATAGATCTTTTAGTTCCACCCCCTTTGCCATGGGCTGTCTTGGTAGGAGAGGTGTTCTGCTCTCTGATCATTGTCATAATCTTCTTCTGAACCCGCTCTTAACAAATCTATGTCCTTCTTATGCTCCTGAGCCCCAGAGCTCAGTATATCACTCCAGATGGTGTACTGAGAATCTTTGGTGAAATACTTTAGGAGCAAAGGTGCATCAACCCTGTTTTGGAATTACAGGTATTATGTGTTCCTGTGGCAGACCAGTCTGTAAAAACTGGCAATGACCCTGAATTCCTGTTAGAGAAATGCAGGCTGTTGAACGAATTTCACTGATGCCTTTTTAGCTCACATCTTTTTTCTTTTGTTTCTTTGATGCCTTAGCACCTTAAAAGGTACTACAGCTGGGAGTAGACCAAAAAGCTTTCACCCATTCAAAGCATGTCTCTGCTTTTTTTGCATGTAAAAAAATCACAGAATGAAGCAAAACCAACTTGCACAATGTCTGTCAAATTGTTTTGGTTGTGCAAAAACTTTGTGAATCGTACTGGCAGATTTAAAAAAAAAAAGCCTAAACCAAGCAACAAAATGAAAACCAAAGATGGAGGGAAATGGCTCCACTTATGTAATTGAGACATAGAAATCTGATGTCTTGTCACATGAGATATGACTTTGTTTGCGCATGTGAAACCTGGTGGAGTTGTCCCCTCTGATTATCCAATTAAATTTCTGCTTAGTTCCTTACAGAACCAGGCTATAGTGCTGAACTTGCTCTAAACTACAGTGACTTATTTTGCCCTCTTTCCTGTCCCAGTTCAGTCTGCAGATGACTGCTGTTGCCCTCTAATCATGTCAGCTTGTCTTCTGCAGATTTTATAATGTTTTTGATTCCTGATGATGCTTTCTTCAAGATATCCTGACCACTTCCAGCCCTGATCTGGTCTGTCAGATATGTGGTGATGGTATTAAATAGAGCGCCTGATGTGTGGTTGCTGATAACACACATTTATTGCTGTTGGTTCACCAGCATGTGTGAGGCTGGTAGTTTTCCATGGAGCAGGCAAATCCGGCTGTCTCACCATAGCAAGCTGGTGGTCATTCACCAGTGACAAATCCTGCCAATAAGCAGCTCTCGAAAGGGGGGTGGCCCTCTAGAGAGAAATAAGCCAAGGGCATTGTGTGACACAGAACATCCATGGATACAACAAGACTGTAGTGATTCTCCTTTATCATTCTTGTCGCATTAGAATCAGATCTGGAGAAAATGGCTCTAGCTATCCTGAGCTATTAAGTGCTGTGACTTTGAAGGCCAGTACATTTCCAAGTTGTTGTCTAAACATAGAATACAAGGGAAATAGTTTTCTGTAGTTTCAAATTTCTTATTTAATTTTTCTGGCAGTATAGCTAAGCCAGATGTTGGACAGCAATGTGCTGAGTTAGGCTTTTTGCCACACACTGCCTGATATCCTCGAGTGGCAGAGAAACCACGTAAGGCAGAAAATGGCTTAGAGCAACTCAGAGATGGGACTATCCCTGGACAAGTATCAAACCCACCATTACTGCAATTAGAACTAACTGTGGCTGCTTTTGTTGGCAAAATCAGCAGCGGATAAGAACTGTGGTGGGTCTCCTGCCTGTGTTACTGGTGTCACCCCAAGGGCAGTGCTCCCATGTCATACCTGTGCTGTGAGGACAGGCAGGGAAGGGGTTCTGCTTCTTGTTCTGTCATGTTAACGTGTAAGCTGTCAGTTGTCAGACAAATTGAAAGAAGGAATGTCCTTTCATCCCAGAAACCTTGAAAAGGTATAAACAGTATAAAATCTCATCTTGTATCAGAAGAGTCATTCTTTTTCAAGCACATGCTCCAGAGCAGTCCTTTCATTTGGGAGTGATGTGTTCATTTTTGGGTAGGTGCCCAGACTACTTAAAATAATTTCATCCTTTATTTGCATCTTTATGCAATTTATTTTTTATCAAAACATTTTTTTCATTCAGATAAAAACAGAGGATAACAATCTGAACCTAAAATAAAGGAAGTCATACTTGGTAACTGTAATTTTATTTTCTAGTTTAAGCATTTATGAATCTCACATAATAATTTATCCAGGACATAATCAGTACAGTGCAGATATCTGCCACAACCTTTCAGATTGAACAATTTTTTACAGCTGCTTTGCACTCATGGTCACACATGTCAGTGCTTGTCTACTCCATACACTGTACCAAATGAGCACATAGGCAAAAAAATCCATATTTAAATATAAAAATGCAGAAGGGATTTTCCTTGGAAACTCTTCATATTTCAGGCTTGTGGGTTTTTTTGAAAAGCAACCCTGCTCAAATACCTTTTGTAGTGGGGAACTTGTGTACACTAAAGGAGTAATGAACTTTTCTTGCTCACTTTGCTGCTGCAGAGCCCCAGTTCCCTCCCGCTGGCAGCTCAAAGCCCCCTGCGAAAGCTTGTGCATGCAAAGTACACATGGTGCTACATTTACCTGTGTGTCAGCTGCAGCGTAAGGTGCAGGGCAGCCAGGAAGTGGTTTTAAGCATTTTTCCATTCAGCCCTTCAGCAGGTGAGACTGGAAGGGTTTTCTGAGCTCTCAGGACAGGCAGAGATGGGTCTTACTGCAAGGCAGATCTCCCGAGCACGGCCAGAGGAAGCCACTGGGGATCGGCCAGCGGTCTGAGAGCCCAAGCAGCTCATAGCTCGTCATGCAGCTGGGGAAACGGTGAACACAAAAGGAGCACTGTGCAATGGAAACAGTTTTAAATTTTAGGATAATATTTGTTTCCTAAGTCGTCGTGTTTAACTCCAGCTGGCAACTAAGTGCCACTTACCATCTGCTTGCTTGCTTTCCCCTCACTGCTAGGGAGAAGAACTGGAAAGGAATGGAGGCAGTAAGGACAGTTCAGAACAAAATCTTGGAGCTGTACTTCTTTTTGCTCTGTTCTGTTGGGATGCTTTTTCTTTTCCTCTTTCAATCAGATTTTAGCCGGAGAAATTCAAGTATGGCGCAATGTCTGCAAGAGCAAGTAGTGTAGCGGGGGCTGTAACTTCTGATGGTATTTGTGTAAGTTTAAAAAATTCAGCTGTAGCATACTGTACATATCAGTAAGATATGAAGGGACTTTACTTCACCATCACAAGCTGCCAATTCTGCCTGTCATGTAATTCACAGTTTTTATGCGCTTTATCTCAATTAAGTTCCATCTCTAGAGCACATTGCTCTGCTGCATATTACTGCTCTCTAATGAAGCAATAGCTACATGGCATTTCCTTCTGATTCCAGCAAACACACAATAAGCAGAAGTCAAACATTCCCTTGACAAATTGTGTGAGCATGGCTCTCATTTCTATCCACGAAAGAAGCTGTTAAGCTAAGAGGAGAGAACATCCAAATTACTATATATCTCAGCTCTGAGACTGTTGGTCTTGTCTGCTTTGCTGGTGGAATGATTCCAAATTCCAAAGGAATAGAGGAGCTCTTCTAAAACCCATAAAATACCAAGAGGTATAGGGGATGGCAACTGACAGAACAGCTCATCCCAGACCCTATGAAGAGCCAGAAAGTGGCTCCTTCAGATAGTGCAGCCATTGTCCAAGGCAAGAGGGTGAGGAGAATGGTGATCTGCTGGTAGTGCACACTCTGGCACTGGACGTGGAGCTCAGATTTGGTTGGAAGAAGGTGACAGCATTAGAAACAAAGTTTCCAATAAACTTTTTCTTCTGCGATTCTCCGCTGCCAGCTCCTGATTCATGCATATATTGTTTTCTTTCACTCTTCCAATGATGCTGAATGCTGATGAACTAATACTTGGCTTAACA
Source organism: Geospiza fortis (assembly GCF_000277835.1). Taxonomy (NCBI): domain Eukaryota; kingdom Metazoa; phylum Chordata; class Aves; order Passeriformes; family Thraupidae; genus Geospiza; species Geospiza fortis. Next base: position 10,099,806 of record NW_005054304.1, read on the forward strand.
CCAGCAAGTAATTTCTTGGTAATTAATTTGTTTTCTCTATACCTGACCTGAATTTCTTTCAGGTAATTTGCAGGTTGGGTAACCCATCAGAATCAAACAATTTTAGGGGGTACCCAGGAGTACAATGAGTAATGGTTATTTTGTGTCTGTCTTCCCTCAGACTCTTTCTCGCTCTCTCTCAGCATTAGGGTTTCATTGCTATTATAGCACTTTGCATATAATTACCAACAGCTTTAGGTTGTAATTATATTGTCATTTA
>NW_005054304.1:10100093-10154451 GCF_000277835.1 Geospiza fortis
GATGTTTTGTGCCTTTTGCTTTCTTAACAACTTCATTAATATTTTGCAATGTTTATGAGGAGCTACCTGGAAAAACAGCCAATGCATGTGTTTAAATGTGTCACAACTCTAGGAACTAAAAGGAAAAAAATAAACAGGAAAAGCAGATGCCCTTTAGAATTTAGAGTTTTTAATATGGACTTAAAAAATTACTGCAATCATTTGCATATTTATTGCACATGACATTTTCAAAAGCCAGCAGCAGTGGGCTAATGCTGCAGTAAGTGGTAGAACTCCTGTTGACCTGAGTAAGAGCAGGTGTAAATGGGTACCATTCACTCAAGAAAATATCATGAGGTGGTCACTGTTTGTAAAACAGTTCACAAGTTAAAGCCCATCGAGTCTCTGCCTTTGTTCTTGAGATAAAAGACAAACACACTTTCTGTTCAGTATTTTCTCTGCAGGTGACCAACATGAAATATAGTTGAACAAGTACATTTTGCCACCATGTAGATGGAACAATCTTATGGTTGTCTCTAAGAAATCTATAAAGGCTCCAGTTTACAAACAAACATGAGGCCAAACATCATACATGCTTGATAATATTGCATAATTGTGCATGTCTGTAGACCTAAAAGTGCACTCAGTTGTATGTGACTTTGCTTTGTTAATTAATCATGCCACAGTACCAGGCTTAGCTGTCTCCCTCTCTCTGTACTCTAGCTAAGGAATACTGGCAGCAAGATATTATTGAATATATGAGATAGGATTGTACGACATAAAATATACCAGAGCCATTGAAATCATCTGCTATAAACTCTCAGTGCCAAATAAGCTTGGTTAAAACACACTTTTCCTGACTAAATTAATTGAGCTTGTAGTTATCAATAAAGATGATAAGTATTTAGTAATATAACTGGTGCTTGTGACATATTTCAAGTCAGTATGAGAGATTAGAATTTGACAGTGTGGATGAAGATGTTTCTAAAGATTGATCTTTCTAGTGATTTAATTTCTAGATAGCATCTCTGTGTAGTACAAACAGGGATTTTGCAAGTGAAATACACATGTTGATTTGTGAGCAAAAGACAACTCACGGAGAAGTAGAATTTATTTCATTTAGAGGACTTGCTTAGTTTAGAATTTGTTCAGTTAGAAATAAGTAAATAAAGTAAGATTAATTAGTGATAGAAGGAATCTACAATTTTTTAGTATCTACACATATTTGGGAATAAATGTTTTACAATGTAACCCTTCATATCTTTGCCTAGTGCAGGCAAAAGTTTGAAGGTAACAGCAGCCAAATAAATAGAAACACTGGTTGATGTTTCTTAAATATTATAATAATGACTTTCTTCTCAAATGTTTCACATGAATACAAGAGTATTAAAAGGAAAATACATCACATCTTCTGCCTTTTCCTGGCCAGCTGGAGGAACTAGCAGTTGAGATCACTATGGCTAAGTAGGAATAATAGTATTTTGTTCTGTATAGAAGTCCTAATACTCTCTTGGCAAAAAGAATATTTCCTTCCAAAAGATGGAATAAGACCATCTTTGAATTGGAAAGCCAAGCTGTCCACCATCAGATAATGCCACAAGTTTGTAAGCATGTGCTTCAAAATTATCCCACCAAGTCATTAACTGCCTAGCTTTCTCAGTGCAAAAAGGCACAAGGATATTTTTTTAAAAGGGGAAAGCATTTGCTCCCATTTCTGAGAACTGCTGAAACAGTAAAAGCCAAGGAAGTGTCCTGCAAATTTACAGGTCAGGTCAGTGAATTGAAATGTGTCAAAATTCTATGTGCAAATGAAATATTGTAGTAAGAGAATCTCCCTCATTTTTTCATGCTTAACTGTCTTAAAGGATCTGGCCCAGGGACTTCAGCCTAAATGGCAACTTAAATTTCTAACATTATATCACCATCAGAAAGATTGTTTGTCCCTGAGATGGCAAACATCCTGCACAAGCACTGGCAAATGCCAGCCTGCTAAGTGCTGGACCTGATGCCATAACTCCAGCAGGATCTCCAGTGCTGAGGTTTCTTTGTGAATCTTTTCTGGGAAACTTGAGGAAGTAAGATTCTCTGATTGGGTGGAGTCCCTGTGAAGATAATGATAACAAGCCACCAAGTAATGTATTGATTAGAATAATATCAGAGTGTGATGGTCTGCAATTCAAAACTTACTACCTAAATTTGAAAGCTGGCTTTAGGTGTGAGTCTGAATACAAAATAAGAACCCAGGGCAGGGCTGAAAAATGCTTCTCTTGACAATTTTGTTATAAAATTGTTCACACTTTTTCCTCTTTCTGGATCAATGAATACATAGTACTTTAGTGTGATAAAAATTATTCTACGTTTCAAGATCACTGTTATTAATTAATCAAAGCTTTGTTGGCTTGGATTTTTTTTAACAGAAAGGGGAATGAACCCAAAGTTTTTGAGCTATGTTCTTCTCATGAACAGAGATTAAGCAAGTCATTATCTTATGACCACTCTTTACCAGCTAAAAGGCAAATGATATGAGTTTTCATATTTCAAATTTTATGTATAAGCCACAAAATTCATTGAGAGCAGCGATATTCTGCCAACATGGTCACTTAGTAAACAAGCTTTCAGAAAAACTGTGATAAATAAAGTATCTGATAGCTAAGTGAATGCCATGAAAGCTAATGCTCTGCTTAATGGATGCACAACTTCACCAGCATCCATTAATTTGTGTATGAATAACCTGTATGTGTAGGTGGTCCTTGAGACAATTACTCTTCAGCTAAGCATGACATGAAGAGCATACAATGAAACAGCCTCCTTGAGGATGTCATAATGGTGCACAACAGGATAGATAATCATGAAGGATTATTTTACTGGCTCATAAATCCAGATAAATTCTGACAAGGCTCAGCTCTGGGGATGGTAGACCTCTTCTTTCTCCCATGATGTTGACTCTCAGATGCCAGGCTAATGATCGTACTCCATTAAGGTTTTTCTAGTGCCATCATTTGATGGAGTCTTGTTTGAATGTTTATGTTCATCTTCTTTCAACTTACAAGAAGAACCCTTTTCAGGCCTTGGTACATCTGACAAAAGCAGTTCTGCAAACTCTTTTCCCAGTGAGAAATCTGAATTTATAGACTTACTATTGTTTCTAGCATATTCTACCTAGTCAATAAACAGTCATTCCATTCTCTTCAGAGGCAAAAGTTGTGTGTTTAGTTAGGAATAATTAAAATACAATAACAAATCAAAATGGAACCCCACTCCCAAGTGTTACTGACATTCCAGAAAGATGGTTAATATTATTTTAAGTTTATCTAACTGATTACTTTTTATATTGATAGGGTTCAGAATAAGACTTCTTAGAGTTGTTTTTCTTATGCTTTCTTCTTGATGGATTTTTAACAGAAGTTTTGTCTAATGATCATGTTATTGTAAAAAGTTTCAGAAGGGATTTTCAGTTTCTCATGTATAAAATCTATATATCTGAATATTCCACATCCTCTTACCCATGCATATTGCATCTATTTAAAGAGAGAATGTTATCAAACATTATATTAAAGGTAGAGGAACCCTGCCATGTCGCTTGTTAGTAATGATTTTACAAATCATTCCTACCTTAATGATGTGGCTAGATAATCTGCATTTTATCATTTGTTCTGTGCTGCCCTTCATTTTCTCACCAGTGAATTTCATTTGTCCTTGCACTGCCAAACTGCCTGCCTTTGATAGGCCTTTCAGCAGTACCTCCCTGACGTCCCTCTTTTGCCTAATCAAAACAACTTGAATATGTATATATTGTCATTTATAATAGATATTAATCTGCTGATCAACAAGTTACCAGCAGTAAGGTTTTCTGCAGTCCTTTTTCTTCTAAACTGGCTTGAGGTTTGGAGCTGTATATGTAGATAAATAATGTCTAACCAGTGTTAGGCAGATACTGTATTACTGCCTCCTATAAGTCAGTAGATATTTGTGACTGATCCAGTGGGTAAAAGCTTTGCTAATGTAGCTAAGTGCCTACTTTCTAGAAACAAATCAATATGACATTGCAGACCTATTTTTTCCCCTCAGTTTTATCTGCCTCCTCTCTTTACCTTGCCTGCCTCTATTATTTCTTTATAAATACAAGATCTCAGGAGCGAAACTGAGTTATAAATGAGTCCTAATGCCCTGTGTTAAAAAAAAAAAAATCACATGAACCACAGAATTATGTGAACGTTTGGTCAAGAATTAAACCCTGAATGATTGTGCAGGTTTGGTTAGGGTATGTTGATTTTTCTTCATAGTAGCTAATATGGGCTATGTACTGGATTTGTGCTGTAAACAGTGCTGGGTACAGAGATGTTTTTGTTATTGTTGAGTAAAGCCTTTTTTGCTCCTCAGTCCATCTCACCCCAGTGCTGAGCAGGCTGGGGGTGCACAAGTTGGGAGGGGACATAGCAAGGACGGCTGGTCCCAAGTGACCAAAGGGAAATCCCAGACCATATGGCTTCATGCTTGGCATATAAAAAATGGGGGAAGAGGAAGGAAGGGAGCAAAGTTCAGGGTGCTGTTGTTTGACTTCCCAAGTCACCCTTAGGGGTGGTGGAATGTTGCTTTCTTGTGGATGGCTGAACACCTGCCTGCCCATGGAACGTGTTGAATGAATTCCCTGTTTTGCTTTTCTTGCACATGCAGCTTGTGCTTTACCTGTAAAACTGTCTGTCTTAAAAGTTTTTCAATTTTTACTGTTCTGATCCTCTCCCCCATTCCAGCGTGAGGGGACTGAGTGACTGCCTGTGGGGGGCTTAGTTGCTGGCAGAGGTTAAACCATGACAGTGATCTTACTGGCATCTGTGTACTTTAATTTTATTTATTTACACATTATTAAAAATAATGCTGAAAATAAAATTAGAGAAGAGACATTTTTCTATTGTCATTATACAATGTAACAGGACAGGCTATAATTTTTTAAATCTTTATTAATTATGCAAACAGTAGCTTCTTCTTCAATGTGAGAACTGGTTGAAACTGGTCAGTGAATTAGTAAAGTGAGGGTTTGACCCTGTATTTCTATTGCTGCTAAGGCTCTACAGTGTAAAGAAACATATGCAAGTTGATTCCAGTAAAACTTTTTTTTGTCTACACAAGTGAAAATTTTGATCAAAAAACCCTTGCTTACTCATTCCACTAACTATATTATTTCAGTTTTCCTTTTTTCTGTACGTCAATTTTCTGGAAAGGGGAACAGCCTACACACTGACAAGTCAAGACTATTTGTGAAAATTCTTGGACAAGTGTGGCTTGAAAACCTTGCTAAAGGTTCCTGTTCTGGGAACAGGAAATCCTGAACAAAATCCTGTCCTGAGATTTTGACAAATTGACAGCTAAACAAAGGCACATTGCTTCCCCTGCCCATTCATCACTTAGTTTTGCCTACAGGAAGATGAAATGAGGTAAGGAGGAGTCTAGAAAGCTTAGCATTACAGCACAACTCCTTTTCCTTTGCATTTGCATGGAAATTGATCTAGAAATCCATCAGCTGATTCTATTAATGAGGTCAAGAAAAACATGCAGAGTTAATCAAACCCAGATATAGTTTTTACTGGTTACCTGTCTCCAGGGATGGAAACTCAGCGCCACAATTTTTCTTCTGTGCTTTGCAGAAACACCTTGCCATAAGTGCTACTGGAATTTAATTCCATTGAAGAGCTGGCTTTCTTTTCCCTTTTGCACAAAAGTTACCCATGCATGTCAGTCTTGTCAGTTTAATTGAACTTATAGGCATGAGTGGCATGTGGTGGAATTTAATCTGTCAGTATAACAATAATAAATTATTGCAGTAGGTTTGATAAAGAAATCTGGGACTTTGCAGAGAATAGTAAGGAACTGGGGGTTGGAAGGAAGTTTCATACAGCTTTGCCTGACAGTCAGCTTCTCTGTTTTATCCATTTCTTGTCATTTTTCTGTATGTTGTAGCCTAATTATTTCCAACACTATGCCCGTCATATTCTGCATTACAGCTATTAGTCAAATAGTTCAATCTTTTCCAGTCTGCCTTTCAGACAGGATAATGTTTCTAGTTACTTTTACAGCCCCTCTTATATTTCAACCATATTTCTTGTACTTTGAAGTGAATTGTAGAAATAAGATTTATCTTGGTGAATTCATGAAGCATATTAGGGAGGAACTTAATTTTAGTTTTGAATCTGAAAGATTAAATGACTTTGGTAGTTGTGACCATGTGGTCTGAACAAAAAATATCACAGGAAATTCTTGGGTTCATAAGTATTCTAAATAATTTTCTGCTGTAGTGCATGGATTTGTGAGAAGTGTGTCTGTAGAGGCCTCCCAGCTTTGAGTCACAGCCAGAGGAAAATAGTAGGGTGCTCATTTAAGCCCTTTTGTAACTGAAATCAGCACCAAGAGTTCATGGGAGGTGTGATGGAATTACACAATGAAAGGCCGTGCAATTGAGCAGATAATACCTGATGCTTTGGAGAAGAAAGAGTTGGAGTACCTGGAAAAATGACACTGTTTAACAACTGCTGGCTATTGATGTAGATTTATATTTTAAGGGCTGAGAACCCTGTCTTGGCCCCAGATTGTGATAATAAGACTATTTTTTTCAAAAGTGTATATACCTCTTCTGAAAATGGAGTGTCAAAAATAATGTAAAAATGACTAGTTCTAAATAACAAAAATTGAAAGGCATGTGGATTTAATTAGCAACCATCAGAACATTTAGAGGCCTAAACAGAGGTTTCCACACGTATGTAGAAATACCCAAAGCTCTTAAATACCTCTTTGCTTCATGCCAGGTGTGAGGTAAACAGCACTAAATAGCAAAGACATCTGAGAAGTCTGGTTTTATCTGCTGTGTGTGTCCAGGGAAAATCTATTCCACAGTAAGAAGTCCCTGAGAAAATCCAACATCCCCACTCATTGCCTGTTTCCAGTGGATGGGATGATGATCCTGGATTCTACCTCAACAGTTTGTGCATTTTCTGTTGTATAAACAGAGATATGAAATGGACTCAGCCTCAGCAGAGACCAGACTTACAGCTTGTCCCTCCCCTAGGTGAATATTCTTACTGCTTGACTGCTGTGTCATGCTTCTCGATTGCTGTCATGAATTCTGTTCAGGAGTATTATTTAGATATTTAAGGGAATAAATGACTTCACAAGGGACTTCTCAAACTGTAGAGGTATCACCCAGAATGCACAGGGATACCAGTTTGAATAAGTGAGCTGCTGAGATTACCCTGAGTTAATAAGCAAGTGAAGGTCTTGGGGAGACAAGCAAAATATGAAGAATTAGAGATTGGTGGGATTATGTAGATTAAAGTAACAATCAAAATAGACATTGGTCACGGAGGGCTGCCTCTCTGCTGAGGAGAGCAGTAGTGCACTAGCCAAGACGCAAATTCTAAGTTCTCAGGAAATAATTTTCTCTGCATGCATGTGTAAGAAAGGCATAACCATAGCAGTATTTGCTCTGCCAGAATGTGCAAACTTTGTATTTTCAGATTTAGGAAAAGGTCCAAACCAAAATGACACTTCGTACAAGTGTGACAGTAATAGGCATCGCACTGGTTTTTACTCTGATGGAAGGAATAAATGTAAATCTTGAAAGGCAGAACAGTATTTCTGTTTTAGCCATACTGAGCCCAAGCTAACAGCTGCACCACTGCCAGAGATGTCAAAGAGACTGACTTTGATTTTAGTTTAGATGAAGAGAGGAAATTTTGGAATAGCAAAATAGATCCATGAATTGTCAGAAAAGAGAAGGTACTTAAATATGTGCTTCACAAGAAGAAATTGTTGTTTTTAAGACCTGTGCCTGTCATACTCATTGAAAAGATTTTGATAAAGCTGTATTTTAAACCTAGATTAGGTAATGAAATATTATTTAAGGTCTCTGTAGATATTAGGAAAAGAATAGAAAAGGCTGTGTTTTCCTCTCACATATTGTAGAGCAAAAATAGTTCCTCTTTTTATCACTAACCTTGGTGCCAATTTGTTTTAAGTACAAAACAATCAGCCTCTCAGAATCCTAACAGGTATATATTTGAGTGCTGCACATGCAAAGGTAAGGGTTTTGTTTCATATTTCATAATAGAAACTAAAGCCTTTGATAATGAGATAAGTGGTCCAAATGGGGGTTGCAAGTAATCATGTCTAACTAATTATCTACTGTAAAATCAAAAAACACAAGGGGAACAGACACCTGCATAATGCAAGTCTTTGGAACAGATGTGCCCTTATTAATAGACATGACTTGCCTATTAAAACTCTGTGGTGACAAAGAATGTTTTTCCACTTTATGAAGGATACCCTGCCTAACCTTTGGTTTCCATGCAATTATAAACACAAAAAAGCCCTGCAGAAGTAGTGTGGCTTTCCTCTCTTCCCCATTATGCAGCAACATGATCTCTTAGTCCCCCTCCAAGGTTTTAAAGGTGCTGTACTTCCTACCCAGTTGTCTTTGGTTGATTTTGAGGAATATATGTTGTCTGAGGACATGAAAAGTCATAGGATTCAATGGGAATGCTTTGGCAGTAAAGAAATTCAGAAATTCAAAGTCCATTGCAAACATCTGACAGATGTGTTGTGTGGATGATTATGGATGTAACAGACAATGTATGTGTGAGGCTTTTCTTAAAGATACCAAATAACAGTTGCAGGGCTGTATGATAATAATAATAAAAAAAGTGATCTAGTTAGAAATATACTAGAGGGAGCAGAAAACTAATAAATTTATTCATTAGGAAAATATTTTAGATGTTAATAACTGTCTCCTGGCCCTAACAGATTTCACTGGAGAAGGGTTTGAATTTCCTTCTCTGTAGGTGCAGGTATACATATAACCTGATACATGTGGTTTGTCCTATAGATTTCAATGGTATTATTTACATGCTTAAGATTTACTGCATGAATATGCATTTACAAAATACAGGATTTAATTATTAGAGATATTGTCCATTAAATACCCAGATACATGCAGCTAAAATTAACCAGAACTAAAAATGAATTAATTCCTTGATGGTCATGAGCTAATCTGATTTGAAATATTATTCAAGGAATTAATTAAAATCTCAAAGATTAAAATAATTTTTTGAAGAGTGTGCAAAATGGGGGACATGAACACAAGAATCTGATATCAATGGTCACTTGTTTTTGTTGGTTTTTTTGTTTCTTTAGTTTTTTTTTTTGCATTTGATTTTTTTTTTTTTTGGTACTCATGAACAACAAAACTAAAATTATGTGCAAAAGCATCAAAACATTGCTATTTGGGCTGCCTAATTCTTCACCCTTTGACTTTTATCCTTTTAATATTTTCTAGAAATGTATACTTTGAGGGAGAGAATACTTTAGATATTCTCCTAATTTTTGAATTTCAGACTAAAAGACACTGGCGTCAGAGAGCAGTTATCTGAAATGCAAGTTATCCTTTTCCACAGCCTTGCAGGTGAGAGAAAAATCCTTAAAGCAAATGTGGTAGTGGGGTATTTGCATCCTTGGTCTCTCTTTTGGATTCAACTCTACTGAGCTGAAGAATTAAATGAAGGTGAAGAATTTCAATGTTCTTTTTTTTTTACAACCCACTTCAGAGAACTGATTAACTCCTACAAACCACACACAGTGTTCAGTGTACCTGCACTGCAAATGTGGGTGATGATTTTGGGTGCATCTCAGCAGAGGATGGACTATGCTGCTCCCCAAGCCTCTGTTATCTTACAGCCTCATAGGTTTCACCTATCCTTTCCCTGCTCTTAAACACCATGTGAAGCTTGTAACTTTCAGTAATGCAAACCCCTTGCAAAGTGTCCTATTTAAAAATATTTTAATTTTTCCTCTCTAAATTGTAGAGCAAGCTGACTTCAGATTGCAAGATACAGCAATCATTTTAGAATACTTAAATAGAATATGTTGGCCACAGATGTATCCATTCAGGGTAACAGAAGCCTTCCCTTTGGAATGATGTGTTATAGCTTTCTAAATTATATTTGACAGCATCAGGGCACTGCAGTGAAGCCAAAAGACAGCTGAGGTTTAGATAGTTTCCATGTCTAAAATATCTTTACTTGACGAGTAAAGATTAGCTTAAAAGGTCAAACTGAATGTTATATCATGTACTGTAGTAAGTGTAGAAGGACATTAAAAATATATTCATAGAGAAAAAGAGCATGTGTTTATTCATTCAGTGAGAACAAATATATTCAAATATATACAGGAAATCTATTCCATCCATCTAAGCCTCAGACCTAAAGTACTCACCATTAAAAAGTCAGCAGTTGTTAATGTTTATCACACAGTGGGAATGAAATTAGCTCAGCTTTTCTTTCCATCTAGGATAAAAGATATTCTATAATAACTGTATTTTTTTAATGGACCCATGGACTTAGCAACTCTCACAAGTTGCTGTGGCTACTTTTACTTTGGGATTTGAAAGGTTGGTAGTGTTGAGTTTTGTCTGTGAAGCTAATGTGATAACCATTGCTTAGGCACCAGAGATTCCTCCCCTTCTTACTGTTTATCCTGATAGTAGCTCTGCTGCTTACCTGCTTCACATTTGACATTTTTAGGCCTGGATTCATTGTTCCACATAAGGCACATAATGATTTCTGAGATTCCCCTAGTGTATCAGTAACAATCAGGTGGAGCTGACAGATAAAGAAATAGGACCTGCCAGAGCCCTGTGTTTTCAGCACCCAAGTGAAGTATCTTACAGCAACACCAGTGGCACTGTGTCAAAGTGGCACTTCAATGTCTACTTGTGTGAGTGTCAACTGAGTCCTCAGTGACAGGTTTTTGTGTGTAGTGAGGGGAAGCTAAGTCTCTCCCTGCTTTCTTTGCCTCCTTTCTCCCTGCTTTTGTAGACAGAAATAGCCTGCTTATGTTCAGGTCAGCATAATCCATATCACAAGAGGATCTCCAGCTGGGTATATTTGTGTGTGGCTTACCAGCAGCACTCTTAACTCAGGAATATGCATTTATGTATTTTCTTTTCTGTGGCCTTTCCACTCTGTTCATTGCTGCTGCCCCCGGGGAAACATTTGCTTACAAAAGATTTGTCATCTGTCATCCAGAATTCATCATAATTTTGTTGCATATTAGATTTGACACAACTATGATGAATACTCAGGGTGTTGCTTTGCCATTCTGTGAGTGCCACTTAAATTCTTGCAGTCTGTGTTATCCTGGTGACTCATTTCACTTTGATACCATTTTTTAATCGAGAAGGCTGAACAACATGTCCTGACTTTGGTTTCTTGCCAGCTGAAGTGAGCTTTGCTTTCCCGCATCACAGAAGATCCTTGCCAATGAGCGAAAACCTGCAGCTAAAGGACTGAGCTGATCAAAGCAGCCTTGTCCTTCTCCACAGAGGTGGGACTATGCCATGGAACACTGGAGAAGAAGAGCATTTCACTAATTCATTTAGGCCTTTCCTCTTCAGCCTTCTGGAAGAATTTCTTTTATCCAAATGTTTTCAGCAGTATTTTGTTTAAATCAGTATGTCAGGGGCTAGTAATTTCTTTCTTAGATGGGTCCTATCTTTCCCAATTCTGCTCCTGCCCCCCCTGAGTAACTTTGGAGAGTTAACTCACTTCCCTATGATTGTGTTTCCTTGCTTGTAAATAGGAGCAACCTCCACTGTAAGGCATATCAAGGCCTTCAGATGAAATGAGGGCCTCTCTGAAAACTTAAGATACTGTGATAAGGTCTGACTTAGCATGTATTCTCTATATAGTTACATGGCATACAAAAAAGATTTGGATGCCACCAGAACCAGTTATTTATTTTCAAAGCATGTGTCAAAATGATTTCTGAATTAGAGATGCCATGCTCGGAGGTGCCAGCAATCTCCAAATAGATATACTAGGTAACCACAATTGCCCATCTGATGCACAAAACAGAAGGTGGTGTCTACATTATGCCATCTACAGAAAGGTCCCATGAGTGTCTGGGTGCTCCCACAAGCATGAGGAATATACATTGACACTGCTGACTGACAAGTCACCCACACTCACAGCTAAATCTGGGGGTGGTCTTCTCTTTAAATAATGTGCATATCAGGGAGCCAGTCTGTCAGCCTGAGGAGAGTAGGAAGGCCTCAGCCCAAAGCAAGCCTCCTAGAGGAGAAGGGAAATACCCTACTTGCTGCAAAGATGATTAAGTTTTTATTTGGGATATTTTTCTTTTGCTCTCCTCCTCATTCATTACGCAGGCAGGAAAGAGAAGCAGGGCCAAGTGTGGGTTCAAGGTTAATTTATATCCCACCTATGCAGAGCAGTCTTGTGTGCATTTACTGCATTCACCCACACAGAAAAAGCCTTCATTCATTCCTTCCGGGACACTGAGCACTTCGTCACAGCCCAGTTTGCCCAGTAATCACAGCCTGCTTACACAAACACATGAGAGCAGTTTCAAACCTGTGTGCTCGCACTATCATTTTTGTTAATATTCATTTAGAATAACATCATGAAAAGCCTAAGGAATTTGGAGAGCAGGACTGTATGTATGTGTTCACATCATGAAGATTCATGACAGTGTTGCTTGATCCCAGTGACTCAAAATGCTCAGGGGCTTGCTGTTTTCTATAACAAAATAGCATCAGAAGTGGTCTAGCTGCAGACACACAGAAGCACTCCAGGCTGAGGCTTTTGTTCCTTAGTAAGTGTAGACTGAAATGATATGCAAAAGACAAACAGCACATAACAAAAGCTTTATAAGACAGTGGAGCACATATCAAAGTTGAAAAATCAAGCTACACACATGAGGAATTTAAGATGACCTTTGAGAGCCAGGAATGAGCCTGTGTTTAAAACATGCAAAATTTGGTAGAAAAGGAAGTTGGAACAGGCTGATATGGCAGAGGAAATTAAATGTATACATCAAATACACATTCAGTGTTCTGACTCATGACATGTATGCAAGTAAAATAAATTAACCAGCCTAATGGACGAGCATGCATCCAGTGCACCAAGTTTACATTATTATGAATGCCTGTAGCATTTTCCCCTTCAGCAGGTAATAATAGCTAAGTGTTGCATATTTCTGAAATCAAGAATAGAACTATGCTTGACATTTGTTGAGCACATTTATTAATTTGTTTTTAATTGTTGTAATATAAACAGATATTTCATTCTTACAGTGTGTTTTTCTAAATAAGAGAGTGCAATACAAAATTACTGCTGCCTGTGCCTGGTGTAAGGAAGGAGTTATTGATTGCAAATCTTCCTCCATTTGTAAAGATGATTTGTATTACCTACATGTAAAAATGCAAGATTAAGCATTTCCATAGTTGATTACACTGAAGGCATTGGTCAAAATCAAAGCAACAGAGTGAAAAGGCTTCTTTCTGCTTGAAGGCACCATTGTTTGTACTGAATATATAGCTCTAGTGTCTTACCCTTGGGGTCAAAGCAATTAAGGCAATTCTCCCTGGGACTAATGCTTTTCTGTGCTTTGTACAAGGTGTTAAAAGCTCTGCCATGTCATGATCTGCATACACAGAAAACATTTATTTTCCTGAAGGTTTAGAATTAATTTATTGTGCAGGCATTTTTTATTATATTGGTAATGTTAACATTCTGACATGTATTTTTTGACTTTCAGAGTCATAATCAGGTACATCTTATAGTCTCTTATCTTTAAAGAAAGGTAGAACAAAATCAAACCTGCTGCTAAATTCTGTGTTTTATAGCAATATTATGCTGGTTGTATGCATAATAGTCATTCAAACCAAATGGAAGGATAATGTCTACCTACATGTCATCATAATGAATTAATGTGAATTCTACTTAATTAGATATCTATATCCAGATTACATTTCAAAATGAAAGCCGTCCTATATTTTGTATGGCTTGGGTTCTGTAACAGCACTGCATAAATCACTCTCTGTTGAATAACAGGTGTGTGATTAAATATCATTCAGAAAGGAATTTTTCAAATAATGAGCCTGATCCTTTACTCACATCTGACAAAAATTCAGTTGGCTTGGTGGGCAGTTGGTTTGCAGGCATTTTGTAGTAATTTATAATTTTCAGTGATAGAGGATAGACATTTCACTTACAGAAGAAAATCACTCAGGGAAATGATGAATGTTGCAGCAGAACCTGTAAATTTGGGGAAATAAATAGCTGTGGTTTCCCTTGTCAATATTCTGTCCCCATTAAAATAGTCTGGGAGTATAATAGAAGAAATAAAAAATAGGTCTTTGTAAATCAATGTAGTACCATTAACTCACTGGGAGCTGGCAATGGGACAGAAACTGTGCCTTAGTATTTCCCTTGAGTCCTGATTTCCCTGCTCAGTATCAGAACAACAGGTACTGCTCTATTTTGGCTTTGAAGCCAGCCCTTCTCAGCAGTGAGTATAAGCACAGGCACATATTTGGCATTGGGAAAGTAACACTTGCTTTATGAATGAATAATCAAGTCATTGTCCCTCCTAAAGGGCCAGGTTGTCAATGCCCTGCACTCTCCAGGCAGGCCTGCTGAGCCCTGAAGGTGTGATGTGGGGCAAAGGGGGATGACTTCTCTCCAACCCCCAGCACAACACTGGCAGGTGGAGGCTGTGGCCTCTCCTGCATCCTGGGGGCAGCAATAACTCCTGCTGCTGAAGAGACCCTGACTCAGTGTCAGAACTCCCTGCTACTTTAGAAGTGGAGCAAGTCCTGTGGGACTCAAGACCCCAAACCCATGGCTGGGGGAGCAGCCATGGAGAACACCCATGGAACCAATAGGCATCCCTTGAGAAAACATGCCTTGCCACCTCTTTCCACACTCAGAATTCTTCCTACAGGGCCTTAAATCCAGCCCCCCATGCCATGCATGGGTGTAATCAGACCTGCTGTGCCTCACTGTGTACTTGTGTGCAACTGTGTCTGTGAACACATAACCACATGAGAAATAATATGAAAGAGTGCTGGTAAAGACAGAGTTTAGGAACAGCATCACTAGCTACAGGAATTACCAAGGATTGGATTTTAATTCTACCATTAACTACCTAGAAGGCTAAATGGTCAGGACTCCTTAGCTCTGAAACAATTCAACAGCCAGCCACTTAGTTAAGATATGCTTTCCTGATGGCCAAGGTAGAAGAGAATCCAGCCCCACCTTCAACTCTGTGGCCAGCAGAATGAAGCACAGAGTGTGGGGTTTTTATTTTTTTTATTGAGGAATACGGGTCGAGGAAGGCATACACTTGATTTGCAAAAGGCTTATTGAGTAATAAAGGGCATTCTTAGTGAATAAGTTTTAAAATTGTAATCCAAACTAATTTTAAGTTAGGGGTTCTGATGCAGAAGTGCCCATCTTAGCTGTGTTGTAACATTGCATGTTGGATGCAAAACAGACAAAAGCAGGAGGTGGACATGAGGGCCACACGGGAAGTCACTGCTGTTGCATCTTGGACTGAGGAGGCTCTGCAAAGCCTATCTTCTCTCCTACCAAAATCCTGGAAAAGGCAGACAACAATGTTACTTCCTCTCCGTAAGCAAGAATCCCATAATAAACTAAGCTTATGAAGATGTAGTAATCAGTGCTTTTATTATAGTGGAAAGATTCAATCTCCTTCTGCAATAAGTTCATTCAGACAGTCTTTCCAGCAATATTAAATCTCCATTCTCTCTCATACACTGCTGCTTTCTTGGATTGTTTTGTCAGAGTAAAATGCTTTGGTTCATTGTGGAGATTGTGTTGTGGGATATCACATGCAGGGGTTCCATTCAAGAAAATTTCTTTAAACTAGTAAATGGTGAATCACATTTCTGCCTAGATACTGGAGTGTGTGGAGCAATCTTACAGACAAACTCAGTTCTTCTATTATAGATTTGTCAGCAAAATCAGTGGTGCTGCAGTTTGCTCTGTTTTTAAGCATTTCAGACTTTCAATAGACCCAGAGCCTTTCTGCTCTCCCTTAGGCAGCATTAGCATAATCTTGCCTCCTCAGCAAAAATATTTCCTTTTCCTTGTCGCAAAAGTTGTAGAATTTAATGCATAGTGTTTAAACATATATTTTTAGCTGGTGTAGAGCAGCACCACTGCTCTGTTTGCAGTGGAACAGTGGCAACTTACATCTGACACTAAACTTCTTTGGTAAAGGAGGGCAGGTCTTTCATGGAAGAATTGTACATAGGCATGAATTGTTGTGGAGAAGTTACGTTGTCCTGCATTTCAGCATTTGATTTTTAAGCAAAAATATAATTAAGTTATAGTTTAAATAATAAAAATGCTTAGCATATCCATAGTTGCAGTAAGTTACAGTTCTTGGTTAAAAAAAGATGTGCCTCCTAAAATTTGCTCTAACTTTAAATATATATTTCCATTTCTAAACCTAAATACAAGTTCTAGCAGGAACCGCTTTCCCGTGCCAAAGACCATTAACAATCAATACTTTACTATTGCTTGTAAAAACCAGCTAAATTTTTTGCTTGTCCCGTCATTCTTCTGCATTTTTCCTCTTCTTTCTCACCTTGTATCCCCCAGACCCTTTTCTGTCAGCCAAGGGGCAACCATGTGTATATTTATTGTTATCCACAAGTCCGTCTACACACATAGCTATAAATTCAGAATGCCTGGGTCACCCATTTCAAGGAAGCTAGGTATTCAAGGCATTTATTGCTGGGGCTTTTAGTTAGAAAACAGTATCCAGTTTGGTTTTCCTTCATCTTTATTTTTCATATGGAATATATGAAAAATATGGGGAGAGGATAAATGGCATACAAACAGGCCAATATCAAGTGATGTTCTACAGCAAGATACTTTACTGGATGATTTGTACTGCCAGAGAAGAGTAAAAATCTCATTGAAAGAGAAAAGGAGCTAGGTAGATTTCTTTTGACATTATATTTCTAGCAGGCTGATTCCTAAGGTTGTCCAGCTACATGGTCTTGTGTCACACCATGGCCTAGCCAGCACCTAACACTACATTGTTGCCATTGCACACAGCTTGCCATGTGGTTTTCACTTAATGTAGTTGAAGTACATTGAATACCAACCAAATCAAGGGCTTGCACATGGTTTCAGAAGGCAAGTGGCATGCTCAGGCTACCAAAAGAGTGAATATCCCAAAGTTTTACTTTTGAAGCAATATAAAGAGGTGTCCCATATCTAATGTAGTGTCTGTTGCACTGGAATTTTGCATTACAGCTGATGCCTGAAATTCTCTAGAAAAACTAACACTTTGCATATTTTCTCTTCTCGTATTCATTTTGGTATGACATCTCCTTTTGCAATTAGTTGGATTTGTAGCAAAACTGAAATCTGTGTATGTATAACTTCCATGAAATACAAACTTGGTAATGTGAGCTATAAGCTTTAAGATGCTGCTAGGCTGAAACTATCTTACCTCCAAAATATGACATTATTGGAATGTTTCTAAACCTGGCAGCATGCCACCTATTGCTTGAAGTTTCTGGATTTATATTCCTAGTGTTTCTGAATATCTTAACAGTGCAGCTCTAGTGAGAATGTACTAAAATATAATTTGTCTGTAAATCTCCCCTGTCATATGCAAACACTAGAAGATTTTCAAGGGAATTGCTTTAAAAAAAAAAAATCTACAAAAAGATACATTTTGCCTAGGTTATCAGTGTAAAGCTCTGTGTGTAAAATACAAAGCAGAGAAAGCATGCCCCAGAATAATTGAAATAACTTTGTCTATCAGCAGTGTAAGAATCATAACGTAAGTATTAATACAGAAGGCACAGGGCCAGGGTCTGTCATCAGCAGCTCCACTGACATCAGGGGTGCAAGCAGGTAGAGCCAGATAATTGTCACCATAAGTGAGGGTCTGACAAAACCTGGACAGCAGTACAGTATATAATGTATAGTGTTTATTTGAGAACAATTTTGTTGCAATGGAAAGGAGATAAGTAGCCATTTTGTGTATTTTCTATAGCGATACAGCAATATAAAGCATAAAAATGGCACTTAAGAAAATGGATAAGGGAAAGAAAGAAAGAGAAAGAAAGGATAAGAGTAGAAAGATGCCACCACCTTTGGATCCAGAAACAAGACTTGATTGTTGCAATTTTGTTGTCAAATGGTCACAGTCTTGATCTCTGGCCGTGGGGGAAGCCCACATGGATTTGGACAGGTTAATATAAGTTCAGGTTTATGTGGGAACACCCAGTTACTGTCCCTGGGGAGGAGTTTTACCCTGTCTGAGGAAACACTGTGAATCTGTTGCAATATCACAGATCATGCTCAGTGCCCTGGTAGAAGGCCCCGGAAATCAGTCTGTGGTCACTCTGGGCATCTTTGATGGGTTATGAAAATTATGACATCTTGTAAGACACGACAGCTGCCTCTTGTGCAGTGTAGTTGAGCCAATCATGTCCCATCAGAAAGGACGAACACCTTCAGGACTACATTGACCCAATATCTCCCGTGATGGGGAGGGGGGACTTTTACAGCCGAGCCAGTTGTGTAAGGGAGGACATTGGAATGATGAAAAGCTCAGCAGGGTCTGCTTTTTGCCAGCCTTCTGGGTCATCTGGGTCAAAACCCAGCTTGTAGCCCTTGATGGTGGGTGCTCACCCCCTCTGCACGGGCATGGTTCCCTTGCACATTGTCAGCAAAGTGTTCACTGCTTTTACAAATGGTCAATTGTTTGAGTTATTAACCATTAACATCTCAGACTCACATCTGCAGAGATGGTCCTAGCCCTCTGAAGGAGGGTAAGTTATGCACCAGTTTTTTGTTAGTATTCAGTTTCAGTAATGTAACTCTATTAGCTGCACTAAACATCTTGATTTTTAAATGTGACTGAATATTTTAGTGAAACTGAACTTGAATGTTTTCTGAACAACACATTTGGGAAGGAAAAGTGTAGATATATTCCTGTTAAGAACTTGTTATTCACCATATTAACATGTGGTGAGTCAGATTCATAGGCTCAGACATCCTCTGTCAGTGTTTTTTGTATGCATGCGGATGTGTTTAAACCTGAAAGAATATGAATAATTGAGAACAGTAGTTCTCAAGGAGAAAAGCACATGGAGCAACTGCTGTTGGCTCTTTTAAGAGTCCATTGGGGAACAGGTTATTCCATTTACAACTCCAGGGGAAAAGCACTTGTAAGATCTATTGATGGCATATCTAATAAAGCTGGGAAACCATTGACTACTAGGGACACATAGCCTGAACCTCAGGGTCTTGCATAAGCCCTGCTGAAGTGGTATCAGCTGATAATGACTTAGAAGGAGCTGTTTAGCATTTAGGTATCACAGTGCTCTGAAGTGAGCCAGATGAGTGTCTACATTCAAATCTCCTGACATTCAGTTCTGGCAGAGGTTCTTCCTCAGTGTATCTCTGGTAATGTGCAGAAAACCAAACCTGCAAGGCACGATGGAGAGAGAACTGGCTGCCCTAGTCATTGGCTTCCCCTGCACATTGCACTTCTCTGGAAGAGATTGATCCCTGTTACAAGGTTTGTTGTTCACCTCTGACCAGCTCTGTGCTGTTGACTAGACTTGCGCAAGGAAATATTCCAGCTTGCAGTCAGAAAAATTGATCATGCAGCTCTGCTGTCTTCCAGTCGCCTTCCATTTCTCTGCTGCCTGGGCTTTCACACCAGACCACACAGGTCGCATCTATGCTCTTGCACTAAAGGTCTCAAGCAGAGGATCATATTTTGGTCAGTGATATTTCTGTCCATTTGAGAGATCACCTCTGTTCTTGGGGATAATATCCCAGGTGGAATCACCTCCATTTCCTGGCTAGGGAGGAAGGAAACTGACCTCAAGGCTTGTCAGTGACAGCTGCTGCATTTCCAAAAGAAGAACAGCTCTGTGTTTCAGAGTTGATGATTTTGGGAATCATTGCATGATTCAGGTATTTTCCCACTTTTCACCTGAGATTTGAAGGGGTTGGGATTTGGCTGAGGATACAACAGATATAATGGTGTTAACCAAGTCTTTCAAGTACATGCAGAGATAGATTTAAATTTAGATGTTGCAATCATGTTGGTTCATAAGTACAACATGGCTTGTACTTATGTTTTTTCTATGATCTGTAGTCATAGTTTAAGACTGAAGAAAAGAAGACTGAAGAAATCCAAATGAGTCAAACAAGAGAATAGGCATGACAGATCTCACCATAGGAGTAATAAAAGCTAATCTATGGCCAAGGACACCCTATGTGAAAAACCAAGTGGGCTCCAGCCATTCCTTTTGATGTCACAGGCCAGCACAGGGAGAAGAAACTGAGGACTTGCTGGGTGGTACCACACTGTCCATCCTTCCAAACATCAGAAGCTGAGAGGTGGTGTGATGTGGTGTCACCCAGCTGGGCTCGGTGGGCCGGGACCTGCCTTGTACAACTGAGTGTTATGCCTGGCTCCACATACATGCTTGCTGCTAGAGCACTCTTCTGCAGATCATAAATAATAACTACATAGCTATTGACAAATTTCTGCATGTTTTCTTCACCATCCATCCAAACTACTTAACCTTGACATGTGAATCTAATGGGGAATATACCTTGTAACTCTCATTTTAAAGAATCCTCTTTGGTAGCTAATCGAGGCTGGGTTATAAATTTCTTAACCTTATTATAAACTACATCAGCTCCAAGGAAACAACAAACAAAAACTTGCCCACAGTAGGAAGGTCAGTATTTTAAAATCTTCAGATTATAGATATTTTCTTAAGGTGATCTAAAAAGGAACCTATACTTTTGGGATGACTGAGGCTTATAAAAGCCACTCTTTTTGACACAAACTTACTTTGACAACTGATTTATAAACCTCACATTTACATCCAGTTGCACTGGCTGTGTGTATTAGTTGATTAACACAAATCTTAAAAGCTGGCTGTGGAACAATTTGAATATACCTTATAATGGTCAAAATATGAAGGGAAATCTACAATATTAGAATTGCAGAAAATGTAATTGTGAGTGGGGGAAGAATAGCTAAAAATCTTTGTCTAGAAACAAAATAATAGAGTATTTGCATGTGTGTGTTTGCAACAAATTAATGAGGAGTAAAAACTGGGATGCAGAAAAGGGAAAATCAGAAAGTTTGGAAACTAAATTTCCATGATAAATGTGGGGGGAAGTATTTTTTTTCATTCTAAACTTGAAGTCATACTGTATGCATAGAGAAAAAAAGGAGTAATTGGAGCCAGGATGTTAATAAGGTTTGATCTTAAAAAAAAAAAAAACGAGCGAGCAAGAGTGGGAGAAATATAATAATGTTTTGAATTTGAATAACATGTTAGCTAACAGCAGTGGAAAGAAACATCAATTCAGAGGGAAGGAAAGTGGCCACAATTGCATTATGGAATATGAATCATAGAGTAGCTAGAAAGCTAAATATGTAAGGAAGAAGCAACAACAACAAAAAGATGGACACCTTATTAGGATTCTGCTGTTGAACAAATTATCTATTCCTACAATTTTTCTACCAACAAAATATAAACTCAGATCATCCAGAAAAGAATAAATGACTATATCGAAACTGACATTAAAGAAAAAAATTATTTTTAAAAACTACTTTGTCATCAGCCTTGGTTGCATACACTGTTAACTTGTACTGTGCTACCCTTTCTTAGATATCTGTAATGTCAAGAAAGGTGTCAGAGGAGTATGAGACTCTCTTTAGTAAATAAATATTATATTTATGTCCTTTTTAGCTTTTTTTCTCATAAGTTGTTCTCCTGCTTTGCAAAATTTTGAGAAGCTAGTTGGCCAATCTGGTGATTATTTATTTTCCTAAATAATGGCTCTTCCTTTGTTATCTAAGTAATGCCTGTATTGGCTGAGCTTCCCAATTCAGAGTCACCTGGATTCCCTACAGTAAAGCATGTCACTGTCATTCTAGAAAACTGAGGTGAGATGTTTAAGTTTGGGGTTTTTTAATTCATGGCTGCACTATCCTTAATGTCGATCCTATATCTCATTACATAAGAAACCACTCTTCCTCTCTGACTTTTATCATGTGCCTGAAGGACATTTTAGGGGTACTTTTAATCTACTTGACTGCTCTAGTTCAGCTAGTGAGAATTTTTCTAATTCTCATTAAATTCTTCAGCATTTTGTCCCTAAAGACACATAGCTTGTTTTTGTCAATCAGTTTGTTGTTTTGTTTTTTTTTCCTCATTCTCATTTTTAGATTCTCTGCTGACTTCCAGTGTCTTATTTCATGTAATTATTCATCCAGTTATGTGTGGAGCTTTTCCCTGCAAGTTCTTTTCTTCCTTTTAGCAACAGTCTAGGCAGTTTCATACCTTTCACGCTGTTTGTTTTCATGGTAAAATCACAAATTAGTTCTCCCAAACCAACAGCCATGGAAGAATTAAGGTTTAATATTATCACATTATTTCCTTTTTCTAAGTCCATTGGCAAAAGTAATTGAAAGTTTTTACTGGAACTTTCAGAATGTAAATCAGACCGCCATTAACAAATACAGGATTTTACTAATTTTTTAAGTCCTGGGACTTACCATTTTATTCCAGGCTTTTTATTCATGAGGTTCTTAACCTGAATACAAATTATTGTTCATATAGCAACCTGAATACAAATTATTGTTCATATGCTGAGCTAATAAACATTTAGGCCCAAAAATATCTCTCAAAGACCATCTGCCAGTGGTTACACCAGAGACTCAGGCAATCTTCTTTGAAAGTCACATTATGCCAAGTTGTTGCTAAAGGCATCTCTCCTGTTACATGTCCCTGTGCGCAGGGCAGAGGTTCAGAGCTATCTACTTAGTTCTGTCTGTCTACAGGAATGAATTAGGCAGGGCCAGGTAATGTTCTCAGGTGCTGGACCTGCATTATCTGTACTATTATGTTATTAGAGCCACCTTCAGAATTAATTTGGACTGCATTCAATAGGCATATAACGTTAGTAATTAAATAGTAATGGGTAATGACAATAATGTAGTAATAATAACAATAACAACAACAGTAATTGTGATGATAATGTTAGTAGTTGTTGTCCACACAGAGCGTCTTCCACAGGTCTCCTCCAGCTCCCTTTATAATCTTCAGAGAATTTTGTCAAACAGTATTTAAGTTCACAGCATCTAAAATGATATAAATGTTGTGCTGTATTCCACCAGCCATGCCTTTCTGTTATTGCACCGGGTGCAGAATTGTGCCTGCATTTGCCTCAAAGGTGACTAACTAGTCAGTTCATTTCAAAAGAGAGCTGGGAAGAAAACTAACATGGACGTAGCATGGGCAGGCAGGAAGGAGGAGCAAACTGGGGAACCAAATCACTTGCCCAATCAGCTGTAGACACACACTTCTCTTGCCCGCATGGTGATGTTGAACTTTGCTAGCCTAAGAACCTTAATGAATAGGGAAGAAAGTCAGTCTCAGGAAATGGACCATTTAATCGACAAGAAACCAGCTTCCAGTTTTTGCTTTCCCTTTGGTTTGTTTAGAAAGTTCCAGATTTTGAAGTAAATGCAGCAGCTGTGAGTGTGAAAAAGCTGGAGGAGCAAGGCAGAGCTGAGACGCATGCTGTGCTTGCACCCTGATGCGCTCTCTTTAGAGGGTGGCTGGGAGCAATGTTCATCAGCTCCCTCATGGGAGTTTCAATAACATGATGAGTTTTTAATGCTAAAAGTCTCTTGGAGCACTCTGAAGTGCCAGCAGCATGCATAATGCCTGTGCAAACAATTGCACAAGTGTCTAGCCTTAGGTGCATGAGCAATCTTGTTGACTTGAAGGGCACTTCTCATGCATTTACAAACAGGCACATTCTTGTGCCTGTGGGTGAGGGCAGCCAGAGGCCTCCTTCTGCAGTCACACCATGTTACTCCTGTCTTTGATGCCTACTGTGATCTCCAGAGGAAGGGTTTGCAAACACTGGGCCAAGATCAAATATGTTTACTTAGGCTGAGTATTACCTCACTCTGTTGGCATTTCCTTCACTTTGGTGGGGTCATTTGCAATTTGTTTTTACTTATAGAGTAGCCTTGCTACTCTATGAGTAAAAACACCAGCCTGGGTAGTGGGGTCTGTGTGACAGCACAAATCTCATCCCAGCCTTCCCTTCTGGTGGTGCTAAAACAGACCTAGGATCAATCTCCCTGTCAGTAAGTGCAGGGCATATTAACACTCATATTACAAGCTATGCAATATTACTTTTCAGCTTCACACCATTACAAGTAATTAAGGGAAAGTATTAACCACTTGCTGGTTTATGGTTTAATCTTGTCCCCAAAGGGACATGCCACAAAACCAAAAGGAACCAGGTTATTGACAGGAAAACCAGGGGTGACATTGTTCTTGACATTTCTTCTTACATGAAGAAATACTCATCTTGGGTGTTTCTGAGAGCTGTTCTGTTGGTTTTAAGATAAGAAAACCAGCTATTAGTAAGAAAAAGTGTCCATTTTTCTGCTGACTTGCTTTTATCCTGCCTTGCTTTCAAGGATGAATTAATAAATTGTTTACCTATGAAGTCTAGAATCCTATTTATGAAGGGCTTTATTTCATAAAAATATGTGTAATTGTCTCTGAGATGGTGTTTCAGTTTCAGAAACTGGAGCTACTGGAACAAAATCAACAACAAAATGACTTTCCTTCACGCTGATATAGGCATGGCTTTTACAACCCACAGACTTCATCCTCAGTTTTCAAATTGCTTGTAGTTACTTTGTCATAGATAATAACATAATGTGGAAAGTAATGGTTTATAGGTAGTTAAGAGGGAATATACCAGAGTTCTTTGATGTTGTTACTACTCACCACTAAGTGCTGTCTATCCAGACGAGACACAAAAAACTCAGAGACTGGTAGCAATCCAAAACTTAGAGCATTATTTAAAACAGAAATTAAAAAGCAAATGAAAGAGGCCTTAAACAGAAGCTAAGCAGAAATGAAGGGCTTTCTTCCCAAAACCTATCTCACTGAAATGAGAAAAGTTAAGATAATGTACACTGATGGAAATCAGAACCATTCAATAAAAAAGACCAAGAAACATATTCCCTTCCAGATGGGAAAGTGAAAGTGAAAATGAAGGTCACAAACTCAACTGTACATACTAATTAGGTCAAATTCACTAACTACAATATTCTTTCCTAATGGAACAACCTATAATCTTAGGCTGACAATTGCAGGCATACATGAAAAAACAAAAACCCTGGAACAAAATTCCGTAAAGAGCTTTGGCCTAAACAGGCATAGAGAGGTATTAAAAGTAATCCCTATTTCTGTAGTCAAATGAGTTTGCCTGAGGTCCTGCTCCACATTTCCAGCTGTGTGCTCAACAGATTTAGGCATTTCTTTTTCGTATATTTGCGTGTTGAAACACCCTCTTGGGCATGTGAACACTTGTTTGTATCAGTTACCTCTGAGAAATAAGGAGAATGAAACAAAATGACACTCATAGCTGATGCTTGAGTAGGTGTCCAGAACCAACAGCATTTTAAGCCATTATTTGTAAATCAAGGAAAAATGTGCAAATGCAGAAGAGCTTTTTGTGAGATAGAGTGGCCAAAGTGGCTCTGTATGCTGTATCTGCCCCAAGCTTGCTTACACCGCTGCTAGAAGGAAAAAAATGAGGTTTTGATTGGGTGGAAGAGGCATGAGGGGTAAAGCAGACAGAGTTTCTTCCCTTTCGGCCTTCTGAGGTATTCAAACTTGGAGTTTGGGTTCTTACCAGATAAAATTAAATATCTGAAGTGGAAAAACCTCAGTTCACATGGTCAGAACTAACTCTGGGAAAAACAGTGTAAAAACCCTGTCATAGATCTCAAATAACTTCCTTACGATAAATCACTAAATTTTAAACTTCTATAACCATCAGTCAGTACTGTTCAAAGCCTGATTACCCTGATAGAAAAGTAGTCTGCCTACAAAATGATTGGGCCAGTGAGCTTCTGTGAGATGTAACAACTCAGACTCCTTCACCAACGTCATCCCAGCAGCCCCAGAAGCACTGCAGAATTGGGGTTAAGCAGAAAACTGCTTGGTGGCTCCATCCTGCTTCCCACAGACAACAAATGTTTCCTATCTTTTTATATCACGCTAATCCATCTGTAAAATTCTGGCTATGTGCAGAGAACAGGGTTGGGCCCCAAATGTGCAACTGTGGGCACTATTTTCTAGCAGAATGTGTGAAAGCAGCTGGGATTTGATTGCTTGTGCACTTTAATTGTAAGGTCTAACTATTGAAGGTCTTCTTACTGCTCATATTCTAGTTGTCGTCTTCTGAATATTTGTGACATTAGGAGAGTTGGCCATAGAAAATGCAGCTTCAAGTGATCTACCTCCTTATTATTTTGTGCTATAGTAAATATTCAGGCAGAGTCAATTATAAAAGAAGGGAAGAATTAAAACCTAATGGAAGTTAATCAAAGAGAAGAACTTCCTTCAGGCTGGCCATGCATGTCTGTAGTTTGTCTGTCATTTATAATGCTGCAGCCTCTGGTTCATAGTCAAGCTGTAATTCTGCCAGTTAATGTATCCAATTAACCCCACTAATGAGCTAATCAACAGTGTAAAATCTGTGTAAAATCACTGAGGGTGTATGATGAATGGGAAATGCGCTGAACTCTCACGGTATAAAAAGTGCTTTATTGCACTTGTTAAAGTGGCACAGTCTTCTCCCTCTCTAAAGGGTAATTTATCACTGGGGTCTGTAGCAGTGCCATGCCCTGATAAGGGAGAGGTGGCAATAAACCCATCATAAAATGATTACTCAGGAATGCTGAGCAATTAAAGTGTCTCTGCATATCAGAGTCACGGGCTGGAGAGCAAAACTGGTGTTTTTTGGTGTAGGGTGCTAACAAAAGGTAAGCAGCTGCTTGAAGGTGATCCACATTTCAGGAACCAAATGCATATTTAATACAAATATTTTAATTTAGGGGTAAAGAATCCACCAAGCCACTTGCATTATCACATATGAAAACAATTCAAGATTCTGACATCATTTTCAGTATGAAAAATGTTTGCTGCAGAGATAATCCTGCAAATTTCAATGAGATCATGTGACTAGGAAAGTAATCCTCCACCCAAACAAGCATAACAGAATCTGGCTGGGAGAAAAGAATCAGATGAAACTCTATTTGTTTTCCTACAGTCATGACTAATGCAAAATATTGATAACAGTAATTAGTTTCAACTTTTTTTGTTGTTTTATTCCATATCCTTTCAGCGTCTCTTTCTTGAGATACAGTTTGGAGAAAAGTAACATATTGTAAGAGAAGATTGGAAGGAAAGAAAATCAAAATACTGGCATCCAAAAAACCTCATGTTAAGTAAAGGATAATAAAAAGAGAATAAAAAGGAGTTTTCTTAACCTTTGAAGAAGAAAACAAACAAGAAAAGAAAATGTTGCTAGGTACAGGGGTGAATCAAATTATCTTAGATGTCTGAGAAAATATTTCAATGGAAAAAACAAAGTTAGACAACTCTTACAGATAATTAATTTTATGTTTACCTTGTGCAATTTGATTATGGATAAGAGTAGGGTGAAATGGTTTACATGACCAGCTAGAGATCCAAATTGCTCTGTGAATAAATTTGATTATTGAAGGTATTTCCCATGCAACAAGAATACCTTTTTTTTTTTTTAATATGCAAGAAGAAGAAGTTATTTTAGTAGAGAGAAAATGAAAGTTAAGGTATTTCTGGGATATTGAGGAATACATTCTACTTTAGCTCCACAGTTTATACTGTAGAAAAGAAACTAGATTGCGATAGGTACTGCTTAAATATAGCCTTTGCAGTTCATGTGTATTTACTTTTTTTGAATGCAAAGGCAAGCTGAGTAATTTTCCAAAGAATTATATGAATTATATGTTAGACAAGTTTTATAAAAGGCAGTGTTTGTCAAAACAATCTGCAAAGAGATAAACTGCCGGACATTTTTCTTGTGGTCTTTGTGCTGGGTTTTCCCAACAGAGTCAATGTTGCAGCTCTTTTTGATCTTCCCTGCCACTCTTGCACCGATAAAATATAGGAGGTTTGAAATATTTTGTGTAAAGCTAAGAATTCTCTGTTGGCATGATTATGATACAAATGTGAGTCCATGCCCCAGGCTGAGCTGTGTCAGGGACTTATGTCCCCCTCCCACCTTCTCTCTGCTCTTTTCCACCTTGCACTCTTACCTGGAGTGGGGAAAGGCACTAAGTGTGCAGAGAGGGTCTGTGAATTCACCCAGGCAGCCCTGGGCACTCTGTGCCACCACCTTGGAGCAGCTGAGGGCACACTGGGGTGCTGTGGGAGAGGAACTCAGGAGATCTGTAGACACAAGAGTTTGAGAAAATTGTAGGAGGAAAACCTCCAAGACAAGATGCACGTTATGGGGATGGGAGCTCACAGACAGCCTGTGAGGAAAGAAGTTTCTATGTGGTGCACCAGCTACAGGAGGTGTGAAGGTGTCTGGAGAACAGGAGAAGGAAGTTAGCTTTGTAGAGACATTTACACAGAACACGTGTGATAATAAGAAATGTTTAGAGGGTGAGAGAAAGCATTTAAATGGAGGTGAATCTTATTTGCCAAGAAAAATCTTAAGATCTTTTACTAAATTTATGGAAAAATGGTCATCTCTACTTTGCCTCTACCTTCTCTGTGCCCTGAAGCTTGCTAGGAGAATGATCTGATTTTCTTTCTTTCTTGTAAGTTGAGTTAGTAATGCTACTGCTGTGTTGTGAATCAGAAGGAAAATCAAGACTGTGGTTATATTGTGTGGATTGTCCACATGTGTTCAGACACCCTACTGCCATGCAGAACTGAGATAAATCTGCAAGTTATTTCTGAAACAGGTCTTATAAGCTATTATCATTAATAATGACAATAATAATATTAGTATTGTGTTGTTTGGTTGCAGTCAACTCATCACTATGGTGACAAGAAACAGCTTGCACTTCTTTGTTGTTTTCTGGTTTGCTGGCTTGAAAAGATTGTTGCATGCTTTGAAATACTCAGTTCCCCTTTGGAAGATTTCAGTGCTGTCACAAGGGATGGAAATAGAAAGTGAGACATGCCGTCTGCTGGCACTAGGACAAGTGACACACACTTTGGGTCACCAGACATCAGCACTGTCACTGAACCTGGGGCTGGTCTTGCTCCATGCTTCCCTGTGTTGGACAAACACTTCTGAGCCTTTGTTGTGAATTAAGCTAAGGAGCTGCTCTGGGTTAGAACTAATTTTCATCATTTCCTGAGTTAGTTTTAACCCAAGCCAGTTGTTCCCTTTGGCTCTTGGGGTAGAACAAGAAACAGGGAGGGAGAGGAGTAGATGAAAGGTGCAGGAAAATTGTGTGTACCAAAATCGTGTATCTAGAGCCTGGTAAAACTGATTAATGACCCCACTTGAATTTACGTCTAGTGTAAATAAATCATGTTTTTCTGAAGTTGTCTCAGGCATCACACAAGCATAAATTTAAAAATACTCTCTTCAAGTTCTTTTTTTGCCTAAAGTTACAGTCAAAACTGTATTTACATGCCTGAGAATAGGAAATGTCATTTGGTGAATGAGTTATAAGCCTCCCTTTCCTGGATTGGGCATTGGGGGCCCAGTTCTGCTCTCTGTTCAACTCTGCTGAATTGAATGGCAGTGAATTGATATAAATGAGTGCAGAAAGGCAACTTGGGTGTGCCTTTCACAATCAATAGAAATAACTTCATACAAAGATGAATTTTTCAAGTGTATCAGAATCAATTAAAGTGCTACTGCTACTCGAAGTGCGTGTGTCCATAGGCAGAGTCTGTTTTCATTCTTCTTTCTGTGAAATTTGACTTTTGGCCAGAACATTAATACAAATTGTGTTCTACTAAGTGGAAATTGAACTCCTATTCACATTTTATGAAATAGGAGGTATTCTGTATTTCCTATGAGTCCTGAGTGTATTTTCCTCTGTGTTAAACTCCTTTACTTTATCACTGTCGGCTTAGATAATGCTTTCCTCTGAACATTGCCAGCAACAACATAGCAAAATATAACAGTCATTGTTAGAGCTCATCTACATGTCATGCTCAGTAGAGAAATACTCTGATTACTATAAAAGTTATCTACTATACTTTTCCTGTATTTTTGTGTCCATGTGCTTTGCATCTGAGCAGTAAATTGCAGTCAGTGCAATCCAGTAGGTCAGAATCCTGTCCCATGCCAGGGAAAAGCTACACAACTGATAAATTGTTGAGCAGCAGTGCCAGCACTAGAGGGGAAAAAAACCCCACAACCTGCTGTTCTAGCATTTCTAAGTTTTGAGGATCAAAACTGGGATCAGAACTAATTTTTTTAACACTCAGATTATTTAAGTCAAGCATTTGGTGGAATTAATCCAATATGAAACAGGTTTTAGGCAGGAAAGATATTCTGAAGCCCTTCTTACAGCTGGGTCATTCTGCATGCCATGTAAGGCATATTCCAAAACTGAGTGTACTTCACTGGCAGTTCTGACTGGGAATGAAAACTTGGCATTTCATGGCATTTATAATTTGGAGGTAACATAATTTAGAGGTATGGTTTTCCAAAGGAATCCTTAGAGCTTTTAACTAGGAAGTGGATTAAAATAAAAACCAATCAAAATTGGACTACTGTACGACTTTATTCCTCTGTAACCATATCCCTAGATTTAGCTCAAAGTGCACAGATACCTGGGGGTCTTGAGTGATGCATCCTGCTACAGGTCTGTGTTATGTTCCATGCAGTCCATTCCAGACCCTATGTTATATTCTAGATGCACCTGCATGGTTCAAGTAAAAACTTAGTTTATACCTTTTGATATCAAAGTTTATTTTTCAGGGTAGGGATCTAATTAGAATATATTCAGTCTGTAAACAAGCCACTGTATAGTTGAAGGAAATTTATTTTTCCTTTCAACAGCATAAGGATTTTAGTTAGCAGCTGATATGCAGATCAGCCAACCTTGTAGAAAAGGTAAGCAGTGTGAAATTATATATGAGTTATTAATAATTCCTAATAGGAGGAAAAGACCTGACAGAAAGGGTGAATTAAATGACTGTAATAATCACAGAGATGCATTACTTGGGATTCATTTCAGCACGTTTGTGATAGTCTGTAATGGGAGAGTCAACTTGTAGCTCAGCAAGAAAGCATGTTCTTCCTCATTAACAATATTTCCTCTTGAATTTAAATTCTTCTGTTTCATATTCATACACTGATGCCACTACTACACTTGTAGGATAGCTTTTTATTATAAAAATGCTTGTCTAAATACATCCATTGAACTACAGCTCCCAAAGTGTGGAAGAGAGCTTGTTTATGTCTATTATCAGACCTTTATCTATTCATCTCCTTCTCCACTGAATTCTAACAAGTCAGTAAAGAATTATTTGTTAAATACTGTATAATGGCAAAAGGTTGCTGCAAGAAAAACAAAAAAGAAAACAATATGCTACACTGCAGAAAAATAGGGTGGGAAACTATTCAGTGATCATATTATGCTAACCTTATCTCTCTGTTAGAAATTTTAATCCTGCTTTGATCCAGTTGTCTTTCTTACAATTGATTTTCAGATTATGGTATCTCTTTCTATGTGCAGCACAGGACTGCCTATATTGTGTTAGACAAAGAAAGATCATCTGGATAAGACTGACAGAAAAAATGAAATATTTTAAAGAAAATGCTTTTCTTGTGTGCCCGTGACCTTTCTTCAAGACCCTGCATGTATTTCTAGAAGGGCTGGGTCAGTCAGACAAGCACGTGTGAATGTGCACACCACCATGTGCCCACGCCCAAAATAAAGGAAAGCCTCTTGTGTAGCATGGAGGATACATAAATGTCAACAAGAGAGGTAAATAATAGTAATTAATTTGAGTAAACAGACAAGAGCTGAATGGAAAATTAAATTAATGGC
Organism: Geospiza fortis; assembly: GCF_000277835.1. Classification (NCBI taxonomy): domain Eukaryota; kingdom Metazoa; phylum Chordata; class Aves; order Passeriformes; family Thraupidae; genus Geospiza; species Geospiza fortis. Next base: position 10,131,849 of record NW_005054304.1, read on the forward strand.
TATGGAAGATACCTTGAAAAAGAGAAGTGAGGAGAAACAATTGAAACAGGCTGAACGTGATTATGGAGAGCCAGCGACAGAAACTACATGAAAGAGGAAGTATGCAAGATATCTGTGCTATTATGTATCAAATATCATCATAATCCAGCACAGGGCTAAGTATAGGTGTGAAGTTCCATACTAGTTTACAGAGAAACTGGGATGAAGCTGAGCAAACAGGACTCTTAGAGAATGACTTCTGTTCCGTGACTTCTACAGAAGATGAGTAGGATGCTCATTGCAAATGTACATGCAGTGTTAAACAAGTCCTTAAAGCTCAAAATTCCTAAGTGAAAATTACTGTTTCTGATGAAATTATAACACCTGTTTACAATGAATTGAAAAATACCAACATGTGTGTGGGAATTTGGAGGTGGAGGGGAAAGGAGTTAGCTATTTACTGATTTCTTCGGTGGGTGAGTTTTCTTATATTTGTTCTTTTTTATACTTAAAAAATTAGCACTACAATTTATCTGTCTAAATCAAATATGTGCAAATTAATCTTAGATTATTTCCATTTCTTTATATTCCTTAGCTGATCAGTATCTCCTATTGAATTAGCAGCATGCTTTCCTAATTAGGTTTCACTTATCTGCTGAGAATTGTTTTTACAAGTCTTGATGCAAACGCAAACATCACAAGAATATCTTTGCATCCAGTGATCCCTTTTGCTGAGTTTTTAGATCTTCTGAAGCTGAGAATAAAGTTACCACTTATATGCATTTGAGAATAGATGGATGTGTAGAATGGTTAGTTTCTCATCTGCCATGACCAGCAGATGCTGGTAAGATACAAATAATTTGCATTCTCATCCATATCAGTGGAATGTGTCATGTCTTTAAGAGCTTTTGCTGACTTTACAAAACAAAATAGCCCAATTATTGTTGTGTTTTTTCTTTTGAAAAAATTGTATTTTAATAATTGCTTACATGGTCTGCTTGGTAAAGTCAAAGAGCAGTGATCTGCCCCTATTTTGGAAGTTCTTTCTATTTTTCTCAGTAATCTTTTAATAATAAAGGGTTTTTTCTAGGCCAAACACCATTGGGATTATTGTGCACAATTCATTTTTGTTAGGTAGGCAAACAGAAAACCTCTCCAAAGAAAATCTTTAGAGCTGGTGTTCTGCTTTAAAGCTATTTTCCTCAGTGCACACAGGGAGGCAGAAAATGCACACGATCTCTTCCTCATCATTTGAGATAAAGCATGTACTTCAAAAATTACATATTTGTAAAGGAAACAGGTCTCGTGTTACTTCTTGAGTGGCAACAGACCATGCGCTCTGCAGATGTTCCTTGGTTCAGTAATCTGAGTTATTTCAGGGGATTACTAACATTACAGGTTGTACCATTAAACTATGGATTTGCTGTACAGCGAAGTCAAGGCTGTTGAAATGAACAGAAAAGAGAATATTTTATAAATTGTGCCTTATCTTGCAACGTATCACGTGGGGATTTTTACTTAAGCGTTTCCAAAATTGTACACTATATGATAACATTCTCAAGTGCTTTTCAACTTTAATTTATTCAAATGGAGATTAACATTTTCTATGTTGGTCATGTTTCTCTTTGAATATCTTGGGGACAATATCCAATGAACCAAACACTTCTATTTTGGAAGCTTCAGTGATGTGGTTTAATATGTGTCTTAATAAAGAGTTGTGTCAGTACAACTTAGGGCATAGAGGACTATGGTACAAGACAAGTTTCCCAAGGTTATAAGCTTTGGAAAGCTTGCATATCAGAAAATCTGTTCTAGCTTCAGGCTGTAGGTCTGTCTATGAAAAAAGTAACAAAAAAGATGGTAGAAAAAGGAATCAGCTATTGGATTCAAGGAAAAGGAAGGTAGGAAGAGAAACTAGAATAGACCAGGACTGGGTTTTTTTGGAGTGTGGGTGTTTTTGTAGGACACACAAAATTTAATCAAATTGGGAATTAGCTGAATGGGGAAAACACACATGAGAATATAGATATGAAAAGATGAACAGGAATCATACCGGGCCCGAAGGAGATCCTGGGACTGGGCACACAGGACGATGACATAGTACACATAAAGAAAAGAAGTTTGGACAAATAAATAAAAGGAAAGCCAGAATCCAGTGGTAAATGGGCATGGCAATGTCTGTGTGACTGGTTGGTGTCTGGCTACAGAGAAAGAGTATACTAAGGGCCAGGAAGCAGCAAAGTGAAAGAGAAGAGATGAGAAAATGAAGCTGAATGTAAGGATCTGAAGGACTGTGAAAGGTTGGGTGTAGACTGTAAATTTTTAAAGGATAAATTATGTAAACCATCACTGTAACCCTTGTACTGAGCAGCAGTAGAAGAACCAATTCCTGTTTCTCTCAATTTTTCTCTAATTTTCACTATCATGAAATATGGTTCTCATCTCCTAAGACAAGATTACAACTGTTATGCAGTTGTCAGTTGTGCCATTGGAGATATTTGAAGCCTGGCTGGATGTGGTCCTGGGTAGCTATCCCTAGGTGAGTGTCCTTCAGCAGAGGGATTGGATCAGATGACCTCCAGAGGTCCCTTTCAACCTTAAACAGTCTGTAATCCTGTGAGGTCACAGCTTGGTGTCAGGCAGTGTGAAGGAGGAGCAGATCCAGGGAAATGATTTGGTTGTTCCATGTCCTGTGAAATGCCACACACCCCTCTCTTTCTCTGTCCAGCCCATACACAGGACTTTCACAAAATTAGTGTTAAAACTTTCTTCTGGTGCATTTTTTCCATTCCCGTAGGTTAAAGGTTGGACTCAGTGATTTTAGAGATCTTTTCCAACCTTAACGATTCTATAATATTTTCAGTTTCATAACTCCATGCTATTTGTTGACTGTTTCCTAAGAACCTGGAAAGCATAACTTGTTTAACAGAGCCTGATGGCCATAATACAAGAAAACTATTTGTAAAGACAAAAATACCTGCCACAATTTTCTTTGAAAATTCTCTACCAATTCATTTCCCACATTATGAATACCTTGAGTTTCACTAATCTTCAAATAAACTTAAAATCCCAAAAATCATACAATGTCTGTATTATCTATTTAGAAGCATAGTAGCTACCCTGATTTAACATCTTTCCTGAGAATTGTTATTTTTGCAGTTTAGAGAGAGCCGCTAACATTTCTCTCTGCAGTCAGCAATAAGGACCATATGAAGCAGATGCTAAAAGCACTGCATCTTTGGTAATACAATAAATATGAAAATGAACCTCCACAATTTGATCATGTATCTATTGAAAATTTATGGAGACAAGTGACCTCAATCTCTAGAAGAGCAATAAATATTTACATATTTAAGGGAGTGCTAACAACACGATGAGGGTTGTATTGACATATAGGCAGGATTTGCTTTTGCCTGCTCATTTTTATCCAGAAACCATCAGGCCTTTGGCTGTAGCTTGTTCTGGTTTTGGCACAGCTTCTGCTTCCTCGGTGTTCCCTTTTCCCCCAGTCCTGAAGCTGTGTTGCAGATGCCCACAGGAAGAGAAGTACTGGCCACTACTGGTAATTTTCAGTGACCTTCAGTAATTGTTTGTAAGAACAATTCAGTGAGGCAAGGCATCTTCTTACAAGCAATTTAATTCTTAATCACTAGGGCTTTAAGTAGGAAAAAGCTAAGTGCTATCATGGGAATATGCCAAAGTAATATGGGCTAGTTCTAGGGAGATGAAGGGGCTCATTCTCTGTCATCCATGGTGATTTTCCCACACAGCACAACAACCTTGAGTGGTGATATACACCAGTAAATAGTAAGTTTCAGCAAAGCTGTAGGGTAATACAGCTGCTTTTAGATCTTACCTCCATGAAATAAGGGGGGAGAAAAGGTATAATTCTTATTCATTCACAGACCAACAGCAAGCAAAGCAAAATTTTAGTTCTTTGTTTCTGCGTTAGAACTGTTTTTTCTTCTGCCATGCTCTAGTTTCCTACTCCCCTTTCAGCCTGAAGGAACAACTTTTCTCACAAATACGGACTCTGCATGCCTTCAGTCTGCTTGCATAAGTGTCCCATGGGCTTGCAAAATATGTGGTGCTGCTGTGTACTTGCAGCTTTGAGTCCTGAGTGTATGAACGACACTCAGTGTGAACTGCCAAGTCCAGTTTCTAGGACCATTGCACTCTTGCATTTTTAAGTGTCTAATGGTGTTCAGAAGCTCAGAATAATTTCAGGTATGCTTACTTATATTCCTAAATGCATATAGATGGTATGTGTGTGTATAATTCTCAAGAGGCATGAACCATGCACTTGGAATGTTTTTTAAAAATTGCTTTCTGAGAAAATACGCAGTAGCTGATGGTGCTATTGACATAATTCATAAAGGGAATAGTTGATTACCTGTTTTGTAACTGAGTCAATGAATATTCATCGTTCCCTTGGTATGGAGCTGGCATATTTCAGCTAATTAAGTCTTCTGCTTAGTTGGTGCATATGCACACTTTTTATATGATACCAAAGTATGTTTAATTGGGGTTTGGCAGATAATACCAAGGAGAGTTTGCAAACAAACAAACAAAGTAGACTTCACTGCTATTTCCATAAATTGAATGATATCACTTTATGGACACCTGTATAAAAATGTCACCCCATTTCAAAAGGGCCTAAAATTCACACTATTAGGGCAGGTTTCACTTAGAAAATGGCAGGGAAATACTTATTTTTAGATAAAATGCTTATTTCAGATGTGCATACAAATTTCTACACAGCGTGTTTATAAATGTTGTTGATAATTACATTATCCCCTTTCCTGAACATATTTGAGAATACTATACCATCTTTGAATCAAAATTTTAGGATTTCATTTTCCCTTTGAGAATCTTGGATGCAAGCCAAGGTAAACTAAAGACTAGAAGTTGAGCTACTGCCTCAGTTTCTTTCTCAACTTCCTACTGTCTTTTGCTGGGAACATGCATGGTGGCTGGCAAGGAGCACAGCCTGTCACAGGCTGCTCATCGCCATCTTGTTGAAAACAAGTTGAAAACAAGCTGCCTAATAAGATGACCTGAGGCTAGTTTTGGGGGCTGTATCCAGGTATCTTTTCAATGGCCTCACCAACAGGACATTCAGGTCCATGCCTGGCTCTTGACTGAACACAGAGTCCAGACACAGCTGAGGTGTGACCCAAGCCAGGAACGCAGAGCTTTTGTGCTCTGAGAGCCTAGGCGTACCCCAATATCCAGTCACAAGACAATTATACAAGTGATGTGCTCCGCTACTCTGCTTCCATGAAATCCTTACCTGCTCTCCCAGTTATCTTTGTCCCTGCCACAGCAGAAGAATTAAAGCTTCAGTTCAGTGCCACAATGTTCTCATGTTAATGGGTACATCAATCCAGGCACTCACCTTGAGTTATTCTCTTCTACCTATGAGAATGATGTCTTATTCATTTTTAGTCTCAAATTCCATTTCCCTCTTTGACTAGTCTTTCCTCCACCCTATAATGTTTTCCACCCTAATGGCCTTTTCCCATGCTTTTCCTTGGTATCTACTATTGAACAGAAGACTTAGATGAGTCCACCATCCACAACAGCATCTTTATGTCTAATTGACTCATGACTCTTTTTGGATCCCATCTTTCTCTCTGAACTGTGCTAACACCTTCTATAATCAAAAGATCTAATTCTGGAGCACAGATGATTTAAAAGTTGGTTATGAAACAGAGCTTTTTAATCAAAGTCATGACTTCAGACCCACTTCTGGATACACAGGGCCGGAGTCCATCTGGAGGAATCATATTGTTACAGGTTTAAGTGAATAAACTGTTATTGCTCTCTAACTGGTGGGTAAATGTATCCAAGTATACAATCTCTAAGGCATCCACAGCAATATTTATATCAGATTAGATGTGTTGCTGAAAAAAAGAAATCAAATCAAGCCACTCAGAAAAATTCCCCATACTCTGCACTAGGTTATTATAGTGGCACTGGAGTTAGACATCACATTAGGGGGTATGTTGTTCTTAATTCAGGTAAAACTGCTTCCTGCCAAACTCAAGTTTACTTAAGCAGCTATCAGAGTCTCATCTAGACCTGCCCCCTAAGGAAGGTGTGGCTTTACTTCTAACCTAAAGTGTGAAGTTCTGACATGTATTGAATTCCACTTATGATCTCAGCCATTAAAATTTTATTCAACTCAATGAAAATCAATCCTACTCTTCATTTTTTGAAATGACATAATTTCTGTGTATGCTCTCTAATCTGCTCAGAAACACTGTAGCACTTTCCTGTGTATGAAGCTGTAAAACCATATAATCTCTTATAATCATGGCCAATAAGACTTTTATGTTCTTGATACAATATAGCAAAGAAGGAATAGAAGATAGAACATGATCTCTGTGAAAAGAAAGGTCTAAACTACTCTTTGAATATTTCTTTCATAAAACTACAAACAGGCTGGTTCATGTTCTGCTTCAGTAACTTCTCATACATTTAAAAACTGATGAATCTTTTTTCCTTTTCAGATTTGTTTTTTCTGACTGTGAAGCTTTAAAAAATGAAATCTGTAATGAAATTTTCTCTGTAAAGCTAAGAATTTGAAGCTAATTTTATCTTACCTACACAATGATTTCATCATAAGTATCTAGCTATTATGTTGTAATGGCCAGTCAGATTTAGTATATAACTCTTAATCCATGATAACTTTTAGTAGACTTTGAAATAGCAGTTATGTCAAAAGAATTTGTAAAATAGCTGTTTTTACAAATGTTAAAGATATATCAGAGTTGGGTTTTTTTATTGTTAACCAGGTTGCAGGGAGTAAAAGTAACTTTGCATTCTAAGGAAGGCACAGCATTGGGTTTAAGTATGAAATGTTTTATTGCCTCCTGGTAGCAACAGGGGACTGCATCACCTGGAAGAACTTCATAATAGGTTTTTTAACTTTTGCTAGCATTTGTCTCCCCTTTCACCTCAGTGCTTGTGAAAAAAAGAAAATTAGGAGAAAAAAAAAATCCGTTTCTATGGGTAAGTCAAATCACATCATGCCTAAGTGTTTAAAGTAGGGATTCAAGATTCAAACTGGTCACAGGAAGGTCAGTTGATTTTAAGTGGCCTTCAGGATTTCCCTGGTGTCTGCCATGGCAGGGACTATGGAAACCATGGTTACTTCTCCAGAGACTGTCCTTTCCCTGGAAAAGTAAACACCAAATGTTTAGTTGCTGATGAGGTCTCTGGTGTCAAGATGACCCCGAGGTGTTAGAAAGTCTCTTCTTCCCAGCCCCAAGACCAAAGAAGGAGAAGCCGAGATGCGCCGGTTCTGCTCTTCAAGGTTGTTTATTTTTTTTTATTTATAAAATTCTTTCTCTGACTCACCGAGGTCTGTCTGGCAGATCAGGTTGAGGCGCACTGCCCACCCTCAGGGCGGTGTTATCTTTTTATACTAAAAACTATATGTACTTTACTTACAATAATTTTCCAATACCTATCACTATGTTAGACAGTTTGTCTCTACTCTAAACCAATCCAAAAGTGCCACCATCACAGCAGAAGATGGAGGCCAAGAACAAGAAGGAGAAAGACAGAACACGCCCAGATTCCTTCATCTTGCCTCTTGACCCCCCATTCTAAAAACCCCAAAATTCTACTTTTCCACCCTGTGCTAAATTCACAATCATTCTATTGAAACCCTTGTGGCTTGTAGCTATTCGCACAAAGTTGGTAATTGTTTCCATGGGTTAAAATCGAAGGCACAGGTGTCTTTGACTCCGTGCCAAGGTCTCTGAGGCCCCTGCCCGGGTCTTGAGTCTTCCAGGGCAGCCAGAGGAATATCCTGGGTTCCAACAAGTTGCCAGTACTTCCGTATTTTTCTGGGACACCGTCTTCTACAAATATGTTTATACTTACCCCTAGCAAGGGTCTGCAGCAAGGGCAGCCCCATTCAGGGGAGATGACAGGGGCATGCAGCCAAGGGAGTGTAATTCCTCTCCCCAAAAGAGACTTTGAACCTCACAAGATGGGTTTCTTCTTTTATAGTGCCATCATTTTAATTAGCATAAGCACCGAAATTATCTGATAGCAGTATTGTAATGACCTCAGCTAATGCACTGGTTTTAGCACTGTGTTTTAAATGAGCTAATGAATCTACATGTGGCATGAAAATATTCCACCAGGCGTTTTATGGTACTTCTGTATAGATGAAACTACAGTTACAGTAATTAAAATGTTCTTGTAAGCCAGTTGCATTCCATTTCTCCTACCCCTTACAAGACTATTTGGACTAGTGTTAGCTTTTACCACTGTGATTCTCAAGCATGTGTTTTTATCCCGACCAGAGGATGATCCACTTTTTGTCTAGTTTAATCCGTCTCACAGGAGACCCCCTGACCTGCATGCCCAGAAAAGTGAGAAAATAGAAATTCACTTGATAGTCTTGTGACCTGGAGTCAGAAATCAAACTGCAGTATCTCTCAGGAGCACTAAAATTCACTTTCAAGAAGCCATGTATTTAGAGGCAGCACCAAAGTTCCTATTAGAAGGTGAGACCTGAGGCAAGTAACTCGTAAATAAAACAAATAAGGCTACTTGTATGCTGCCACTCCAAATTAATTGACTTCAACTGTTGAAGGTATTTAATGGAGTTGCTTAGATTTTGAGTTTGGAATTGTGCAGGCTACTTTTTGTGCACTGTGTATCCAGTTTGCATTACAGATGATCAGTGAACAGCGTGGCTGCTTGCAGGTAATTTGCAATATTCTCCTTTGATTTTCACCTCTCCCATTTAGTGGAAAAGACATATGACTTTTTAGCTTGATAATAAAATATTGCTTTTAAGGTAAGCAACACACATCCAAAGACACTACTTTACTGACAGTGTATCCACTTATGGAATCGTTATGGTTATGTATCTAAAGATGCATCTGCTAACCAAAGAAAGAATTAGAAATATTTTGTCTAGTTCTCTGTGGGACAGCAAAAATCAATCAATAGATCTGATCCAGAATAAACTGCAGTGATATTTTTCCTGCAGAATTTAAAAGTAAAATTCCCGTCTTCTTGATTTTATGGGGGTTAAGACATAGTACTGTCAAAACTAGACAACGTATTTATGGAGTAAGGCAATAATGTGTATAGGAGTGTCAAAATCTAACCATTTAACACTAAATAATTAAAAGTGAGATCATGATGAAATTCCTTTCTGCCTACAGGTGACTATCTTTTTCCATAACCTTTTTGTTAAATGCTGGGAATTAGATGTAAATAAAACAGGCAAAGGCATTAAGCTGCATTACAACTGCTTTTAACTTTAATGGCATTCTCTGAATCTGAAATAACCAGTTACTTACAACTTGACCTCTTTGATCTGGCAATAACCTAGCCCCTTAAGCTAGAAGGTAACAGAGTCAATTATACCTCAGCACTGTTTTCGCAGGAGACTTGTCCTTCCTAATGTAGATTCAGTAAAATTGGTAATGTTTGCCTTATTTTTTCTTTTGCATAAGTAGAGTGGCAAGTGATTCCATTTTTGCTTTTTAAATCAAAAATGAAATAAGAATGTTCTTCCTGATCCATTGCCGATATTTCTAGGACTTAGTTTCAACTATTCTTCTCTTACTCGAGTTTTACTCTTTGCTCTCCCATATGTGCAAAATATACATTAGAAAGCTACACAATGAATTCAAATATTGCCTTAAGCAATCCAGGGGTGTGTTGAAAATGTGTGAGAATGGTGCATTTATATTACAGTTGGTACAGATAAGTGCTTGTGATTTCAGTATTACAGCAGATCCTTGCAGCCTGGTGTGCTTATGTGCACTATGACAAGAAACTTTTCAGAAATTCAATCTTTCAATCACTTTTTCTACCTGTCTGGAGGTTTCCTTCTTCTCTCACCTCTTACCAATTAACCATGGGACATTATTTGTCTAAGTTGCTACCTGTAAAAGAACCCAGAGACCTCCTTCCACCTTCTGTACTGCAGCTCAGCTTCAGGGAAGTTTCTATCTCAAGGCTGTGTGAGCTTCCAGGTAGCTATTTTTTGGTCTTCTCTTTGTTCAAAACCTGACAAATAGGGCCACCAAGCACCTTCTTTCTCCATACCCTGTTAAATGTCCATGTCTATGGATGCAGAGCACAACACAAGGTAGAAGATGCCCAGTTTGCATCTACCTTATACTGGGATAAAATGTAGGAGTGGATGAAGATCCTCAAAACCACCCATGGGAGCTGGGGGACCTTAGCAACCTTACCCTTACCAAGTATGATCAGATAGTTGCTAAGATATCAGATATGGCTAGATGTGGTGCTTTGCCTGCAGGCAACTTGGTTCTGCAAATGGGGACAGGGATGCTTCCCTCTGCCAGTCCTCTGTGAAACACAGATGGAGCCCAGGGAACAGGAAGGGAACCCTCCAGTCATCCCGATCATCTCCAAGGAGGCAAGATGTGTGTGGGAAGCATGAAGAACTCATTAGAGACAGCAAGGCAGTTCACCATTGAGAGCAGGAGACAACTGGTGGCAGAAGAGAGTGTTTTTGTGAGGAAAGGGAGAAAACCTCACTGTGGGAGGGATGTACGTAGGAGTCCAGGCATGTTTGCTTTTTTGCAGATTCTTGTTTTTAGTTTGTGGAAGATATTAGGCTTCAAATAGAGATTAAATCAGGGGAAGACCCAAAAGGGCCTGTAGATCCAGGGGTAAGCAAACCATTTTCAGAAACCTGCTTCCTTTGGAAAGAGGAAGCAACAGTCAATCTTCAAATATCGCGACTTTCAGCTTCTAAGGACAGTAATTTTGAGTGCTGTTAAGCACTGGCCAGATCCCAGGACTTCAAATTTAATATGGGGTTTGACACTTTTGAAAGTTGGTCTGTTTACAAAAGGAACCTGTATTTTGTCTCTTACTCCTGAGAAGGATAGAAAGGCTTCAATGAACTATTGTGACCAGCCATGCTTTAGAAAAAAATACACAGTTCACCTCAGTGTTACTGTTTCTCCAAGGCTGTCTTTGGAGTTATTTCAGCTGTGATTAAGATTTCCAATTATATTACAGTTGGAAGGATAAAACACATCAATGAAAGCAGAATAAAACTGCAGGGCAACCTGACAACAAAAAAGTAGCCAAGCCACAGGGAATGAGAAAGAAATTCACTAATAAAAATCTAAACTGTTATGAAATGCCTTTCAGTCCAGCCAGAGCAAAATGCACATTTCTATTGCTTTTAATCTGTAAGGAACTGAGGCACAAGGCACTGAAATGACAAAGTGAAAGGGCAAATGTGGAGAAATGTCCTGTAAACATGGAACACAAAGAGATGTCATTTACCATGGAAAACTGTCAGAAGCCTGTTGGAAAGCAATTTTCAGTGGTCAAGTTGTATTTCTTATTTGCTTTCATTTTTGACAGGAAAAAAACTATGCTTTATTTCTCTAGGAAGTACAATTCTGGGGGGAAGAACAATAAATTTGGGCTGAATTGGAAATATTTAGCATTTAGTTTGATTTCTGCTTCAGAGTGTAGTATAGAAATAGGGTAAATAAAAATGTCATTAAAAATGAAATTCTTTATTGAGAGAATACTTCAATATGACATTTTGACATTATAATTCCTCCACTTCTTATTTTTTTCTTCAATAATATTCACCAAAATTCACACAGTTTAGTAAAGTATTTCTAGTTTTGTCTGCAGAATTGCATTTTCTGATGGGAAATCGTTCCTTTAAAATTTTTTGTCTTTTTCAATTTCAGTCATGTATCTACACTATCCTTCTGCTTATACAGAATTGCCCCCTGAAGTATATTTTACCAATGCTTTGTCCAGTCTTGCTATAAACGACTCAGACAATGAGACTCCCACTGAAAGATTACTCCGCTGTCTAATAGATCTGTCAAAAAGATTTTCCTGAAACTTAGGCTATATTTTCCTTGTCTTAATTTGGGATGTCGTGGAGCAGCTCATGAAATGCAAGCATAGTAAATCACTTGAACCAGATGGTATTCATCGGGGGGTTCTGAAAGAAATAAAGTGCAAGAGAGGGAAGATACTGGCAATAAATCATCAAAAATAGCAGCTGTTCCTTTTAGAAGGGAAAATCCAGCCTGTACTTAGAATAAAAATTATTATTCTTTTTTAACTGAATAAAAGATCAGTTTCAAGAATGGCAGCCTGATGAGCTTAATCTCAGCTTCAAGGAAATTTACTAACAATCTAACTACAGTCCAAGTATTAGATAATTATAATTTTAGTCCAAACCGTGGCATCTCCTACAGGGGTAAATAATGATTCTCTGCTATGAGAGAAATCTTTGGAAGAAAAAGAGCCATAATTGTGTAGGAAATTTCATTCTAGAAAAAGATTCATAGCTGAATGGCTCTAAGAGTCTTGAATTTTTAAAGAAGTTTCTGGAAAGGAGTGTCTAGAAGAGGGGTTCATTGGAGGGGGAGTTTGCTGTTACTGAGCTGGATGATGTAAATGAAGGCTCCCAGTGTTAACATCTTGGGAGACAGCAGGGAAGGAGTTTATCACACCAGGTGTCCAAACCTGCAGCAGTAATGTCTGTCATGATAAGATATTTATTTCACTTTAAAATGCAGTGTGCTTGCATTACAATAGGCAGGGTGAAGGAAATACACCGAACAAATGGAGCATGAGCAAGTTAAGATTTGTGATGGTCCCTAGGTCTGATAGCAGCCCTTTTTTTCTCCTCAGCTTCCAAAAGAATCCTTTATCTCAGCAGTAACCACAGGAAATTCAGTGCATCCTGCTCTACTTTGGATAAATTTTCCATCAGTGGAATTTAATAACAAATAAACCTCTCCCTGTGAAGTTTATGTCAATTATCTCATAGGTAACCCAAAATGTGGCACAAGAAGGGCATATTTCTGTTTTCTTAAGAAGCATGTATTTCTATTAAAAAGCAGGAGCAAGACAAATTGGTATTTCCATACTGAGATGGGGAATTACATTAAACATTATTCAGATCTTATCTCCAATTATGTTAGAAATTTAGCAGGTATTCCTGGGGCTTGAACCACCTGTTGAGAAAATCTCCCTGATTAGTGTTACCTGAGTAGTGAGTGAGTTATAGGAACAGAACTGTGAACAGAGATAGCAGAAGTGGTCAAAGAAAGAGAAGCACAGAGAGCAAAAAGCTCTTGGGAATCATGTAAAAAGCCAAAGAGGACTGACAGTTTTAAAAGAATGATTCGTTCATTTGAATGCTTTGGGCAAGGAAAAGTAAATTATTTCTTTTCTGCTGTGTCATTGTGGTGCCTACTTGGTTGGTTTAGATTTTTCTCTCAGTAGGTCTCATTCATGGTGGCTCCATAGTTCTGTCTTTCTAGATCCATGTCAGCAGGACCAGGCATCAAAGGCATCTGCAAAACTTCCTTCCTAAAATTCAATTTTTTTGCTGTAGGCATCACACTTTCAGCCCTGACTCTGGCTGCTCACATGTTCCATCTGCATTTGCACTAGATCAAGTCTAAAGCCCCATAGAAAGAACACTGGAATCCCTGTGTGGAAAGACTGATCTACAGTCTACATAACCCAGGAGGATATATCTAAAGATCTGCTTTATTCCTGCAGAAAGGGCTTGGGGGAAAGGGATTGTTGCAAATACTGACTCCACCAAAGGTTTTCCTCAAGAAAACCTGGAAGGCTGCCCCAGAGTCAGTACCAGTACTGTTCCTATAGCACAAATTTTACTTATGGATATTTTGACTTCAAAATTTTGTCAGCAGAAAGAGTGGAGAATTCCATCTAAGCATGTGAGGATTGCTACTGAAGCCTTTGGAAAAAATTTTACATTGGCTTAACTAGAAATGTATCCAAAGGTTTTTCTCACTAGAAACTCCTGTATTGTACAGTAATACCTTTTGATGTTCAAAATAATAATTAAAAGACAGATTCTTAAGATTTCACAAGTGGTTTGGCACAGCACTGCAGTATTTTAAACCTTCCTGCCCTTCCACAAAGTGACTGAGCTGCAGTCTCTAGGCAAAGTGTAGTTGAGATCCTGTCCCTGTATTACCTTGGCTAAGGATTTCTCCACAAACTAGCAATTTTAGGCAGCTTGCTGAGACACTCTTCCCTTCCCACCACTAGCTGATGCCCAAATGCAAATCTCTGTAAGAAATCAAAATTCTGTGCCATTTTCCTCATAAATCTGAGAGTATTCTGCTTGGATTTAGTATTATTAACACTGAAATCCATGTGCAAGGGAACTGGACATGATAAAGAAGAGAATGCTCCATTTTTGTGATTTCTCAACAAGATGGCTAAATCTTAAGGACCAACAAAACAACAAAAAAGGCAAAAAGTTCCTAAGCCATGACAGTTTCTTTTGCCAAGTGTAAAAATTCATGTGAGTCACTTGAGACAGGTGTGCTCTGTGGTCTTCCTGCAGCCCTAGTGCTGTGATTATCCCAAGTGAGAAATGATGAAAGCTATTTTTGGAAGACTATGAAACCATTCACTCAAAACCTTTGAGATTTCCCAAAATATATTTGTTTGGCTTTGCATTCACCTCTTTTTGACGTTTGCATTTTTACAGGGTAATCACTAAACTGTGAGTGCTGCAGAAACCTTTAATTGCATTGTTGTAGGAGCTTAGGTTGTAAGAACTGCTTGAGATATTCAGAATTTACTATAAAACAGCTTTTTTTCCCTCTAATGATTTTTGGCATTAATTATGCTCTGCTTCTCAGAGATGTTATCTGGAATTTCTACCAACCTATCATAGTGGCAGACATATAACACAATTGGTAATTAGTGTTTTGGGGCATAAAATGGGCTCTTCCTAGATCCATGGTAGGCCGCTGAAGATGATGGACCATTATGCTGTTGATTTTCATTTAGAGCTAAGGTGTTCATATTAGGTTGTGTCGCTGCCTTAGTAATTAGCATAATTTTAATCTACTACTTTGCCAACATATTACTACTGTGATACAAAACCTTGTTGGTTCATGTCTCTTTGAAGATTGGTCCCAGACTTATCACATCTTTTCCTTCCAGGAAAGAAAGCATTGCCTTGCTCCGGTTGCCTTGGAGTATTGTGGTAGTGAAGTCCTACCTGAGTATGGTTCTTCTCCACTTAGAGCAAGTTATCAGACCCAGAATTATCCAGAGTTAAACATACAATACACAAATGTGGTGAAGACTTCACCACTTTCAAAGACACAGAAAAAATCTTTGCTTGGGAAAAAAAAAATAGGCTTTCAATATAGGGATTATATCATGTGAAAGGAAAACATTTTGCTTTTTTGCCCTTTTTGTAGATAAAACATTAGTGGATAAAATAGGGGATCATATTCCTCTTTTGAAAAACTTACGACTTAGAGATTTGAACAAAAATCAATGTGACATTTGAATACACTTTGAAGTTCTTTCACAGCTTGAAACTTCACAACTTTTGTCTCTCCCTTTTTTTATCAACTGTATTCATTACATTTCCATATAAAGCAGCCTCCTTGTTAAACACCATCCCTCTCCCTCTTTCTCTTTTCCTCTTGCTCACTCTCTCTTTTCCCATTTTCCCCCCTCCTGGCACTTTGCTCTCCAGGAGTACCGAACGCTTTCTCTCAAAGGTAGCAACACACCATTCAATTAAATCTCCGGTCTTTGTAAGGACAGATAATAACTTTGATCGCTGCATTTGTATAATTAAGGGACAGGCCTCTGGTTTAAAGGGGCTCCTCTCCCTCCTTTGAAACAGCGAGAGCGTGATGAGTTTTCCGCGGCACCAGCGCAGTAGGAAAGTCCCAGTCTCCTTTGGTGTGACATCTATCTGCGTCCCCCAGCCTGCTCGTCCCTGTCCCAGGGCCAGCGATTAGGCAGCGCCCCGCTGGCTGCAGATGGAGTGAAGCAGAGCGATAAGGGAAGCTGCCTTTCTGCCCTGCCTCAGATCGGCACAGGGAGAGCTCCTCTTCACAGGCAGCCCCAGTGTAAGCCGTTTAAACAAGCGTGCAGGAAATATTGGGGTAATTACCAAGCACAGGGAGGGGGTCTCTGGCTGTCAGCGGCATTGAGAATGGGTTCGAAAGCTCGCTCAGCAGATTAATTGATCCTTTTTCTGCAGCCCATCTTTTGAATAATTCTCGCAGCAGCAGCACGTAGCCAAAAGTTGGGAGAGTGTTGCGTGCCGAGGAGAGGCATCCTCATCCACAGATGTGCCTATTTACTGGCGTCTGCATCGGGCTTTCTTCTCCACCAGAACATTAGGAATTTTAGTGATAATTCATGCTTGGTAAATTTGTTTTCTGTAATAAGATCAAGCCCACAAAGGGGGATTGAAAAGCAGCACCGCCTGCACTTCCTTATCAGCGGTGATGCCAGCTAAGTGCTGGGATCGCGGGAAGCTGCTCCGAGGTGCTCTTGCCTGCTACTTAATTCAGTTCACTTAGAAAAGAGTTCACTGCAGTTTCTAATTTTCGGTTTCGCACCAGCGAAGCGGCCGTCAGTTCAGTGGAGCAGTGGTGGCCAGCGGGCCCCCACGGAGAGCGGCCAGGCTCCTCTCTATCCCGGCAGGCCACTCAAGTGGAACCCCCTGCCCTCACTCTTCCCAGCTGGTAGAGGAGGGAAGCTGGCAGCGAAAATCTTGATACTGTACTCACTTCTCACATTTGCCTGGCAGAGGATGCGCCAACAGGAGGGAAATGGTGCGCGGCGCATTTGTAGAGGTGCACGTGTGTCTTCTCTGTAGCTGCATTAGCACATGAGCAGGTATCCTGTGCTTAAAGCAGAGAAGAATGGTGCAGCAAGGAGAGCTTGCAAGTGGTGCTCTCCTGGGTGGCTAATATTGATTGCTCATATAAGGAAAATAGAATAATGTTCTGTGATTTAGATGCTGTGCTGCAGAGAGAATTTCAAAAATTCTTATTAGCACTATCCTAGCAACTTGAGATAGAGCAAGTGTCAAAATTGTCCTGATCTAATTCTGAATACCTATATTTGCACAGAATTATCTAGTACCTTGGCAGCTTCTGTCAGGGCACTGTTCAATTCACACAGCGTTTAGCTGGCACACAAATTGATATCATACTAAAATACAGTGAAGAGAGCAATTAAAATCCATTTCTATGATGGTTGTCAGCTTCTTCATACAGGACTTTTCTAGTATTGTAGAAGCTCTCTTTGAAGCCCAAAATGGAAATATTGCTGTGTGTTTTCTCTGTGTCCATTTTTTCCTGCCTTCACCAATGTTATTGGTACATCTGAGAGTGTCATATCCCTCACTCACAAAATACCAAGGGCCAGACTTTTGCAATTAAATTGCAAACATTTGTGCAAGGGCAATTGTGAGCTGACATTATGTGGATTTAAGAGACCAAAGAGCCATGACTCGCGGACAGGCGGATATCTGATCTGCCGCCAACACGTGCACTTCTCTTTTGCAGGCACAGGCATCCACTTGGAAAATCTGTAAGTGCTGGCATACTCAGGGACACACTACATGGCCCTGTGTTCTATATAATGCCCTCAGCAACCCTCATTTCTTCTTTGGTGTTAAGAAGTTTTCAAATGGAAAATTCCCCACAGTGTAGGCAGATGGAATTAAGAAAATCGCTGGGACTACTGTGACTACGTGCTTGTACACCTCCATCCTTCTGTCCTATAAAATGGTGAGAAACATGTCTGGCTGATTTCACAGGGTCTCCCTCAGGTATTCTTATATGTTTTGATCCACAGGCCTTATGTTTCTTCAGCCTTAGATGTCTTGACAAAATAGAAAGAATCACAAATCTCATTTGACACTACGAATTTCTCCTGTGTTTGCACTACAGTGCAAAACAGAAGGGTCCAGATTCATCCCATTCAACTTCACTCCCATTTACATCCAGGTATACTCTTATACCACCTCAGGGACTGGGGTACCTACAGAGCTAGAAATGACAGGTTATGTCTTTTCCTGCCTGTTTTTGGCCATGGTTTGGTTGTTGTTGAGTAGTAAAAGTGGGTATCTGCTCAGGCAGAAGGCCAAGGACCTGTCAGCCACTCCAGCTAGCTCCCAGGGTAGTGACAGTCACAGGATTTTGCTTCCCAAGGCTGTCACAGACCAGGAAAGCACAGAGATGTACTCTTAAATACACTAACCACTAGTCGTATAAAGAGAGCTTCAACAGGCCAGTGGAAAAAATTCCTTTAGCTGTGCTTTTTTAAAAATCCACTTGTATCTGTGCAAATGACTGTTTGCAAGTAAACCCAGTCTTAGACCCCAGAAAAGGGGCTGTGGTGTTTCTGTGCTGAGGGTCTGGATCCACCTGTACTGACAATGTCATGGGAGTCAATTTTGTTTGGAAAAGAATGGTGTATCTGCAGCTTGCATTCTGTCGTAACATATGTGAAAATAATATCCTACTGCAAGTGTATACAGCATAAAGGAAACCTTTGGTACCTTCTTGAAATTAATCTGTAGCTCCTGAAACGTGCCCATTCTGAGGAGAAGAAACAAGGCTTGAAAGCACTCCAAAGAACCGTGTTGACATCACAGCTGCCGTTTTTAATACCCCGCTGTGCAGTGTAGCATCCTGAAAGAGACTAAAAGCCTCTGTCCATCTACTCATGCCAGATCCAAAGCAGGTGGCTGTTAGAGCTGTCTTTTTCCAGTTGCCAGGCTTTCTTTTGAGGATCCATCTTAGAGCCAAGAGCAACCTCCAGTGGGGCTTGCACCAATTATTTATTCTACTTATATGTAGCTAATTAAGTGATAATCCTAAAGAATCAGGATACATGTGAAATTATAATTATTACTCACAAAGCACAAGCTGAGCAAATTATTTGTTTGTTTCTTTTGTTTATGCCCATATGTGTTAAAACTGATGATTGAAAGTTTGTCACTTCACCTTGGGATGTTATTATGCTGTAAAAAGTAGAGTTAAAGATAGAATAAGTTTGGTTGATTGAGGAAAAACCCAGAGTTTTGGTTTCAGGGAAGTTTTGAGCAAAAAATCTGTCATTTGGACCCAGAATATCAGAAATACTTTTGAGTTCCCTATTAATGTAACATTGTAACATTGGAAGGACCACCCCTGGTCACAGGAGGGGTTCAGAGATGAGTGGTACAGCACAGATTTAATGGTACAGCGTCTCTGCAGATGTGCGATGGTCTCCTGGTGCAGCTGCTTCTGAGCTCATTTTAGGAACTAAACCAGGAGGATGTGCCCTGCCACGGACTTTTCCCCAGACTATTCTATGGTGAGAAAGGAGTACTGAACTGTGCTCCTGCATGCAAACATGTTTTGTTATGATGGTGTCTGCATGGATGGGGATGCTCTTTGTGTTCGAGCCATTATATTGTCAGACCAGGTTAAACAAAATGAGGTTCCTAGTACTCCATGAGTTAGCAAAACAAGTATAAAGTGTGCAAGGGTACACCTAACTTAGATTCTCAAAGTTTTTTGTATAATCAGCAAGGCTGTAGAAGTGCTGCTTTCAAATTTTTAGCAACCCTCTGATGCCTCTGTAGTCTCAGGTTCATTCCCAGGGTTAACTAAAGCCTAGTTCAAGATTCTCAACACTGTCAGTAGTGGGATCACCAGCTGCAAGTGGCGCAAAAGGGCACTTTCAAAGGTGATCATTTGCAACTGCTTTGCATAGAAATAACTTTCCAATTTTTATTTCCTTCTCTCTTGTGTGTTGTCTTCACTGTCTTGGAAGAAGTATGACTGAGGAAAGATGTCTCAGGGGTTTATTGAATCATGTGGGATCCTGTACTAGATAAACCTTTGGGGATTCTCACGAGATAAACCTCGTCTTCTTCAATGTAACATAGTTGTTGTTGTTGTGTTGAGCCTTTTTGTTTGAATCACTTTCTTGTGTTTTGCTTTAGAACAACCTATGGCTGAAGCTGGGAAATTTTGGTTGTATGAGAGTGTTCTTGCAGGAAGACTACCTCCTGCTGTGATACAAATGTGGTGAGCTTTAGTTTTAAATTATGAATTATTGCAATTCCTTTGATTTATATTGAACATTTTAATGTACAAAAATAAGAGGAAATGCTTTATTTCTGTTTGACCTCATGTGATGAATTCTAATGATAGGAGTTTGAGTTTTTAAAATAGAAGAACTAAGGCTATTTAATTGCATTGTTTTTCATATTTCTTTTCCCTTTTATTTCTAAATAATTTATTAGTTGGAGTTACTCTCTGTGAGAGCAGAAGGCACCCTTTCTGGAGCCAATGGGAACAACCACCTATGGTTGTTATTGGTTGAGATCAAGTGCTCTAGAAAATAACCAATCCTGTGTGCATGGCAAGTCTTTTACAGACATCTCAATAAAAAGTATATAGAAGGATAGACAAGATGGATGGGTGAACTGAGCAGAACCAAGCCTTTCAGTCTTTTTACATGGGATGTTCAGCTCACTGACAGTTGGAGATATATTGTGCCAATGAGTTTGCAGGATTGAGACCTTAGCTAACAAGCTGTGCAGAAAGTAAGGGAAAAGATCAGGCTTCGTTTTGATATAATCAGATGAAAGAAAAATATGAAACTGAGTTTTTTTCAAAGTAAAAAGGGAAAAGAAGAAAAGGATAGGGGAAAAATATAGCCGAAGAAAAAACAAAGCAGGATAAATTAATTTAGCAATCAGGAAAAAAACCCCACAATTTAGCAAGGAGATGCTTTTTATTTAACATTAGTTTAAAAAGATTTATGCATATCTTTTGAACCTGAAATTGGTACTTTCTTCTTTTATTGTATTCTCTGTCTCTTGAGTCATGCAATGCAAATCGGTTACTTGAGATTCAATGGCTTGTTTAAAAGGACGCTCTCAGTTCTGTGGTCTCTTTGCAGTGGCTCATACAGAACCACTGAGTTTTTGACAGATCCCTGGAACAGAGGGTCTGTTTCTTCAGTGTAAAGGATAGGCCTTTTGCCCTGATTTGTGTTTGAATTCTGCTGCCCATCCGGTTCCTCTCTGCTCTCACCCCTGTCTCTCCTTGGATCATCTCCAGTTTCAATTTCAAATCTCTGTGACAGCTATTTCCGGTAAGCACTGCCTTCCAGTGTACTGCTGGCTCAGTGCAGAAAAAAACACAGGAGAAAGAAAAAAAGAGAAGGCAAGGCTGTTTGAAAAGAGTTTTACCATTATTTTTACTTGCAGTTGCCTTAAGGGTTATTTGTAACAGTAATACATATAACATTTTTAGGACATGTTAAGTCATCAGCAGTGTCTTTAAATTTTATCACACAACTTGATGTGGAAATCTTGTGCACGTGTTTTACATGCTTGTAAACTGCAAACCATCTTGCCGCAAAACAGAGGGATATGGGTAGACAACCATCACATAAAAATCTGACAGAGTGCCTCTAGTGAAATCCCAAGTCCTTGCTGGGTACAATTTTACCCTCAGAGGAGTCTCACTGAATTTTTCTAGTGCTAGAAATGGCCAGTAGGTTTTCACAACTTCTCTCCTGCTGGCAGATTTCACAAGGGTGGAATCAGAGACATGACAGAGCATCCCGTTTCTTCAGCATTTAAATTTAATCAAGTCCATTTGTCTCTGCTGAAGACCTCTTAATTGAAATACAGATTTTCAGAAGCTGGTTTGTTTGGGGTTTTTGCCTGTCTCGCAGGCAGTGAGTTCCTATTTCTGCTTGGTTTAAACAGCTAAAATAATGAGTGAATGCTGTTTAGGGATGGGGGAAAGCAATGGGATCAACCAAAGAAAGATCTTCAAGTTATTCTCGAATCTGGCCTTGTATTTGATCTCTGTGAAGTTAAACTTTTCAGTTTACATTATTGTGCCATATCTCACACAAAATTATCGAAAACAAGTCAAAACAAATCAATTTCCCTTTATCTGCAGCACTAAACCCTCAAGATGCATCATCCCAGACACGTCTGGTAACATCCCTCTGCTGTATAAAATCTACCTCCTAGCAAAGGCTGTGATGAGGGCGCTCTGCAGTCCCCACACCTCTGCTTTTCTGTTTAGCAGAACAGGACATGCCACACTGTCTGCAGTGGGCCAAATAGTGGAGGGATCAAGCTTGAAAAGTGTGCAGTTATGGCCTGGAAATTATCTGGGTGAGCACTAGCAATCTATCTCCTCATGTGAAAGTAAGATAATGATAATTAGACTGAGCAGTGCATCCTTTCCACTCCACCAGCACCACCAAGTACTTAAATCAGCTGGGATCCTGATGTGCTGCTAAAGAGCTTAGTCTGTCCAGTTTATGCTTTTTATTCATAACTTGCACCTTTGTGCAGAGGTGATAATTTCCTAATAAATAGCAAATTCAAGCACATTATACCTGTCAGACAGTTGCAAATACCTAGAGACGCTATTACACAAAAATGATTGTGTATTCTCTATTTTGGGAAAAAACCAGTGTGTGTCAGATTAATGAGGTTATGAGCAAGTGAGCAGAATAAACCAGTAAAATGTAATTAAGCCATTTAGCACTCCATAAAAACAGGAACACATAAAATAGTAATGCGAACCACAGGGTGCAGTTACTTACCAGCCCCAGTATGTCAGTAGGACTTAAAGGGGCTCTCTCTTTTTATTTTTTTTCCACTTTCAAGGCAAAAAAAAAAAGTTCAAATCACTTTGAGCTTTTAAAGTTGTCTATCCATGTGCCATCCACATTGTATGTTATGCTCTTCCTCCCTACCTTTTTTTTCCCCACCTTA
>NW_005054304.1:10154462-10175530 GCF_000277835.1 Geospiza fortis
ATCACTTGATATCTTTTTACTTTCCAGCTGCTGACACTCCCACTTCTTCAGGATTTGTTACCATGTTCTCCCTTATGTAGCAGAAGGTGTAAACTCATCAGGATGCAAACACACCAACAAAAATTGCTAGTGTGTGACATACTTTGAGTTTTTTTGCTTCTGTGTAAGTCACTTCTCACTGCCTGGACAGCTGAGCCCTAGGAAGCACAGGGCTGCATCTAGGGAGACAGTGAGAGGGAGTTAATATGGAGTTAATTTTAGGACTGAAATAGACTCTCAGAGATAACCCTCAGCAGGTGCAGTTCAGTGAAGATATTTCATTGCAGAGAACAGATATTTCAAATAGTTGTTGTCTATCAAAGGTGGGGAAAGTAGATTTTCATTATGCATAAAGCCATTCTAAATGCCACTATGCAAGAGGAAATGGATCAAAGGGAGAGAGCTTAACATGCTTGCAGGGTGTGTTAAATTCACTCTAGTGGCTGGTCTTCCAGAATTTAATAAATTACTATTGCCAGGAGCTAACACAAATATAGTTCCTCATCTAGCTGGAGTAGTAGATGTTCAGATCATGCTGACGATACCTGTGGGGAATTACAGTAAGGCATGGGAAGACGAGAGGCAGGAAGGGGAGGAACCAGTGTGTCAGCCAAGAACTGCATCCAGAAGGGGAACTTCTGGAAGAGACACAGGATATGATGTGCCAGCAGTGGCTTGATGTGACAGATCAATGGCTCATGTCCTACAGAAGCCTGGATGTAGTGATGGCCTGAGGATTTACATGTTTCGTGATAACAGCAAGCTAAAGAAGTGACCTTCAGTAAACCCAGAGAAATTCTTTGGCAGGTTCTCATAAGGAAGAGTACAAACACAAAGAGGAGAGTTGCAAGTTTCTAGGGACAAAGCACAAAAAGCTGACCAGAAAACAATCCATCCCAATGTGAATAAAATAGAGTGGTCATAATAAAACACTAGAATGCAACACCAAGAGCTATTGAATGACAGGAAAATCAAAGAGAAAACATAAGCAGAAACAAGGTGCTGGAGGCTGTAAAATAATACATGGCCACACATACAAATGATCAGAAAGACTAAGGAAGAAATGGAATTACAACTAGTGATGGACATAAGAAATAACATAATATTTCTACAAATATAGTTCCTTTATGGGAGACAGGGGAAAATACATTCTCTTGCCTAATGCAGGCAGGAGCGGAAACATTTAGCTTGTTTCCTTTTTTTAATGTTAAAAAACAATGAGCTTGTGATTGCGCCTCTGATACAATTAACAGCAGTTAATGAAAGGACAAGAACTCTGGCCAGATAGTCATAGATCAGGTCAAATAACACAGAGTTAGTGTGCTGCAGTCCTTAGGCTGGCTGAAATGTACCCTTGGAGTATTTAAGAGATTGGGATGAGCTGTTGCTGGGTAGTGATTAACACTCTGTAGGGAAGGATGAACTCCAGAGGAATGCAAGAGGATGGACATAATTTTTACTTTTTTAAAAAAAGGAGGGAGGCATAAAAGAGAAGGAGAATTAAGGATTAATGAGCTGATTTTCTATACCTTAAGAGAGTGTAAAGATCTTTCCCACACTGAGAAGCTGCAGTGATAGGACACCCCAAACATGGATTTATCAGGAGTAAATCATATTGGAACAAGGTCTTGATGAGCAGCGTTGCACCTCCAGGGTGTGAGGAGGCAAAGGATGTGACATCCAGGCTTTGGGCCCATTGCCCTGTGCCATGGTCCAGGTAGAACTACAGTCAGGGTGATGCAAAACTGAAATCAATAACACGGTGTCCCAAAAAGACCAATGCCAAGTGCTGTCTCTGTTGAGGACTGAGAACCCTGTGCACAAATGGGAACTGGGAACAAGCTGCTCAGGTTCATGGCAGAGGTGTGACTTGGAGCTCTCATTCTGCATTCTGAGGAATATGCTCTGAATGTGAGTCCCCGAGGCAATAGTGGCAGCTTCACATGGAGCTTGTGCCTTCTGTGGGGCTGGCTCTTTTTAAAGTCTCCTTATTCAGTTTTAAAGAAATGTGCAGGTCAGTGGGAGTTGCAAGTATGTTGTGAAGAGAAAAAAAGATAGCAAGGAGCACAGTTGCCCTCTAAAGTTTCAAGTTAAGGGGCAGAAAGTTTCTAAATTCTAGGTGATGCTGACCTTTTGAATGTGTGGCTTCAACTTTTTACTCATAACTTCTTTTTAGACTGTGAAAATTGAAAAGACCATTTTTCATTAAAATAGCCTGACCTCATACTTACACAGACCTTTCCTGAGTTAATTCCTGTTTGGTTAACTAAAGAAACTCTTCTAGAGACACCCCCAAGTTACTGATAGCATTTACAAATTTGGGAGTCTAGCACAGATATTTCTTAAATTGTTTCAGTGATTAGTAAAAATGTCAGCTTAAATTCTACTCTGTTTCTGATTTTTAATTCTGGATGTTGTTAAATAATTTTATTATCAAAGTTTTCTTTCCTATGACATAAAGACATAGATCAAGTTATCCCTTAACCTTTTTGATGAACAGACTATGTGGCTGTCCTGGAGTGTACAGGTTTCCTTTCCAATCTTCTAATGATTCTCACTGATTTTCTCTGAAGCCTCTCCAATTTATCAACACCCTTGGTGAATCATGGACATCATATTTCATTCATCATATAAACTCCCAAACATGAAACTCTAGTGCCAAATAGACTTAATATAATTCCCTTCTGCTTGCCTGCAAAAATTTTCCTGTTTATTCTTCCAGGGACAGTATTGACTCTTTTAGATGCAGCATCATGCTGGCACTCATGTACTGCTATTTGACCACCATAATTCCTAAATGCTTTCTGAGGATCCTGAAGGGAATTCTTGCTATCCTGTAAGTGTGTCCTACACTTTTTTTTCCTGGATATGTTCCTTTACATGTAGCTGTGTTACAGCAGTAAGGATTTACTCTTTTTTGTCTAACTTAGCAGGTGCTCTTCTTTTTTATCAGCCATTTTTGTGGCTTAGATAGTGATTTTCTCTGGTCCTCCTGTGCATTGATAAAACTGCTGAACATATAAGGGCCAAAACCTGACCACTGTACAGCTCTGATAAAAACTCCATCTATCATTGATGATTCTCTAATTTGAATCCATTAAGAATGTGCTGTGCTTGTTTTCCATTGCTCTAAACTCTTGGTCAAAGTCCCAGACCAGCCATCAGGTCATCTTGACTAGATGCTCTATACCATTTGTGACTTACTGAGAGGGGAGATGCCAGTCTTCAAATGATTCTGCTCTGTGACTGAATGAAGTTGTGCTAAACACTTGGGAGTCTTACACCATACATGAGAAATGCTGCATGTTGGGGGAGGGATCTATAATTACATTTTAGCGTTGCACTGCAGTGGTACGTAGTTCATCTTTGGCTAGTTTCTGTGAAGATCAATATGAGATTTGAGTGAATTAGTGTGGCTAAGTGTTTTCAACTCAATAGCTGTGAAATTATGATAGATACCTTAATATTACTGTATTGGCTTTCTAGAACATCCCACAGAGGTTTTGGTTGTTGTTTTTTTTTTTTTTAAATCACTTTACTTACATTTGCAATCCAGTTCTGAGTCAGGGTATGAATTTTCCTGATGTATTTCTTGTGTCTTTTTATCTGCTAGACCTTCAGGCATTATCTTTATAGTAGCAACATTTATTTAAAGAATATCATCAAAATCCCACTAATATTTATGTAGTTTTCTGAAGAAATATTGCATTGTCTTCCTTGATCTATTTTTAGGACTTGAAAATTAAAATATTTAGTTGCACTGGATTAATTTACATGTCCTGATTTTTTTTAATTATATGTATAAAATATCACCATGCACTGATCTAAGTGAACTCGGAAAAGGAAAGAATTGCTGATATTCTCACTTTGCAGACTGACCCATTTTTTACTGATATTTGAGGAGCTAAGGGCCACCAGGTGAACATATATTTTCTACTTTGAGTGTCAAAATGCAGACAATTAGGTTTATGTTTGACTTTGGCATTAAGTCCTGGGTTTCAGAAAAGTGCTGAGCCTTCCCAGTGCTGGCAAGTGCCTGCAGAAGTGCTTGCTGTCATCTGATAAGCACAATAAGGAGAGCATCAGCAGCATTCCTTTTTTTATTCCATCATATATAATATGCTTGTCAAACAAACTACAGCGTGGTGAGGTAATGACAGCACTGCACGAGCAAGTTTCCGAGCAGGAGGCAAAACCCCTGGAGCAGTTCTGCTGTTCCAGGAGCGGAGCCAGCATCTCTCCGTGGCTCTGCCTGCGCCGTGCTGTGAGCGGCCGGCGTGGGGCCATCCCTGCTCTGCGCCGCGCAGGCACGGCCTGGCGACAGCATTTGCGGCTTTTCCTCGGGCTCCCCGAGCTAAACCGAGGTCCCTCGAGGCCCTGGGCAGGAGGAGGGGACCTTTGTCAGGTGCCATCCTGATAAAGGATGGTTTGGTACCCCCTGCCTGGCGGAGGTCTGCATGTTCCTCCGGCCAGGCGCAGGCACATAATGGCACAGCTCGAGCTCCGGATGGAGGCGAGGAAAGAGCGTGCTGAGAAAAATAATTGAAAACGAAGCTGCATTTAAAAGTAATCAAATTCCTCCTTGGGATTAAATTTTTAGAGCCAAATTTTAGCCCCCGTTCTATGGCAGTGCGTTGGCAGGACTGTGTAGCTTGGCCCAGCTCCATGCCTGGGGAGAGGTTACTACTTTTCTGAGTAAATAGAACATATGAAGCCAGATTCTCATTGCTTTTATGCCTAAGTAAATGCACCCCTTTTTCAATTGAGTCTTCCTGATTTATACATATGTCTATTAAAGAAAACAGAAAGAGAATGGCTCCACAGCTGCTAAACCCTTGCTAATTCTGCTTCCAGAGTGCTCAGGGAAAGCACTGGTCATGAAAGATAAGAGGGTGTGATTACTTGGGGTCTGATTACTTCTTCAGAGATCTGGACCTGCTCTTTCAGCAACAAAGGGACCATTAGGATGAGGAGTGTAATTCCACTGTGGCATCTAAGAACTGTAAAATTCCATTGTTCAAGGACTCCGCCCTTAAGAGCGCCTGGGGATTTATCCTAAACTCTCTGCCTGACTGCCTTTGGACATTGTAGCAATGAGAGCAGTTACTACTACACAAGAGTAGGAGGACACTTTGTAGCTCCTGTAAAGCAGAAGAAAAAAGATGTTCAGGGGACAGATGTTGTATCTCTGGTCTTCCAAACCGCTGCGATTCCCAAGAGCCTAGTCATGGAGCTGCCAGGTTTTGGTGTTCAGAAAAATTGAATCTGTCACTGAGTTGCACTGCCTGTGAGATTTCAAAAGGAGCAAAACACTGCAGGTGCCAACCATGAAGATGATTTTTTGTGGCTTATATCTTCAACAGGCACCTCTGTGACCCTGGATATATATATATACAAACACACAATACACACACATAAATATTTTTGTGAATGTTTAAGCTGAGCTCAAATTAATAGTTAAGCAAAGAGGGGTTAAACTGTTTGGGACAGTATATATGTAGATGTAGATATATATAGATATATATACATATATATATACACACACACATATGTATAAAAATAGGCTACAACTAGCAGTGACAAATACAGAACCTGAGCTCTGTTGCACTGAGGTGTTGCATTATAACATATGTATCTGTCTTGCCCAGCTTTTATGCTGAGCCCCTCCACATGCTGTTTGAAGATTTTTGTGTCATATATCCTACACTGTGCTCTGACAGTATCTAGGCACTACAGGGTGAGTTAAGAATGGACTGACACTTTGAAGACTGTCCCTTGCTGTTAGCTTAGCACTGTTTCATGTGAAAAATATCTTCAGAATGGCTGTTTCTTTCTCAGATAACAGACCTGCCTACCCTTGCGAGTGACAGCTCCATCCCTTTCACTTCAGAAAACAGAGGGCATCATTAAAATTTTGACATCCATATAGGAATACCACAAAAAGGAAACTGTAAATGTAAATACCAGGGTCTGGTATATGTCAAGATTTTAATGGAACCCACAGTGTCAAAGATCTCAAAACCGACCAATTGCTCAAAAAAATGTCCTTACTTCTTTACTATTCTGGTTCTTGAAAATTGGTAGACAGGTCTTAGAAGAATTAGATTTGTAGTGCCTCAAAGTGTGAGTCACCACATCTGTGGTCTCATTAGAGGACTCCTCTTCCTCCACAAATGCATCCATCAAAAGTGATAGGAAAGAATTCTTGTAATGAAATTGGACGTGCTGGCTTCTCTGGAAACTTGGTTCAATATTCACTGAAATTAGAGGAATTATTTAATCAGGACCTTGGGTTTTTTTTTGGTTTTGCAACATGTGTCGGCTAAGTGACAGGGCTAAAGCTTTTTGCAAGTTGTTTCCAGAACACAAAAGAATTTTGAAGTAATAACTTTGAGATTGCTCTAAATCATGGGTGAAATATGACATAATGTAAGCATTTAAGGGTATAAGAATATCAAAATTGTTCAATCAGATCAGACCCTTTCAGGCTCCAAAAATGGCCACATGCTTGACAAGACATTAAAAAGAATTGTGTACTAGAACAGTGCAGCAGTAATTTTCTTCCTGGCCTTCTGTCAGATAGGAAGAGCTCTTTACTTGAAGTATTTCCTTCTAGGTTTTGTTGCTCTCCTAATATAACCATGAAAGGTCTTAATGCCCACAAATGCATAAAGTACCTGATGCCCAATTCTGGCCTTTTCCAAAAACCGGGTACAAAGCAGATACAGGGTTCAGCCTCTTTCTCATTTGTCTGATGGCAAAATTCCCATTATGTCTCCTGCCATTAGAAGAATCTTTTCTGTTGAAAATTAATTCACAAACTACATCACAAAGTCAACCAAAACATTTGTATAATTTCTAAAATTTTATCAGACAAAAATTGGGAAACTCATAAAAGTATGGAAAATTTAAAAAAACAACCTTGTTTTTCAAAATTGTCTTGCTACATCTTCATCAATTTACTTTCTATAGTGTTAAAAATCATCAAAAAAACTACTTCATTCTTAGTTCACTGAAGTATGCTCACTAGACAATAAATCTTTAATAATTTTTTTTCTTTTGCCTTGTGGTCATATTTTTGGTCAATCCAAATTTTCCTTTGTACCAGCTTCTTGTTTTGGCCAATAAAGGGGACATATCAGTCGTTAAAGCATGCCTTTCATCTGTAGCTGTAAAGGACTGAGATTAAGCCTGCAATATCCAAAATGCCAAAAATCCTTTCTATCACTAATTACTAATTAAGTAGTCCCTTATCAAAGGACATCCATTCATAGACGAAAGGAAATCTCATCATTGAAAGGGTCAGTAGTCATGAAATATAAATGAGAAGATAACAGTAATGCTATGTTCTCTTAGCATGCATCATATCTCACGGTGGTTTTTTACTTATAAAACATTGAACTGATTGCATACTGTTTTGCTGTGTATCACTCACAAGGACTGCTCTTGGGTAATGAAGTGTAATTAAGAGGAATCGTATCTATCTCTTCATTCGAAGCCAATGATTTCCTTTCCCATTAGTTATACGCTGGAAATACAATGCTCTACAGACATAATCTTTACCATTGATTTAATTGACTCAGCCGCCTTCAGATGTTAGAGCTGTTTACCAATGGCTGTATCATTGATATGCTTTTCCTTAGTTCAGCAGTTAAATATAAACTATATTCCTTACCAATCATCAGGACAGATTATTAGATTCAGTGTTAAGCAGCCATCCCTGCCTTTGAAGAACATATGATATGTGGGGGTTTTTATTCCTATGGGAAGTTTCTTTGTATTTGCATTTGAATTTGCCAAATCAGGTAATTCTTGTTGCACCTTTTTTAAATTTCTTTCTTGAATTTAACTATGTTTTAGAAGGTAATGAAATATTAGAAGGACTCAGGGCTATGTAATAGCTGAGTACTTGGTTTATGACTGCTGAGAATCTGCAGTATGGGTCTGTGATGTTGAGACGAAGAGCACAGAGACTGAAGGAAGGTTTGTGCTTAACTTATATACATGTGCTATTCCCTATGAGTCATAGGGTAAGGGTAATAGTGGCAGCCTTTATATCTCATTGGAAATTCACAGTAATTTACTGAGAAATTCTGAAGCCCAGTAATGATATGCAGGTGAAACTCAGTGTAGACATGCTAACATAGAGAATAGTCTAGCATTTTTAAAACATGAGCTTATGAAATTGGACACGCTGTGATTTCACAGAATTATAGAACACCTTGGGTTGGAAGGGACCTTAAAGATCATCTAGTTCCAAACTGCTTGCCATGGGCAGGGACACCTTTCACTAGATCAGGTCTACTTCTTCCATTTTTATTTGACAATCTTTTGTCTTGGTCTTCTCCTACTGGAAACACATTTGAGTGAAAGGGTTCATCACCTACTCTCTAAAACACATATAGACAAAATATAGACTACAGGCTGAACAGTGTTTGGCCAGTGAGAATCCTAGGATAAATCTGCCTTCTAGTGCTATTTGCTTGCCAAAACCACTGCAAACATCAGGCCTGTAGTTTTTCTGCCAGTCAGCAGCACCACCACCATGTTAATGGTCATCAAATGTCAAGAATTGCTTTCACCTCGGAAAATACTTAGAACAAGAGGATAATGACTAAATAAAGCCTGACTCTTAGGGATAAATATGTAATTTACAATGCAGCACAGAAGGAAGATTACCTGTATAACACTTCCTGGGTAGGTGTGTGTGCACAGAGAGAAGAGTCTGTTCTTCCTCAGTCACGGTGCACATTTGTAAATGTTAAAGGCAGGGAACAGATGACTATTTAACATGGCAGAGAACTATAAAAGCATTACTGCCTCTCCTTTATTTTTCAGTCATTTAAAAAGTTTTTTAATGAAGTATTGCAAACTGCTTTTGAGGAATCATATGGTGTTTTAAATGCCTACTAAGGAAAGAGTACTTTTAAATATGGTATTTTAGAGCTCACAGGAGACCTCTGACTGTTTGTTATTCATTTCAACCTAATGCAAGCAATAACAAGCTTACTGGATAAGGTGCTTCTTTCTGAAATAGTTTGACTTTCTAATGCCCATTATCAATTGTTTTAATATATATAATTCACTGCAATTTATTGTATGTGTCTGAACATTCATTAGGAAATCAGGATAATAGGGATTCTGGACATTATAAATGCCCTGCACAAGGTATTTTATTACTTCTCAGCTATCTTCTGTTTTGAAAATATAAATTCAAGGAACTCTTAGAAAAGAGGGATCATTAAGAGGGCAAAAATCAGGGTGGCAAAAAAATAGCATCCTTCAGCTGTTAATAGTCTTTGAACTGCCAGAAATTCTTCCTGCCATTTCCGTTTTAGAAACCAAGGTAAGGCTAATGATGTTTTGTGTCTTCAGGATCCTCAGTGGTGTCATTAATGCAAACTCATCTCAGGAAAAGTTCTCTGGGTAGCAGAAGGGCAGTGTGGGACCTGGCTCCTGCCATATCCTGTTATATTTATATATATTTATATATTTATATATTTATATATTTATATATTTATATATCCTGCTCCTGCCTGTGCAGTGAGGATGCTGCCTTTGCATGTCCTGTTGTGCCCTGTTTGTTCATGCAGAGTCACATCCTGAAGCTGCACCTAGGCCTTGCTGGGTTCAGGAAGAAGTTCTTATCATTAGAGCTGATTGGAAAACAGTGTTACACATGACAAGCTCTGTGGAAGGTAGAAAACATTTTACCTACAAAATTTCCTCCTAATTATGGCGAGTCAGAACAGCACTTTGATTTGGTAACCACTGGGCTTTCTTCTGTCCAGGAGCTCTGGTTTTTCCTTATGTCCAAACACAAATTAGCATAGCACAATGATGGCTCAGCACCTGAGCTTGCATAAGCTACAGTGACAGAAGTAAAAAAAAAAACCAAATTTTATTTATAAAATTATAAAATAAATAATAATTATAGCAGTATCAAATTATAAAATGGATAATAATTATGGCAATACCACGGCTCCGAAACTATTGATACTTGCTGATTTTGGAAACCACAATAAAAATGATTTCTCACATTTCAAGCACAAGAAAACATCGGGTTTGTAAAATTTAGGGAGATGTAAAAGCCCTTGCTGACCTTTGTCCTTCTGGCACTGCTGAATTTAGTAAGCCTAATCTTGAGGTATCTGACTGGCTTAACCCTCTCCTGTTTTGTTCTTCCAACACCACATTTACATGGTAGTTTGCCTTAGGGCGGTCAGGCTTTGATATTTGATCCCTGTGGGAGTGTTGATTAATAAAGCCTGAGAGGAAAAGTTACAACAGCAGAAAATGAGAGTGAGTGAGAGTCCTTTGTAAATGGGAGTCCAGGGGTCTGCAATGATTTCGAATTACATTTCTCTGTGTGTGTGTAGTCAGTGCTATGGCATGTCAATAGCTTTTAGTGCACTTTAGAAAAGATACTCTGAACATTAATAATCTGTCAAGCTAAACTATCTTGGCTCAGGTAATTGTATAAAAATGGTACAATCACTGTGTTAGAAATGAAAAGAGAAAAAAAAAAAAGCCCTGCATAAAAGGCACTGTAAAAGCAAGAGACTAAAGCAAACAAAAATGATAGCTATTACAGTCAAGAGCTAAGTATTTTCATCCTGAAGGCACAATAGCAAAAAATTAGTTTCTTTACAAGACAGGATCCAAATCTGGGGCATCAGGATATTTGAGAAGTAAGCTGTAGGCTTGACACTGGGGCCAGGCATCCAACCTCATTGCTGTGGGCTGTTCAAGAGCAAACAGAACTTTCTGTATTCCATTTCTGAAAGGGTCACTGTGTGCTCCAATAGCCCTGGCTACACAAAGCATCTGACACTTTTTCATCTGACCCCACATGACCTTACTTAATGTGGAAAAGACTATGAATCTACCAATTACTACTGAAAAGTAATAATCGGTTGTGTTACATGCATGTAATAAGACGTCCACTAAAATTCATTGATCAATGTTTGTAACATACGCTGTCAACTTTTCAATAGTGTCTTTGGTAACTGAAATTGTGATATGCTCAAATTTTGTTGGTGACCTTCACTGAACTGACTGTAATTTGGAAATACTCTGAAATCTATAAAGGGTACACTTTGCAAACCAGCCAAATCTTGAATGTGGGTTATAATTTCCACAGCCTGTGAATAGCTTAATATTTTTATTTAATTTTACCTCTTATTAGTTGTACATGGAATATTAAAGCTGGCTTTTTACAGTCAGTATAGCTAGGGGTATTTAAATCAGAACATAGATCTCTCCTCTAAGTACAAATCAGAAGGACAGACACTTAATAGTTTTGAAACATATGGTTAATAGGCCTATATTTTTTATTTATAACTCCATGATTATATTTTATTTTTCAGTTTGTAGATACTGGGAAAGGAATCTTCAGATGGTCCTTAATTATTTTGAATTTAGATAATGAGACATGTTGCCACAGTTTCCTTCTTTTACCTTTTGTTTATTATGAGCCTAGAGTTCCAGGCTCATAATAAATAAAAGCTAAAAGAAGGAAATACCCCCATTCTTGGTTTACCACTACCTGTTATTTAGAATTTTTTTCCCTAGTTTTCCAACCATTGAGAAGGTTCGTTGATTTTTTAAATTTTTTTTTAAATGATTGTTCTTCATCTCCTAATTTCATTGCTGCTCTCTGTGCTGGGTTTTTGAGAGACCTCAGCTCTCATTTCCACCAGAGCAATTGGTATGATCTGGGGACAAAAAAAGGTGAAAAAGATTGGTGTGGGAAGAAAAGGCTGAGCAGAAGTGATCAGCTGCCAAAGGCAGTGGGGGCCAAGGCCTCAGGCAGCCCCTCTGACCGACCAGGCTACATTGGTGTCATGCTTGCCCTCGCTATCCTGCAAGGCAGGGAAACTTTGAATTTTTGGTAACTGTCTCAATTACTGCAGCAGCTGCCTTTTACAGGAGTTGTCACATTCCCTCTGGGTTGCAATTGTGGGTAGTTCTCCTCCAGTCAGGTAATGTGAGAATTCCTTCTGCTGGGTCTATTCAAGGATTTTGAATTAAACTGTGTTTCCTTTCAATCTCCTAAATAATAGAAAAGAACGTTAATATATTGTTATGGATAAATTATCTTAGAAAGATATATATTTTGACTTTGACTTCAACAAGCTCTGCTAATAACATAGGAGTGGGGAGAATGGGGTTTGACATGAATTCCAGCAAGGTTTTTTTACAACTGTAAGAACAGGTTTTACAATAATTAAATCGGAGTATAGGTTATGTTAAAGTAATTTAAGTCAATTTAGCCCATCATCATTTTTACAGTGTTGCAAATTAACATAACAATGACAACTATAGTTGTCACTGACTTGAACAGCAGCAGTTAATCATTGCAGTTAATCATTATTAACACATAATTCATAATGATCAATCGTACTTGACTCTAGGATCATCGTGAGCTTGTATTAAATACTATATAAATATATAAGGACATTAATAACTGTCCAAAACCTAGGAAAATCAGGCCCCCCTTTCCTTTTCCATTTTGATGTGGTAGTATGAGCTGTTTCTGTCATGTCTCTGAGTTTGTTAGGACTTTAGCATGAATTCATCTTGACAGGTAGGGTGGATGCATGTATATGGAAATGGCACAAATGCCCCATATTTGTCTGAGGTCATTGTTCACCTCACAGGCCTGCTGAGTCAGGCAAAACTCTTTGCTCAGAATTGAACTCATGCTTTGGCCTGGCAATTTTCCTCTGTCTCTCTCCCCATGGCATTATAGGACTTCATGGAAAGTAAACTGTGGTTTTTGAGATTGTTCTTTGTGGGACTATACCCTTTTCTGACCCAGAGATGGGGCAACTGAGAGGCGTTTTAAAAACTTTTATTCCATTTTCAGTCTCATGAGGAGGGTGACACAATGTAGATGTTATAATTCACACTATGACAATCAGAAGCCAACTATTTCTTAATTGGCTCTAACAATTTCTTAATTTTCTTATAAAACACTATAAGCATGTCTTAGCTTACTGTCTTTTTACCGCACCATACTGTAAATATCTTAGAGCCAATCATGTAAAATTACCCTTCATGGGTCCTAGTACAATGCATCTTTCATAGTTCTATTTCTCCAAAGTATCTAGTCTTATTTGCAAGGCCATCCTTTAAAACTTTTTTCTAGCTGTTTCTCTCTCAACAATATATGTCCTATTCTATAGCATTTCTAAGCCACCATTTCTTATCTCAAAGTTTGCATACAGATACACACTGTGTGGGCCTTCTGCCAGGCCCTAAGAAATTTCTACAAATCCATTTCCCACAGTTCTCAGTTCCTACTCAGCTGCTAAAACTTGCTTGAATAAGGGCTGGTTCCAAGGTGGACACTGTGCTGTGGTTTATAACTATTGCAACACCGATGTCCAGGAGCAACAGAACCTCTGAACGGTAGTTTTGCAGGCTGCCTGTATGGCTTTGCAGCTGCAGATAACCTGTATTCTAAAAGGCCATGCTTTAGACCATGTTTTGGTTTCCTTTTTTTTAAGAATTTCATTATTTATATGTTCATTTACCTTTCAGTGAAGCAGAAGAGCAGTGACATAAATAGTGTGTTTTCAGTCAGCTTTGGAGTACTACTTCTCAAGTTAAACATGCCTGGACATTTTAATGAGTCTCGTTTACAGGAAAGTTGACCGGAGTGATGGCGTTTGTCTTCCCAAGTAGCCTTTCTATGTGATAAAACCCTGCTTTCCTGGCATGGCTGATCACCTGCCTGCCTGTGAGATGTGCTAAGGGAATTCTTTGTTCTGCCTTGCTTGTATGCATGGCCTTTGCTTTACCTTCTAAGCTGTCTTTGTCCCAACCCACAAGTCTTCTCAGGGTGACTTTTCTGATTCCCGCCCCAGTCCCACTGTGGAGGGAGGGAGTGAACTTAATTGCCAGCTGGGGTTGTCATAGAATCATAGAATATCCTGAGCTGGATCATCCATGAGGATCATCAAGTCCAGCTCCTGGCCCTGCGCAGGAACCACCACAGGAACCAAGAACCACCTCATGTGCTGAGAGCACTGTCCAAATTCTTCTTGAAATCTGCCAGGCTTGGTGCTGTGACCACTGCCTCAGGGAGCCTGTGCCAGTGCCCAAACACCTCATGAGTGAAAAACCTTTTCCTAATATCCACACTAAACCTACCCTGACACAGCTTCATGCCATTCCCTCAAGTTAAAATGTGACATCATGGTCCAGACACATATTGCAACCCAAAACAAATCAATTTGTTTTATTTTCCCTTGAAGAATGAAAAGCAAATATTTTGATTGGAATTAATTTTAAATGTTTTAGTTTGCTCTAAGGAAAATGGGAGACAATGCTGTGTGCATGTCCATAATGAACTTCAGCAATGTTTAGTTCAAAATGTGTTATTACAGCATACAACAGTGCTCAGAGAAGGCCAAAAATTCAACACAAAATAAAAGCATTAAAGTTTGATAGCTGTATTATTTCTAGACAGAGGGTAAAGACCCACTAGAGGAGTTGCTATGTGCCCTGGTACTGCAAAGGATGTGTGAAAGTGCTTTTTTCTTAACCAAACAAAATACTTCAAAAAGAACAAACCCCTTTAAAATTCCTCCATGAAATGAAAGTCTCTTCAAGGGTAGCTTGGCAGAATTAAACCCTTAATTCATCATATTTCAGCAGTGTCTGATCTTTGAACAGTATGCAGACTGTTTTCTGCCTGAAGGACAAGCAAAGCCATGTGATTCCTGCGAGAGGATAGAGCTTAGAGCAGCAGGTAAAATTGTGCTGTATTTGTCCCAAAACAGGCCAGGTAACAGGGCTCCATCCATTGTCATGCAATGAATTCAAAATTAGTCCTCTTTTACCACAGGTGTAATTTCAATCTTTTTTTTCAATCTTTTTTCATTCTGCCAATAATTTTTTTTCCTGAGTTTGAGAATCCCTCATGAAACTGTTATTTTTGTGATGCTGCAGTACTTGTCTTCTGGGAAATCACACCTTGCTCTGCCAAGAGCACAAGTTCACTTTCCAGCTTCGGTCCTGACTTTGGCCAAGTGTCTCTCCTGTTCTGTCAATGGCACTGCTACTTCTGTGACTGCTGTGCTCAGATAAGGTGCCACCAGTGCAAATGATTTCTGTGTGCTGCAGCCATGCACAAATTCTGAAAAATGAGATATGGAAGGACTGTGAATAAGATTCTGATGGGCACCTTTTTTCTGTGGTGCCTTTATCCCTCTGCACATTTTTACTGTTTAAATGTGCTAAAATGATTGATTACCTAAATTAAATTAAGGATGTATCCCATCTTTGTCCTTCCACTTTTTGCTCAGAATGGCACTTAAAACTGGAGGCAGGTAAGCAGAAAATACTTGAAAAATAATGTTGCTATTAAAAAAATATTTTAAGGGTCTTTCTTCCTAAAAACTAATAATTCCAAAAGTTTTCAGCAAAAAAGTAGGCTCAAAATTACCTGAGATAAAAGAAGGTCATATTAAAATAAGATATTAATAAAAGATTCTATTAGGAGCTTGGGAATTGCCTCCATTGTGGGGTTTTGTTTTAAAGACTAAAAAAGAAAAAAGGCTCCTCAACTTCAGCATTTAATGCCGAGTGCCTCTGCTTCCTGAACAAGGTGTGGGAAGGGGAGAGCAACTTAGAGTTGAACCAAAAGCAGCTGAGCTGCCAACAGGGAGATCTGCTATGGAGGGGAGGAGGGAAGACCTCATCAGTGATGGGTGAGTACTCGGTTGGTTTGGAGCTTCATCCAGCATTGGAAAAGGGCCTCTCTGTCCAGCTTGCATCCAGAGCCTAAAGGATATCACCAGAACATTTTTTTTTCCTTGCTTTGATAATGAAGGACTGAGCAGGGTTCACTGCTGTGTTTGAGGAGAGCAGCAGCAGCAGATGTACCTGTAGAGGTGTGAGCCTTGGGGGATTCTCAGTTACGGGGAGAAGAGATCCCTTCAGGGTGAAGTGGTAGCTGGTGTCTGCTTTTGAATTGCAATTTCAGACTGAGAGACTGGTGTTCCTTGTAGCCCCTCTTTGCAGTGCTAAATCTTTTATTGTGTCCAGCTCTCCATCACTCAGCTCTCAC
Organism: Geospiza fortis; assembly: GCF_000277835.1. Lineage (NCBI taxonomy): Eukaryota > Metazoa > Chordata > Aves > Passeriformes > Thraupidae > Geospiza > Geospiza fortis. The sequence continues at coordinate 10,170,583 of NW_005054304.1, forward strand.
AGATTCAAGATGAAGAGGGCAGAGTCTCTTTTTAGGGTCATTTGTTTTCTGTCTTGATTTATTTATATTGGTCACTCTTCTGTTGATGAACTGTTACTACCAAGATACAAAGAGCAGAGTGAAGGACTCATCAAGATTGATGCTTTCAGGAATACTGGATTGTAAATAATAATGTATGTGTGTGTTTGCCTTGGCTGATGTGTTTGGTTAGAAAATCAGTTGGTTTCTGAAAAGTAGTGAATCTGTACATTTTTCAGGATGCTCCTGTGAAGAAAATTTGAGTGGATGTTTAAAAAGGCAGCCAAATTACTTTCTGCTAAAGAAAATCTTTTTTCTTGGTGTGGTCCTGAATATAATAATCAATTTATTTCCCTTCTGTTGTATTTTCCTTTGTGATCTGTGAGTCTCAGAGTCTCATAAGCGGAACAATGGTGATTATTTTAGGGGCAGATGGTGAATGCAGTAATTTTGGGGTTTTTTTCACAATTGAAATAATCAAGCTTTGTAAAATATGGTAGGTGAATATCCTAAATATATAGATAACAAAAAAATAAGAAACAAATACAATGTTTAAAATTTTAATTGTGTCCAATTTTCATCTCTAAAAAGTCTTAGGAATTAACTTTGGAATATGTGAACCAATTAACGAGCATGTAAATGAGTGACATTGTCACATTGACACATAGGCAATGAGGAATGTGTTATGCTCTATTCTTCTATTCCTCACACCATTTAGGAGTGCACACAAATTACTTTAAATCCCAACAATTGTAATTTAATGAATGTTATCTGCTTAAGAAGCAACAGGCATCTGTTTCAGTCAAATGTGTATGTCTACACATGCAGCAGAATATGAATAGTTATTTTTCAGTCTTTGTTGAGGTTTTGGTAAAAAACTTAGCTATTCAGAATGGAGAGGTCCTGATAGCCAAAGGTAGGAATGAGAACTGTAAAAACATGAATATTCCCTGTGTATCTTTCTGCTTGGGTTACCAGAAGATAATTTTTCCCAGATGCCAGCTTGCTGTGGGCTTTTTCATAGCTTAGACCTCAAAGGCATCCTACGTAATCTCAGCATTCCTTTGCCTTTACAGGGACTGAATCATCTGAAAATGTAGTCCAAGGGCTGGTCTTCGAAAATCCAGGTGCTTCTTATCTAGAGACACTTATCCGTCAATACTGAGAAATATTTGCTTGATAAGGGTGAGGTGCTTGGAGGGAAAACTGTGTGAATAGTATGTGGGTAGCAGAAAGGGGAAAACTTGTTTTCCATGATTCGTGTTGGATGCAGGTTGCCCCTGTCCTGAGGACCTCTCTCCCTTCTCTTCCCTGCAATTACAGTTCAGTTACAACTCTCGTGATACCTGCTCTCACACATATCGTATCTCAACCATAGTTTTGGGTTCTTGGTTGTTTGGTTTTTGCAGAGATATGGTGGATGCTAGTGACCTTCCTTTGCACTGCCATTGTCATCTTAGTCACAACTTCAGAACCCTGGCAGTTTTTGAGTGAAAGGGACCTGCAATATGTAAATAAAATCTGCAGTACAGCTTGACCTAGATTTTATTGTTATTATCATTTATGCAAACAGCCTTCCTCACTGCTGAGTCCCTGCTTTGACAATGTGAGCTGAAAAACATCCATGGATGTAGAGCAGGAATCCTTAATTCCTCATGTGTTGCAATAATGGGGAGGGGTAGGGGAAGCAAGCATAAATAGCACCTTTATTATTGAAGCATGGTGAAGCAGTTGTGATGTTCTGTGCTGCTGTGTTCCTGTCTGGAACCAGCTGCTGGGGTGTCCCAGCGTCAGTTTGTGTCTGCAGCCTCCTGAGAAATGCTGTCACCTGGTGAGGCCAGTGTGGCTCAATGGGGACACCGAGGAAAAGGGTGGCAGAACTCAAAACCTTCCCTACAAAAAAAAAAAGTCCTGCAACCCCATCTTGTTTGCAAGTTGGAAACTGCTGCATAGGCTTGGGATTCAGAGGTATGAGCACACTCAATTGTTCTGTACCTGTAACCACAGAGAGACCACCATTGCTCTGTCTGGAGCTCTTTCCACACCCCAGCCCCATTTAAATTGCCATTTATTAGGTTATTTGAAGAGCAAGACACTATCACTATCACCTTACACGTAATTACACCTTGGGCACAGTTAGAGATAATCTCAGTTATCAGTCACCTGGGTTGATAAGGGTCTGCAACGAGTGATGAATTCTAAATACTCCTTTATTTCAAGGGGGCTGGCTGGTTTTTGTTTATAAACCAACAGCAGTAGTGAAGACATCTGCCATTGCTGCAAACTTCTTGCTAAACTTGTTGTGAAAGCAACTTCTTATGGTAAAATGTATTTCCTCCATGCAAATACAATTTAAGGGTACTCTTTAATTTAATCGAATTCTTCTCAAGTCATCTTTCCATTTAACTCTTGTGATGTAATAATCTAAAAAAAACACAAAAAACCCTTCTGTTCAACTTGTTACAGCTGGGAACAGGTTTAAAATCTGAAAGATCAGGTTCACATAATATCCATTAATTGATTCAATGAAGTTTTGAGTAGATATCAGAGGTTTAAAGTTCGTTTATTCAATTGCCTAAATTTATGCACATTTGTAGTTATATTTTCTAACATAATTTATCATTGTCCATTATTATCGTATTTTGCTTTTAGCTTAATTTTCTATCCCTGCTTTTAACACTGAGTGTCACTTTGTGTTAAAGTGGTCTCATCCGGACCTTTCCAGACACCTTTTTCCTTCTGGGTCTCATTCTACCTAAAGAGTAGGGTTAGATGATTTGGTTCAGGAAAGCTTTTACAGACTAAAGAGATTAACAAAACCCTGCTCAATTTCTCGTTGAATAGGCTTTTAATTTTTAAAGAATTTTGGAGCTGGCAGAGCCTGCTATAGTGACAGAGTCTGAGGCTGCCGTCATCTACACAAGCAAAGGTGCACAAGTCAGCAGAGCAAAGTTTGGCTGAAGGTTTGTGAGATCCTATTTCACCTGAATGTGTCATGCAATCCTATTAAAAACTATAATTATGGGCCAGAATCTGGACTTTTTCTTTACATTATTATGAGTCTCGTTCCTAAGTGATCCTCTTTACTTTGATAATCTTCTCTACTTCCAAAATATAGAAAGTGCTATCCAGCACAGGAAAGAGAGGCTCAGCTAAGTTGTCTCATGCAAACAACTAGATTCCTTAAATGTATGTATTACCAGAAGATTCAGAAAGAAACCTTGGAGACCCAAGGACCTTGGCACTCATCCTGCTTCTGAGTCCAGATACATCCAAAAAACCTGCCCTAAGGCAGACACATCTCTAGCCTTGTTGAATTTCATGACCACCTATCTGCATGCTATATTTTTTCCTTAGAATAATCTGAGGATGCTGGCGTAGATCTTCAGCTCCCTTTCCTTTTCTAGAAAAGTTCCCTTTGACAGTGAAATAAATCACAAAGAAAATGATACTGCAAATTCTCTCTTCTTCATCCTAAACATGTTTATCTTTATATTTTCTCCTACATGACACTATCTCCCAGAGTAATTATACCTAAACAAATTAAAACAAAAATATATGAATATTCTTCATACTATAGTGAGTATGGAAATGGGAAATTTTTGCTATAAGTATCCTTATTCCAAATTTACTTTCTTCTAACCTCTTGTATATGCTGCGATACTATAGAAACATTAAAGTAAATTTAAATAAGAAATTAATATTATCTATTTATGGGTCAAATTTTAAGTTTGGATGTTCTTTTTAAGCTTTTAATTGTTTTTTCCAAATCACATTGTGAAAAGACAATGAATACTTGTAACAGGTAGTTCAGTAAGATAGACTAAAAGCTTTCAGGTCATTAATATACACTTTACTTGGCAAAAAATATACATCACAGGTCAATATTTTTTTAATTGACTTTTTGGAACTCAATACCATACATGTGCCATAGCCAGACTTAGATGTTAACTGAAATTAATATGAAGGATAGGCCTTTTTTTTAGGTCTAAAGCAACAAAATCCTGATAGACATCATTTCACTTTGAGTGCTATTGTAAGACTCTCCAGTCTCACAGGTAATAAATAACAACTTGACAAGGCTCCATTTCATCCTATAGGCATTGAATCATGAAAATCAAGCTCTTAAATTTGATCTTTAATTTTCTTTCCCTTTTTTTGGTAACAGAATTTTGTTGATTTTGTGTCTAAACTCTGATTCTGGGGTTCATTTGGCATTTGAAAGTTTGGAAGTTCTTAGGCTTTATTTGTTTCCATAAAGATTGATATAGGAAGAGAAAATGCTACTCTCTCCTACACCCTGTACATGTTAACTGATAATATAGTTGAACTCTATGACCTATTTATCTTCCTGAAAGAAACAGAAATGACTTTGTCACAAGCTACAGAATATATGGAGGACTGCATAGTGCTCAGTGCCTACTGCATTCTGAACAGTGATGTATTTTAGCATCTAATATTTATGTTCATTTCAACTTGTATTCTCATTTTTCATCTGCAGTGCCCTTGGTGATGGTAGAAATTAGTTTTATTATGGCCTCCTCGAAAGGACATCCATGCTTGGAGGAAAAAAAAAGGGAGGGAAAAGTCATCCGGAGGCATGGGCTCCAAATTGATATGTCAGGGAGGTATATCCATGAATTTCCTGGTGAAGTATAGTGATCCATAATCCTCTTTTGTATTATAGACTTACAAATTACCTTATTTTATAGTATGTCATGTAACTATACATGTCTTGGTATCAGAACTCTGGTTTCAAGTGTAGGCTGGAACCGTCATGCTGTGGAGGTCACCCTGGAAAAACAAAATAGATAGCAGGCTCAATAAGCAAAGACTCCCCTTCCATCAGGCACAGGCATGACTGTGGCTGCCACGAGCCCCTGGGAAGTCTCATGGCCATATTTGTTCCTGTTTCTTTGGGCAAGGGCGA
>NW_005054304.1:10175577-10177834 GCF_000277835.1 Geospiza fortis
TTTCCCTCAGCACAGCCTCCCTTCAGGCTGCTGCAGCCTAAATCTTAGCAGTGAGCTGCTGTTTCTCCTGTGCCTAGCCTGTGAGCCTGCATCTTTATAAAACCTCCAGCAGGCTCTTTTCTTCTCCTTACTTCCACAAGAGAGACATTTGGAGTAAGTCAAGGTTCGGTAAGTGCCAAGAAACAGATGAAATAATAAAGCATCTTTCTAATGCCATATCAAGTTTTGGTAAAGGTGCAATAAAGGAAAGGGGAATGAAAGGCACAGAAATTATCTACATTGCCCAGTCCTCCACATTCAAATTGTCTAAAAAGCACCTAAGTTCTTGGACAGCTGCAACATTTTTGTGTCATTGGTCCTCTTAATCTCGCATCTGGTCAAATTAGCAAAATCCATTAAATATATATGAAAGAGTTTTGTAATATACTGAAAAAACACTTGCCCTTTAGACCTCTTGTTGCAGTGAGAATGATTTGGAGCTAAGTACTCCTAAATATTTATACATAAAATAAATATGCTAAATATTTATTGTTTGCTAAATATCTCATGCACATTTCAAACATCTGAAAGTAGTTTTCCTTCTGATAAGGAGCTAGTGATTTGCAGTATGGTCTCTAAATCTTTACAGGGAAGAAAAACAGGTAGACACACTGCAAAATCAAAAGCTACTTAAAGAGAAGGTGAAAGAGAAAGTAAAAGAAATTCCAGGCCTTCCTAAAAAATTGACAAAAATGCAAAATTGCAGTCAGTGTGGCATTTCCAGCGCCATGTGAGAGAATGAGAAGAGTGGCCATTTTCTATGGGGAAAAAAACCTCATTCACCCAGTTTCTCAGGGTCAGATCGAAGCAAAAATTTGGGGCACAAAAGGCAGAAAAGAGTCCAACCTGCTGACATCTCTGGTTTGGGAGAAATCGTGCAAAGTTTGCAAATTTTTAGGTCAGCACCCCACTATCGGCTGGAGGGAGTGACTGCAAACGGAGGCCATTTTTCATGGGAAAAAGAGCTCCTTTCCCCAGGGTCTGGGTATCAGCTCAGAGGTGGCATTTGGGGTTTGAAGGGCAGGCTGGGTCCTAGTTGCTTGAAGCCTTGGTTTGGGAGAAATCTTGCAAAGTTTTCAAATTTTTAGGTCAGAACCCCACTTTGGTCTAGTGTGAGTGGCTGCAAACAGAGGCCATTTTCCATGGGAAAAGGAACTCCTTTCCCGGGGCCTGGATGTCAGCTCAGACATAGTTTTTGGGGTTCCAAGTGCAGCCAAGGCTCTAGTACACGGCATCTTTTTTTTGAAAGAATTTCTTACAAATTTTCTCATTTAGGCTATTGCACTCCACTTTTGTCATATGCAAGTGGCCACAAATGGTGGCCTTTTTCCATGGGAAGAAGTGCTTATTCCCCCAGTGTCTTGCGTCATTTCACAGGTAGCCTTTGAGGCTCTGTGGTCATCCAGAAACCTGTTACTTGGCTACTTTTATTTTGGAGAAATCCATCATAGTTTGCATATTTAGGAGGTGTCACCCCACTCTCGGCTACGTGTGAGTTGTCGCCCACTGTGGCAGTTTTCTTCAGGACAAGAACTCATTCCCGCAGTGTGAAGAAATTTATGACATTGTGGAATTCCAAATATAAAACCTGCACCATTTTTTCCTGTGGTGTTTGCCTTGCCTCCTTTCTTCTTTTTCAATCTGTGCATATTTGGAAACTAGTTCCTGTTTACTGGAGTTTTGCTACTCTCAAGTTATTTTCAAAAGCCTTTCATCACAGCATGTAAGTCTCAACAACAATCTTTAATCTACAGAATCCATAAATAATAACAAAGCATTTTCTAAAATAATTATGATTCTTAACCCCCCCAAAAGTAATTTGTACTAGATGAACAACGATAATAATTAAATTTTTGCATCAGATTTTTGTTGCCTTCTCCACCCTACCACTTTCCCCATCCCAAGGGGTTTTTCAACCTGGATTATTTCAGTCCATGCCCTTAAAAGTTGCTTTAATTCTGTGTGGAGGAGGCAGTCTAGGTGAGGTATAGAAGCAGGACCAAGCTGCAAAGGTGATAAAACCCAGGATATTTTAAGTCAGGCTTACTGCTAATGGACACTTCACATTGGAAGCTGCACACTAAATCTCCAGAGCCTTTGTTTCATCTATGTTGCAGGTTATTTCCTCTCCTTTTCCCTCAGCTATGCTGGATACATAAGGCTCACTTTGGAAGAAAAAAAATTATTGGTATGTTTAATGTCTCTGCTTTATTAGGGA
>NW_005054304.1:10177844-10252051 GCF_000277835.1 Geospiza fortis
ACAAAACTCTTGCATTTCAGTATATCAAAGGTAAGTTGTTTGCCCCTTTCAGTGATGATTAGTAGGAAAGTCCAGGATTGTATGGTTTATCACTGGGTCCTTCAGCTCTGTCTAGGCTTTCTAAATCACAATACTCAGAGAGAACTCATGCAGGGTCTCTCAATGGTGTTTCTTAAAAACTGCTTACATAACTGCAATAGAATTTCAAAGACCAAGCAGTAGGCAAGAAACAAAAATGCTATTTTTAGCAATTCCCTGTGAAGAACTTGGGAGGAATTGCACTAAGGAGGAACCCACACAGCCAAATGCTTGATGCAGTGCTTGAGTAGGCAGCATTTTCTTTATTGTAGGTAAAAGTTCAGACTTATGCTGTCAGGCTGTCTTGTGTAAGGGCAAGGGGGTTCTTTGTTGGAGCAGCATGGGCTTGGGGTGCTGGTGAATTCTTGAAGTACAGAAATAAATCAGAAATACTGCTGGGAGGGCAGTGAGTGTTCCAGACAGTTGCTTTCAGTACAGGCAGGACATGACTGACTGCAGGCTTGTCTTTCCAACTTCACAGTACACTGTGAAACACTTTGTGCATATCTCAGCTGTACCTGTTTCTGAAAGTCCCAGGCAGGAAGGAGGATTGCAGTGCTTTGTGACTGCCATAGCTGCTTGTGTTGTTACCCAGCTGCTGCAGGGAGGAGAAAAAGCTGTTGGGCACTGCCCTGCCCTGCAGGCAGAGGCTCTGAGAAGGATGAGTTCAGCCAGGTGCCAGCACACAGGTCAGGCCTCAAAATTTCTGCACGTACATCCTATCAGCAGCAGACCCTTCTTGTGCACTGCAGATGGTTCAGCTGCCAGTAACAACTCCCAAGGCCACTGGGAAGACTGGAGGGAAAGACATTGTCTTCTGCAAAGGTGTGCTGGAGTGTAGGCTGCAAGCCAGGTTTAAAAACATGAACTGTAGTGGTTTAGGGCATGGTCTTCAGCAAAATGAAAATGAGATGTTCAGGAGAGAGCTGTGATACCATGCATTGCATCTCTGATAGAAGAAATTGATGGTCCAGGGGACACCCCAATATTCATCTTTATGTAATTATATTTTTTTCAGATTGTATTTTTGCATAATAGGGTTAACTAATTGTATTCTCTAAATTCAGCCAGACAAATTCTCACTCAATAGGAAATTGTGGTGATGAGGGAGTTTAAATTATGGTTATTATACTTGTGTTTAGGGACTGTATTCTGAAATAAGCAGTCCAAATGAAATACAGAAAGGCCTTGTATAAGGAAGGAATGAAGAGAGAAATGAGTAGAATGAACATTGAGAATAGAAATGAAAAGGAAGACAAACAGATAAAGCAGTCACTAGAAAGCAGCAAGCGTCACAGAATTTTGGAGAGACATGTAGCAAGGCAGGAGCAGAAAAAAAAGATGTGGATAGAATAAAGAGCAGGGAAGGTATGGGAAAACAAATATTGTCCATATAGCATGAGAAACAGTAATCTAAATCTAACATAAAACAAGGCCTAGAAGAAAACCAGATATCTAAATGTATCAAAGTCATAACAAAGAATCACAAGAGAAATGGAATATTGAAGAGAGATTTAGAAAGCAAGAGAATAAGCAAACTGTAGAAACACAATATGGATTTGAAAGATTTTTTTTATCTGTTCTTCCTTATTAAGCCTCATCATTAACAGGAATACTGTTTGATCTTATTTATAGCATCAATATACTGCTGCTGTAAAATCTTCTCCAATATTGTAGCAGCAGCAGCTGCTGCAAGTAAATTTGTAAGCTTCAGCAAAGTAGTGCCAGATAAAGCCACAATCAGCCATTCCTTTCCCTCATTTCCAGTGATGGACTTTAGCAGATCCGTTCTCCTCTGCTGAGGGGCATTTTAGACTCTCCAGCACCTTCCTTGGGAAAATGTGTAGAGCAGGCTTTCTGAGTAACAAGAAGCCTATTTGGTAATGATTGATTAGGAGGATAAGAGGAAAGCAGGCTGCTAGGGAACCCACATTTGTTAACCAGTGCTAGAAATAATGGGGTTAATACTATAAATTAAAAAACAATCATGAAAAAGGGCTATGGCTAATAACAGAAAGAGGAATGGCGGAGGGTGGGTGGGAACTTTTCAAATAATGGCAATAAGGTATGGATGTATGTAAATGAACCTTTTGGAGGAAGATAAATATTGCCATACACTAATGTCAGTTTTGACAGTAATAGTGATTAGTGTGAGTTGATAATTGACAGCAGGTAACTACAGCCAGAGCAGAAACTCTGTACGAAAGTCCTGCGACACTATTACTTAACTCAATTAGCTCAAATGACAGAGGTGTAGCTGAATAAGCAATATTATGAGCTGTGACTCACATAAGCATTTCACTCTGGGAAGGTAATTCAGAATCTACTAACTAGAAGCTAATAGCCAGCAGGAGCACATGCACAATTTATGACTTTCATTTAAACAGGACTGCTTAACACAAAATAGCTACTTTAAAAATGAGAGTGCTTAAGTCTGTTTTAACACCTTTCTCAGCACTAGAGAAAAATCTGTGTTAAATCAAAACCACCTTTACAATCTGTAAAACTCTCATGTTTTGCTAATAATGTTGGCAAAAATAGATGCAGCTTCATCAACATGGATACATCCTTATGTCAGAAAGGTGCCACTAGCTTTACTTCAAACATCAGCTAAACTGTGGTTCGAAAGAGGTGCTAAAAATATTTCTCAGCACACTTTGTTTCATCTAACATCTGACATTGGCTACCTGGTTCAACTTTCCTACCACATTGATCCAGGTGGTGTTTCTACTGGCTCTCACATCTATTACCTCAAGCAGAGTCAGGTCAATTGAATCTAAAGGTGAAAATATTAATGTAGCAGTGAGAGCTTTCTCTGAAAAGCTCTTCAAAACTTTCCCCAGGAGGAAAAAATCCCTCAGTATTTATAATTGCCACCTCATGTTCACCAGCTATACAAAGCACATTTCTTTGCAGAATAAATTTTTCTCATCACCACATCAACTGTCACATATATCCAATCTGAGAAAGTCATTGTCTCTGTGGTTATCAAGGAATATGAGACCTATTTATCTTCTCTTCAAATTCTCACTTCCACCTTGCCAGGACTTGGGGGAACTAGGGTAGGAGCAGGCAGACTGTTGCTGATTTGTGAGGTTTTTCTGCTTTCAGCTCTCTTTTCATGGGTTATTTCCTAAGCTTTGTCTCACTGTGTTTTGTGCCTGCTATGTGTGAGAAGATATTTTTGGGTTTAATGATGGTAGGAACTGAGCCTTGAGCTTTCACAAACAGATGTGTAGAGCCATACACAATGCTGAGGGAGAATCAGATGGTCCTCAGAACATCCGCCAGATGTGGCATGGCCCAGGGCACACCATCCTATTGATCCCATTAATTGACGCTACAGCCTGCTGTGTACTTCAGTAAGTCCAAGTAGTTGGCATTACAGCACATAGTATTTCTTGCAACCCACTTTCTCCTTGGTTCCACTCATTCTTGTGCTTAAAAATACAATCCCTGCTTTGAACACACACCTGAAATGCTGACAGCATAACCTTGTTTTCAAGTATGAAAGACAAACATTGTTAAAAAAAAAAAATCTCTTATGTTAAAGGTGTGCTTCTCATCTAATAACTTCTCCACAAAGTCTTTCTCTTATAACAATTGCAGCTGATGTGGCATTATCTCATTTTGAAGGACTTGCTCAGAAATTATTTTCATGTATTTTCTTTCTGCCACACTGATAGTTTAGCAACAAAAACAAAACAAAACAAACCCACAAAACTAAAAACCAACCAAACAAACAAGCTGAAAAACCAGGTTAAAACTACCTGGAAGTTTTTAATGGAAAAGAACACAACATGTAGATCAAATCTAGGCTGAGAAAAATTTCCAGAGCTGGGGATCTATACGTGTAATGATTCAGGCCTAAACTACCGATAATTTCCATTGTTAAAAAAATTGCAAAAATGGATTTTGAGACCTATGTCTTAATGGCTCTCCTTAGGTCTCTTTACTCAGTCGGTATCTGGAACATTTGGGCATCTGAGGAGAGACTCCTTTTTGCACTTTGAAGTCCCTCAGGTGCCTGAATTTGCTGCTCAGCATTGTCTCAGCAATCCTGACCAGACTCCGACTCACAGCACCAAGGGTGCGTGCAAACAAGTCAGAGCTCAGACACTGGGCATTGCCACTGTCCCTGTGGAGCTGATTCTAGCAGGAATCGCCCAAGTGTGCCAGCTGCCTTGATTGACTTGGGCTTCTGAACTGAGACTGGAATTAGGGATTGCCAAACCAGGGAGATGGAGATCCTAGTCCAATGTATCTGCTGCGCAAGGATTTTAAACACCCATGTGTCCCTTTCCAGGGTACTGACCTTGATGTTAAAATGCTCTAAAAAAGTGCCAGTAAGATTGCAGGAAAAACTACGCTGTTGTGCAAAGGGTGCAGAAAGGAGGCAGAGTCTCTGCAGGGGAAGAGTTCTGCTCGCAGCCTGGCTTTGCTAACCTGGAAGGAAGGGAACTGGAATATATGCTGCTGTGATCTACTGCTCCAGTGGCTCAAAAAGCTCATGCATTTTTCAGTGTTGACTACCCTTGTTTTGCAGGTGATGAATTACAGACCCTTTAGCAGCTATGACACTCTCTCTAATTGTGTTTCCTCAAATTAGCTCAGAGCTCTGAGAAACTGGCATGAAGTGAGACAGCCCAGTGGGAGTATGGGATTTTCCTGCCCTTGCACAGAGCATAAATAAAGGCTTTTTTCTACAATCCTTATGAACAGATAGCCAGCTCCTTGCCTGAAGCTCGTCCGAATAGACCCAGTGATTTCAGTGAGACTGTGCATGTTCACATCAGCTGAGAATCTGGCCTGAGGTAGTATTAAATTAGGTATTTCATTTCTATAAATAGCCCTGCCCTGCTGAGATGATGTGCCTGATTCATGGGGCCTGTTTTGCTGCATAGGGCAGTTGATGGGCAAGATAACCAGCAGTCAGATCATTAGAACACAATTAGACAGAATGAAGCCAGAAATTCAGCCGTGATCCTCCCTCTCCCTTTTGTGGCCCAGCATACGCTGGCAATTCCTGCGGACAGCTGGAGGCACACGAGGATGTTACCTCCTAGGTGCCCTGCCATACCTTCTCCAAGGAGAGCAGCAGCTGAAAAGCAGATTGCCTTCCTGAAAATGGGACATCCTGTCAGCAGGGAAAAGCAAACTGAACAAAAGGTCTGTGTGAAAATTATGCAGCCATCCTCCAGCCCAAATTATATTCAGATCGATTCTTTGTTAGTTCTTTTAGATGGCTGGTCCAAATTAAAGCAAGCAATATGTGAAGCAGCAGGATATATGTGGATGTTTATGGACTTCTGCTCATTCCTAAACCAAAGCTTTTCTTGTAGGTTTGATTGCTTCTACTGTTCACAGTAGAAAGACTAGAGCTTCTATTTGAGAAGAAGTTAGATCATACCAGAATCTTTTCCCCAAGTGATATTTCCCAGAACTATGTAATGGCAACATCTCTTTCCTAGACAGTAAACTGTCTTGGTCAAGCCTATTTTTGTATAGATGGAATTAAACTTGTTTTCTTTAGAATATGGTACTACCTTTATCTAAATTTAATGTCTCCACTCCTTTTTTCTCCAGTCAGTGCTAGGAGGCTTTCCTGCACCTTTACAAATCTGTTTTCCCTTTTCACTAACTTGGGCAAGCAAGTATTGGCAACTGCCTTTGTAACCTCAGTATTTGTGCTGTTTTCCAAATCACCTATGAGTAGTTATCTAGCATAACTTGCTTTTCTTCAGTAAAATTGTGCTTAAAAAATGATCGGTTGGCTGAGACCCTTTTGGTCTGCTACCAGTAGAGTTTTTATGTTGACTTTAATGGGGCTAGGGCTGGACACACTGAGATTAGGTTTTTCCAGAACTTCCTTTATTTGATTTTTAGAAAGACAGAAATTAATAAATTTTAGTTCTTCTTTTCCTTTTATGTTTTCTCTTATGTCTATAATGCCTTAAACAAGAATGAATCAGTTTTAAGAGAATGTAACACAGGGCCTTCATCATTCTCAATATTTTCTTGCACTGTTCTGCCTTGTAATACGGATAGTCTGCAAAACTTTGTCATCTTGCCTTTAAAATAGCCAGGTTTCAATTTTTGGAATTAGATGGAGGCAAGCACTGGTAAAAGTATTGGAGAATTATTTAGCAGAACTATGTAGTCATTTATACTATGTAAACTGAATGTGCCAAGGTCTGAAAATTCCTCTTTGTAGAAATGCTTAGCACTTATACAGTGTCTTACATCTTCAACAAGGAATGCAAACATCCATTAATTATTCTTCACACCTTATAGGTAACCTGGAGCTGCTATTTTTATTTTACATGTGAGATGCTAATTTAATATCCCATTCAGGGTCTTTGCATTTCTCTGAGGGAAAAGCTGAAGATTCTGGACTTTTTTATTATTATTCACACTACCTGCTTTCAAAATTGTCAAAGCCTCTGTCACTTCTTCTCACCTCATCACAAGCTGTAAATATAGTCTTTACATGTTTAGCCATTTTTGGAAACCTGCTATTCCTGTTTTACAAAACAGGAAGTATGGAATTGCATATGTCACTTAAAGTGTAAGAGCTTCAGCTAGAAGATATGTAACAGACTGTGAAAAATGTTACTTTTAATTTTTAATTTAGAAAATGCATAATGACCCACTTTTAAATGCAGCTACATGTAGTTAGCTGATTACTTGATCCTCCCTTAATGCCTTTTTTGGCAACAACCAGAATTTCCCATATTTCCAGAATATTTCTTTCCTTTGTAATATTAAAAATTTTAATTAAAATGCATTTCAAAGCTATTCTAGAAAAAAATTCCCAATCTTACAATCAGTTAATCTAATATTAACTGGTTTTATATAACTGGTTAACTGGTTTTATATAACTTTTCTGTTTATTTATGATTTAAAGTGCCCAAAGTCTACAAGTAGCTCTTCAGTATGCCAGGAGCCCTCTTAATATCAATCAACATTGCATATTGTTTTAAGCCTGCAATTTCAGTGCTTCTTTAGACATTTCTAGGTTAACGTTTTGTGGCAATAAGATGGCATGTATTAGTGTGATGAAGAGGAAGGCAGAGTAAGGATAATTAATAATTATTGCCAATGGACTCTAAATCTGAGGAGAAGGGTATAGGAGGAATAGTCACCTCAAATGTGAGCTCTTTCTTTTCCAAATGGACCAGAGCACTGTTTTAAGCTGTGCCCCAGACACTGTGTAAGGGTAATCTAGCTCACAGAATGTGCACATGGGCTCAGCTTTTCAGAAGTGATTTCTCTGTTAGGGAGGCTCAGAGAGTGCCTAACCTTTGTCTTCAGGACCAGTTAGTGGACTCTGTTGATGAAGGCTGCCTTCATTAGCATACACTGCTTCAGGCACCTCATGTATGAAGGACAGGGATAGTTATCCAAATACTTCACTGTCCCATCTGTCCTGTCTGTTCTGCATCCTACCCAAGAACCTGCTTTCAATTTCTTTACAAAGCTGCAGCATGTTCTTATCAGTCATTGTTTTCCTGTTGCCCAAAATGTATCATGTTTTGGGATTTGATACTTAATTTTGTCCATAATCATATATGAAGCTGTTTTTTCCTCTGTTTCATTTCTTGGCATCCATCAGACCATGGTGGTTACAGATAGCTGTGTATTCCTCATGGTGCTGCTACCAGTGCTAGGGGTGACCTGATATGCTGCTCTCCATCCTTGTCATCCCAACAGGTGCTGAGTTTGTCTCCCATTCAGTGGCTGCCATTTGCCTCATGGTGTTTGGCATTCACCTTGCAATCTCCAAATGAGCCAGTGAGGTCTTTGGTACCCAGCAACTTCTCATAAAACAAGCATGTTTTTGGCAGGTGGTGATGGCAGGCAAAATCACTGTCTTTGTCCTTCATAGTGCTTCATTGACCCAAATGACAGCCCCTCTATACGCCCTTCTGGGTTGTGGCTGTTGAATGATGCAGGAGTTGCCAGGAGGAATGCTGGGCAGAAATGAGGCAGACATTTCTAATAAGTCCAACAGTATGAAAATTTCATATTTGTTTTATAATTCAGTTTGTGTTGCCATGGTCGCATGAACACTCTTGATGTATTTAATGTTACCTTCATCTTAAACTGGTCCTTGCCAAAGACAGCACAGAAATGCATATGGTTCAAATTCTGCATGGTTCGTTATCTTTGCATCCTAAATATTTATAAACATTTCAAAGGAATGTTTGAAGTTCAAAGTTTGAACTTAAGAAGGGTTGCCCACAACATTTTTCCATGAAGCTTTTTTATTGTTGACTGCTGTAGTGCTGACTGTTGTGAGAGCACAATGTCACTCAAGATTATGCAATTTTTTAGGAACTGTCAAAGTTCCAGACAAACCAAGTCACTGTTCAGGTTGTTGGACTGCTGCAGGTTGAGGAGTCATTAAAGCCCAGGTCAAATGTGCAGCTTAAGTAAAGGAAAGTGGCTTTACTTGTGGTTGGAGAGACCCAATACCAGCTTGCTAGCAGGAGACTGGGCTGTGATCTGAGACTGCTAATGCAGTTCCACTAAGAAGACACTTGAGAGGCAAATGAAGTGATATTCAGATATGTAAATGAAATTGAGATTAGTTGTAAATGAGACTTTACATATAATGGGAGATCAGAGGCTAAATATGTGGCCTGGGTGATGGACTCAGGTATTTGGATACCTTCTTTCTAAGAAACAGTCCTGGTGCATGCACTCTGTACATAGCATCTAATTATTTATGCCTAAATATATGAAATTTGATTGTCTTTGGGTACCTGATTCATGCCTAGCACAAGCCAGGACTGACAGGATACATGGAAAGGGAAAACATTACAATGGGAAGGGAAAGTTGGTGGAGCTGTTAAGCCATTAGGCTCCTGGGTTCTTACAGTCTTCCTGAGAGCTTTTTAGGATTTGTGAGTTACAAAGAAGGAGTCAATTTAAGGTCTTTATAAAGTTCCTGAAAGTCCAGTAAATCCTTTCATAGTACAGCTATTCTATCTTTAGGGCCAGTGATACACTTCTTCCCACTCTTCTTTGCAGATGTATGAAACACTGGGGTGAACAGCATATTTTGTAAAAGGCTGTCTATCCTACATCTTTCAAATACCTTGACTGAATTCTTGGTTGAGCCTGTGTGGAGTATTTTTTTTAATTACTGCTCAAAACCATGTACAACCTGATAGAAAATGTGTGGAGAAGGGGAAAAAAGTATCTCTATTTTGATTCTTTTTTCTGTCCACAGACCCCTGTTAAAAAATATTAAATTAATGCAATACAGACTTTTTACTGCCTGAAAAGAAGTCAGCTGTGAATTCACTTCAGTAAAGTTTTAATGATGAATTGTACTATTGGAAAGACAAATATTTAAAATCAGAAAACTGTGCATGCATTATTTAAATGTGAAAACTACTTACTTTGATGTGCAAGTTACTAGCACCTGGAACTTTAGCACTATTTTTAAAAAATAAGATATATTAATAAAATTGCTAAATATCTTTAAAATCTAATCATGTGCTTAGAAATTGAATGCGCATGTAGAATTTTCTCCTAATAATTTAGGGTTGTTAATGCATAATACAGAGTTGTTGTTGTTCACAGAACAGTTTTTACTGTGTCTTGCTTGCATGAAGAGAGAAGCACTTTTCCCACCTAGCCTTCTGAAATTGATTTCACATTTCTAAAACAAACGGATGTGCTTTTTATTCCTGGAGCATAAACAGACACTGAAAATTCAGCAATGTCTTTTCTAGCAAGGCAGGAGCATATTACTCAGAACAGGAGTTTGAAACCTTTGACCAAAGCTTTCAACCTGCAACTTAACAGCTCTCTTTTGGCGCAAGACCAGGGTATTTGATTCCCTCCCAGTGACCCTAGGAGTAGAAAGGTTGGCCCTGCTTCCTTTGTATAATTTCAGAAGTGTGTCAGACTTCTGAATCAAGCTTCACAGCCACAACAGCCAAAAAGGCTTCTCATCCCAACACTGGAGGGGAAAAGAGTGCTCAAATGAGATCAAAACTTTAAAAGGCCTCCCTGTGTGGTCTGGGCGCAGTAGCCAAGCAATCCTGGCCAGATCTCCAGCATCACAGTCCATTATTCTCAGCAAATGATTTCCTGCTGACAAGATGCCCCTTTGCTTCTCTGTGTGTTGTAAACAATTGCTAGTTAATATAGAGATTAATTACTGCCTCTTTATTTTTGGGTACCCATGGGCATAAAAGACCATCGGCATACTTGCAGAAGATACTCTCATTAGTGTCACCTTAGTATTATTGATCATTCTGACATCAGTCTTCTGTAACCTTTGATCCCACATGCCTGGGGTATATCAGGTTGATAAACCTAAATCAAAAGCACCACCGGCACACAGTCTTGTTTTTCCAGATTATTTTTTAAAAATTTGTAAGTGAAAAGTTCTTCATCCTCCCTAGTTTTCTGCAATACTGTGTCCCAAGAGTCTTGCTTGACTTCCACAAATGCAACAGATTCACATATTCATACATAACCTGAGCACTGCTAAGGACTAAGTATTGGAAATAATTAAAAATTTCTCATGCAGTATAGGAATTATTACCTTTTATTTCCATGGAAACTTTTTGATGAATAGCAATCAAGATTGGCTGGCTGACAGAAACAGCAAGCAGTCTGCTACTGCAATGCATCAGCAGTCTTACTCATGACACTTCCATGCATTATTTAAGTATTTACAGTAGAATTACTTTGCAAAACTGTAATCTGAGGCTGATGAGTATAGCAAGTTTGGGTGGCTGTAGACCACAACTTTTTTACAAGGTTAACTGTGCTAAGTTTATAATGCACCTGGTTACTTTTTAGTTATTCAACATGAACGTAGTTTAAAAAAGAAGAAATAACAAAACGAAGTAGTCCAGTGGCCAGTCCCTGTTTCTTTGCAGAAAGATAGAATGATCTGCAAGGAAAAAGATATTGTTGCCTCATAAAAATGGCAGGTCCCTTACATGAACCACACATGTTCCCTGGTTTATGTATTCTGTGAAATCTCAGCAGCTGGTATTGGTGCTACAGGGGGACTCTAAGATTCATTTCTCTCCAAAATTTTAAATCCAAAACTTGGACTTGTGTCCTGTAATTTACATTAGACTTTTCTATTATGTTTATTGTAGGGATGTCATCCTCCCCCTCTACTCAGTCCTGATGAGGCACATCTGGAATGCTGCGTCTGGTTGTGGGCTCCCCAGGACAAGAGAGACATGGAGCTCCTGGAGCAGGTACAGTGGAGGGTGACAAAGATGATGAAGGGGCTGGAGAATTTTTCTTATGAGTGCTGGCTGAGGGAGCTGTTCAGCCTGAAGAAGAGGTGACTCAGAGGGGTCCTTACTGATGCCTATGAAAAATGTAATGTAAAAATGTAAATGCATATTGCTGGTAATGCCTAAGTTTTATGGTCTTGTAAACAGTAATTAAAAAGTCAAACAAACTACCTATTGGACTTTCTTTCGACTGATAAAAATTTTACCATATAGAAAAGGTTCTTCTCCTGACACTTTGCAAGGGCTGGATTTAGGATTACTCTGCCCTGGACATGTGCTGTTGCACCTGGAGACTGTCAACATCCCATCCTCAGCCTGTGTGAGACTCTCAGCAGGAGCAAAGCTCTGCTGTAGGGACTGCTCCTTTCTTCATCAGCATCTGACTTAATGAACAGCAGGCAGGGTTTTGCGGAATACTCCATTTGTAAGGAAAAAACATTTTGAGCATGCATCTAAATCACAAACTGGGTCATTTTTACTCTGGTTTCGTCAAAACTTTGAATCTCTGGATGATCCCATTGTGCTTTTGATCTGCTCCTTTACCTCTCCAGTGCGATGTCTCTGCTTCCTTAGAAGCAGATCCCTGCCTATACACAACTACACAAAATGTGGCAACATGAACCAGCTGCAGTTCATCCAATATATTGTACAACTCAAAGGTCTGTAAGAACCCAAATAGATTTAACTTGTAAACCTATTCTACAACCTGACATATTATTCCTCCATTTATTTTCTCATGAAATAATCAAGGGAGACTCTTACAATTTTCAGTGTTGATACATGATTGAGTAAAACTGCCCACTGTTTTCAAAAGATACACGTTTAAAAAAAATAAAAAAAGAAACAACCTGTCTGGGAGGCATATTGTGCTATTATTTGATTAAGAAATTATTTTAACCTTTTCCTTTCACCCTTTTCACTTTAATTTGATGATTTTTTAAATTTTAATTATTTTATTTTCAAATATGTCAAGTGGTCCTTTTGATGACCAAAGTATTCTGATTTTTTAAAAATCTGTTTACAGATCTTCAAATAGATTTTGAGTGAGGGAGAAAATTGTAGCTGTATCCTGTCACCTCTCACCTGAGCAATTCTGTCCATCAGCAACTGTGATTTTCTGAATGAATTTTTAAGTGACTTATTTGGAGTGGCTGCACAATGACAGCAATACTGAACAGAAGAAAAGAGCCTCCATTGAGCTTCTCCTTGCCTTCTCACCTCTGCAAAGCAGAGAGACTTCATAAGTAAAATCCATCAGCATATTTTATGGCAGGAAGTGAAGGGCACAAGCCTTATATGTTTAATGTTAGAGAAGAAAAGAGGCTCTCTAATTTCTACCTGTCTTCAGGCTTTATAGTCATTACAGCCATTAAGTGCTGTACATTTTTTAATCCTCTGAGCGTTTGTCAGTCTGATGCTGTAGAATGAAGAGAGGAAATCTGTGTTTCTCTTTAAAGATTATGTTCTTAATGCTTAACTGGAAGAGCAAAATATAAAGAAACATATCTAAACACCTTATAGAACCACAGAATCCTAGAATCAATTGGGTTGGAAGGAATTTTAAAGACTTTCTGGTTTCAATCCCCCTGCCACAGGCAGGGACACCTTTCACTTGACCAGGTTGCTCAAAGCCTATTCAAGCCCAACCTGGCCTTGAACACTTCCAGGGATGGGAAATCCACAATGACTCTGGAAAACCTCTTCTAGTGTCTCGCCACACTCACAGTAAAGAATTTCTTCCAAACAGCTAACCTAAATCTACCCTCTTTCACTTTGAAGCCATCACTTGTTGTAGGATGTTTTGTCTGTTCTGAATGGAAAATATGGGCAGTGCAGTGTCTGCAGGAAGGCTTAAGGGCATTTTTAAAAATACTTTGTGGGGGCTATAGGTATGTAATGTTATTATATATTGATTTTAGATAAAGATCAAGATATAATGACTCACAATTTTACAGCCTGCCATAAGCAGAAGAAAAGCTTGATGTGTTTGAAATAGTTGTGTTGCTAAGGACATGTTGTATGATTCTAATTCAGCTGAGTTATGATCAAGGAAGTAAAAACCTGTTATTATCCATCACATAGGAGTCCCTTGCTAGCCAGAAGCAGAAATCATAAGGCACAAAGTATGCCATGTGACAATTTAGTTTCTGGAATCTAAATAGGCACAAACCAAATTAATAAATTTTTGGTATTCACTGTCTATCAAGAGCCACCTTGAATCCAAATTCTTTAAACATTTTCCTATGTCCAGCAATAAGATCTGTTGTACTTATTCCTAAACCAGTTAAACCTGCTCCTGAGTCTGATACTTAATAACCATGTGTCTTTTGTAGTCCCTTACTGTGACTGTTGGCTGTGAATGCCAAACTCCTGTTTATTAGGTGGGCCTAAGGAACTTTTTAAAAGGAAGCACCATTTCTTTTAGCCTTCGCTCAAGTGAAGGTTTTCCCCTTCTCTTGAACTTTACCTTCTGTTGACCAAGACTAAGAAAAGACATGGAGTTTTTGGTTGCAAGCCTGTACCTCACTGGTTCTAAAGCTGTACCAAGTACTCAGTGTCTCTGGGACAAGTTGTGTTTTGCATATATAATTTCTGTGACTTTCCTGAATCCGAAGTGTATGTGGCTTTGAAAAGCAGCTGCTTCTTGTTCTAGTAATTCTCTCTCAAAGTGCAAATAGATTTTGGAGTTATATTCTCCAGATCATCATAAATACTGTTTTGTTTCTCCTTACCACTGTGTCTGAGTAGTCAATGATAACTTGTAAAATAGTTACAGAAGATCTCTATTTTGTACTATGGGATTTTTCTGTTCTCCTGAATGAACTTGCCAAAGGTGGATAGGCCTCTTTTACCTGAGTGTGCCTATGGCACTAACTCTTTGAAGTAAGCAGACTTCCATCAAGGATGAGTTCAGTCATGCTGAATGCTTTCCTTCCCTGTGTGAATGTGCCTGTGTGAGAGAATATTTACTTATAATTATGCTTGTATCTGTAATAAAAACACTTGTTTAAATGAGAGGAAGGGGAATGAGTGACAGTAGGTGCTCAGCCCATGGGGTGGGTGAGCAGACAAAGGCGAGCAGCTCAGCAGCCCCGCTGAGCCAACGCGTGCTGCCAGGCAGTGCTGCTCGCTGGGAGCCACTGATCCATTGGATGAACAAGGCTCAAATCAAAGACCAGGAGACAAGGTATGCCCTTTCCCTTTCCACTCCTTTGCTATCCATTAACCCCCACACACTTTCCTCTAACAAAAATGCAGACATACACACACACACACACACACACAACCATCTGTCCTTCTTGCTGGGTTTCATTTTCAAGATGACTGATGAGGGAAAAAAACCTCTTCCAAGATGTAACTGATAACATATCAGATAAGACACAAAAACAAGCTCACTGTATGTATTTCAGGATTTACTTTTCCCGAAATAGGCATTCTTTCCTGTCGTAAAACATGCTAACAAAGAAATAGGCAGGTACCTCTTTAGCTGCAATTCTAACTGCAAATGACTTTTAGTGCAAGAACATTATGGAATTTGAAGTAGAAAATGCTGCTTCGAAGGAAGATAATGCTGATGGATTATGGCATAACAGAGCTACGTAACACTTTGAGCACAGGTCTAAGTGAGCTTTGGCCTATATATTGGTCTCTATTTGCTCAATGATAAAGAACATGTACTGCTCATACTTAATGTACTTTTCAGCCATGCATCTGAAAGTGTTAAAAAAGGGAAACCATTGTTTAAATGATTCTAAGGGTATCTCTCTTTAGATTTTGAACTGCATGGCACTGCTGGTGAGGAATATTAACTTTTGTGTTATGCACAAGAAAGAATGTCTAAATCCAATGCAGTTCCCTGTTGCCTCAAATTTTCAGGGGTGTTTGAACCTGGAAGTGCCTTTTAAAATCAATTTTAAATGTTAATGGATTTCTTTTGATCAATATTATCAGAACTATGACAAATACATCACTAACATTAAACACAGGGGTGAGGATAAAGAATTTGGTTTTCCTATAATCATGCCAACTGGAGTGGACTATGCTACAGGCGTGGTATTTATACCTGTTTCAAAGAAACACAATGAGGTGTTTTTTTGAAAATTTTACTCATAGGACAGAAATTTGGCATCTAAGGGCAAGATAACATTGCACTGACTAGTTACATTGTAATGTGGTGAAGGAGAGCAATGAAAATTAGTACAGATGAGCTGTTGTTTAATGATTACTCAGAATATGCTATACTGGTTTTGTTGCTTGGATTTCACATGACACAAATCTGGTGAAGGTCAGGTTTCAGGGTCAGAGGCAATAACTTTTCTCCAGAGAGTTTTGTCACATCCAGACTGTGACTCAAAGCCAGACTGCTCTTTACACAGACCTGAGGTAGAAATCCCAGGCTGAAACAGTGAGCATGTGAAAGGGACTTGCATCTGCGCTTCTGCTCTGCAGTGATCAACTTTTCCTGGAGAAAAAGGGGGAAGAAACCTTAAGTTATCAGCAGAAATGCAAGTGCTGTGTAACATATGGTTCTGTGGGAGCCAGTCCCTTAATAACAATCCACATTTCAAAATTGATATTTGCTTCTGGCAAAAAGTTCAAAAAGTGCACTCTGGTGTCTCTAGGTTACTGTAACACTGGCTTTGGCCATGATTTTCAAGGGTTTTGAAGGACTTTTTAAGCTGTATCAGGATCCCAAAAAAAGGGGAATAAGTAGTTCATAACCTTCAAACTAGACAATTCTTTACATTCCAAGATTTCCTTCAGCTTGGAAGAGTATGGTCGTAGGGAAGGTGCTATCTTGAGGTTTCTCAGGGATTTCCTGACTAGAGAGAGGGATCTTTGCCTTCCATGTCGAAGTGTTTTGAAGTAGTTTAATGACAATAACAGAAATCAGTGTTTTGGCAAACATCTACACTTTTTAGAAAATTTGAATCAGTGACTGAATTGACAGCAGGATATAGCTTAAAAGAAATGGAAGTTATATTTCACTTGCTTAATTATACTGCTTATCTTCCTTGGAACATTTCACAGCAATGTAGAATATGCAATGCCCAATAGAAAGGAAACTTGATCCAGGGACTAATAATTGTATCCACTTTAATCAAATGTTAAATACACTGTAAAATGCCACATTCAGGAGACACTTTCTCAGTGTGCCAAATCCCGGCACAGACTACTCCTTATTTTCTGGCACAACCTTGGAAATACTGCAAATGATCTGTCTTCTCATATTCCCTGCATCACTAAGAACAGAAAGGCAATTGTACCTTGCTCTAGCAGCAGTGCTGGGGAGGAACAAGTCACTTCATGCTGTTTTCTGTAGTTGTACTGGGGTAGCAGGATGTATTTTCATGTTAAAAATACTCTTATTTAAGCATTATTTGGATAGCGAATTGACTTAACACAATGGCCGTTAATGAGTTCCAGCGCATGTAAGTCATACACACATGGAAAAAAAGAACACGAAACCCAATAGTTCTCTAGCTGTGAGAGCTGAAAAGGGATTGATTTCTTTATCCAGTGGCCTTTTGGCCTCTTATTTTTTTCCTCCTGGAGAACACTTGTTGACTGGGGCAGCTGTGATGGAGAAGCCTGTGTGCAATAGCCTGGGAGGGAAGGAGCACTCTCCTCTCTGAGGTTCAGCCTATGGTTAGTTGATGAGCCTGAACAAATCACCTTACCTACTGCAGCCCCACAACTTCACCCTACAAATTAGAGGCAATAATGCTTTTATACACTGATTGGGAAAAAAATTCCATATTTCATTACCAAAGAGCGCCTAAGGGCTTACTTCATGCAGTTAGGGAGGCATATCTGCACGCAGTGGAGGGTATTCTCCTGTCTGTATCCATCCATGGCTGCTTCTCTGCCCCTCTTTTCCCCCAGAACTGGGCAGACTATTCTACAATGGTTTAGACTGAGAAAAATTTTGTAGCAACTTTATGGTTCAGTGCAAGGTGCATCCTTGTACCTGTCTCAGAGAAGAGAGGCAGTCCTTTATGTCACTATTGTCTTTTTTAATATACCTACAAATTATGCTATAGGTTTTACGGTTTTGCTTCATCCTTGTACTTCAGAAGTGAATTTGAAATGCTTTTCTCCTTTGAGAAAAATGTAAGCTCATTTCACTAGATGGCCATGTATATTACTGACAGGTGTCAAAAGTGCAATTTACCTGCCAAATAGTCTCCTATGTATCTCTAGTGGAGAATTTTTATGTTCTCTATCTTGCATCCTTTTGTCCACTGCACTGGGACAAAGATAACCATAGATTTAGTGTGTAAAGCCTTGGTTTTCCACCTCTGGGATAATGGCTCACATCCAACTTGACCCTCTTAAGTGCAGCCACTGAAACAGATGGAGATGAGGCTTGGGTTGGCATAAATCTGACCAGTTATGAGGATGGTTTGTAGCAATTTGGACTCACTAGACAGAGAAGGCGAAATATACTTGAGTAATGGGAATCACATTGAGCACGTCCTTCTGAGGAACACCAGTACATGCACAGGGAAGGAAAAGGAATAAAAAAGGTTTTCAGAAAACTACTAATCGGGCTGACATGTTTTCAGTGGAACATGGAGCAGTGAGCAAGTAACATTGCCTCCTGTTCTGCACTGCAGCATCTGAAGTCTAAGGGGGTTGTGCTGAGCCTACATAATCTTCTCTGTATGATGCTTCTGATCATCACAGGGTGGACTTCTGATTATTTTATCTTAAAGGTGTTTAAAAAAGAGAAAAAGGAATTCAGAACTCAGATGTAGGGAGCAAAAAGTAGATCTTTGATATACTTGGGGCTCTGGAGACAGCTGTTGGGCTTCACCTTGAAAATTTGTAGGGAGTGTTCAAAACTTGAACACCAATGGCTTCAGTAAAAGGGTTCTCCTTGGATATGTAGAATTATTGCTATTTACTCCACAACTCATCTACAAGTTCCTTATGACCTTTCATGGGCTTTAGGCAAAAATAAAGTTGTCCAATCTGAGTAGTTCAGGGTTTTTTTTCCCTAGGATTTTTGTATAGGCCCAGTAGAAACACTTCTGCAAGATTTTCAAACTGCAAACTCATGTTCTGTATTCTTTAAGAAGTGCAGCTGAGCTTATAAAGAGAGGGAGTATTTTTTTTATTTAAATACCTTCAAATTCTTACTCCCTGCCTCAGGTACCATTTTAGCTTTTGTTTGGGGGCAGGGGAGAGGTCTGCTTGTTTGTTTGTTGGGGTTTTTTGTTGCCACAGATAGTTTTTATTTTCCACCCCAATCACCCTGAATTACTGCAACTAACACACTTGTGTTTCAGCTCTGTAGCCTTTAATTGGTGGTGTTAGCAGTTCTCTTTTTTTGTTTTCTTTTTTTTTTTTTTTTGATGCCACATCTGCACTTTTCTCTTAATCTTTAAATCGTGTTTTGAATGCTGGCATAATTAGATCAGCAGCTACCAGGTGAGGAAAGTTGAAACAGCCATTTAATCAAGCTAGAAAAAAAACTTGTTTGGGGGTATTGTGGGGTATGCTGTTTTTTCCTTTTCCTTTTTTTCCTCAGGTATTTTCCAGAGGCACCCTAAGGATACTTTTTTTAAATTATTATCTGTGTGCAGACATATTTCTTGTCTTGTTGTTTTATATAACATCTATAGGCCCACTTTGAGAAATTTATAAGCACTATCCCAAAGAGCACTAGTTGGATCATTAAAATTAATAATCTACAATTTGAAATCTTTTAAGATAGGTTTGGTTTGTCCTTGTATGGGTAAGGAAGCAAAGTTTTCTGAAAGTCATTCTTAGTTAAGAGTAAACAAACAAACAAATGAACACACTGTGAGCAATCTGGTGCAATTAATGTGAGAGCTGTCAGGGGGGTATATTATAAGAAGATGAACTGACAATGCTCTTCAAAGGTTGAAACAAAAGTTTCTACTCCAAGGAAAGAATAATATTTATGCTGATTATAACTTGTTCTTCAATGACAGGCTTCTTTTATGAGAGATAAATTTATTTTGGTTTTTTTGGGTAGTTGAGGGAAAATACTGTTCCTTTCCATGAAGGAACTGACTTAGAACTTTAAATTACAGTGGCTGAAACATTAGGGAAAAATAGAAAGCTCACAACAAACACACAACAGCTGCTTCTGCTGTATATTTAATATGTACAGCTCTATTAGATTGGTTTATTAATCTATCTGCGGGTATCCTACAACAGGGGCCATATGGCTCAGGAGATGAATAACAGCATAAAAAGGTTTTCGAAGTAGCAATCTACTGCAGGTCGGAAATAGCCAAATGATGTTGCCTTCAGGTGTCTGTCAGGGATGACTCCGGGGGGATGCTCTTGCTCCTGTGCCTTGTCCTGTATCACCAGAACTGCTCCAAGAATTCTGCCAAATGAAAAGATAAACAAAACACTAGAAATGGTGACAGGCAGTCAGGCAAGTGCTGCCTACATATCAGTGATGATGCTCCCTGGTAGGATGCTGCAGGATGTTTTATTTTGGGATAAAGCCCAGCAGGTGACTCCATAGGTGACAGTGGATCCATGCTTACAGCTGTCTCCTGGGCTCTGAAACGTGCACACAGCAGGCTTCCAAAAAGTGGCATTGAGGTCTGTGCTGGAAAACTGCCAAGGGATTGCATGTTTTGTAGACACTGTAATACACAGATTTGTGCACACAGTAATATAATAGACTCCATTTTTAAACTTACATGATCGAGTCCGGTCTTGAATTGTAAGTTGTAGTGCATTCTTTTAGTGGGATTTTCTGAAAACCTAGGCAACAAAATATTAGAGAAAAAAAGAGTGCCAGGCTTTGTACTTGCTTCTCTGCATTTAACTTCTAAAAGTTTAGAAGTGGTTTGTTGTTCTGAATTTATGATTATGGAAACTGGTATTATTAGGTAACAGCAGGCAAAAAAGTGAAAGACATGCTACCATAGTATTAATAAAGCTGGTATAAAATGAGTTATACAGATGCAATATAAACATGATCCTGCTTTCTCTATTTGATGGGACCATAAAGAATCATGGTAAGATTCACCATATGACCAAACCTGCAAAAAGTCAGTTTCATAGTCAGAGCACACTGCAGGTGTATTTCTCCAGACACCCTACCTATGCGTGGATATTACCACAGCACTCAGAGTAGTATGACATAGTCATAATGCAATATATTAATTGTATCAGATCCCTTGTGTCAGTTCTGGTTTCAGACATCAAAAGTAAAATGAATTGGTCCTGTCTCTTGGGCCCCAGGAAGGCAATACTTTGCCTTTAATCCTTGGAACTGCTTTTGGAATTAAGGGAGAGATACTACCTGAATTGTAGGCTTGCACTTGGAGGCCTGTTCTGACGTTAGCAAGGCCAGGTGTACCACATAGCTCAGAGGACAAATGATGCATGTGAGTAAAAAGGATTTATCTACAGCATGAAAACAGACTGTAAATGACTTTGCACCCAGATGGAGCAGGATGCTGCCTGACACTGCCCCACATTAAATCTGGGGATGTGCTTAGAACAGATGTTGAGGGTGGTGTAGGGAGGTATCTGTGATACCAAGATAAGTGGTTCTCTCATAGCTCTGTCTCTTGTAATAGTCTAAGATTATTTGTACCTTGCAGGTCACTTTGTAATAAGTCACTCTGATGACTATTTAGAACTGATGTCTTGAGAAGGCTGACTTAGAACAGAGGCAAGACAGAGTTAAAGAATAAAGTAGGTCTCAATGGATACACCTTGGGCAGTACAGGAGCCCAGCCAGGGCTACACCCAAGATGAACCCAAAACTGTCACAAAATGGACGACCGATCACAAGGTCTCACACTTTTATAAGTTTTTGCCTATTTGCATATTGGAGTTAATTGTCCAGTTACAGCTTTAGCCTATGAAGTCCCATCCTTCTTGTTTTTCTCTTTTCAGTCCACCGTTGTTTATGCTTTTGGGCCTGAAATTTGGATCATTTGTCCTTGGTCCCCAGCTAGAAACCAAATTGTTCTGTCTACCTACCCTGGGAAGAGAGCTTAATATCCTCTAAATGAAGCCCATAAGTACACACTAAAGCAGCACAGAACCTGAAAAATATGAAAGCTAAAACTTAAGGCAGGAGTACAACAATGTCCTCTTGGTGTAATTCAAATAATCCCTTGGTTTCCTTGCATTTCAGGGCATCTGTTGAAACTTAAAATCTTCATCCCCAAATGCTAACAGATATGGCTGCCAAAATAAACACAGAGTGCCTTAAAATTAATTGTTATTTTGGGATTCATGAAATGCTCGTTCTTTGTGTGTTTTTTTTTTTTTAATTTACTATTTGTTTGCTAGGCTCTTTGTCAAGCTTTGTTGTTGTTAGTGTGGTAGATTATACCAAAGATAGAAAATCCTGAGACTTCAAATAGAAGCGGGTGAAGGGCTGGATTCAGAGCCACAGCTACGTGTGTGTAATTCTTGAATAGGATTCTGTAGAAGCTCATGAGCCTTGTGCTCGTTTGTGTGTGTGTGTGTCTGTGCATTTCTCAGCTCATGCACATTAGTGAAGTCAGTGATGTTAAAATGCAGAAATAAAGGCTAGATATTTAAGTGGTTTAAACAGATTCAACTTCATACCTTCCCTGGACCCAAAGCAGTTTGCATTTGCTGAGGATTTGACTCAGTACAATAGGTCCAAATATCTATAAAAATAAAACCTGTAGAAAGAATAAAATATTAAGACCCATGTTACATAATTATTTGAAATCTTAATTCTTCAATGAAATAAGATAATTTGACATGAAAATACAACTTTAATATTGTAGATGAAAAGGATGGCTATAAATATGATTGTTAATATGACCAGCCAGTGAGAACTATTCAGTGAAACATGAGCTGAAAGACTGGGGATGTAAAAGCAGCTAGCTTAAGTCCAAAATTACATCCTATATGGATTCAGGTGGAAGATTCGAAGTGTTAAATCTGAGCCCAACAAGAATTTATTCCTACTATCTAGTGACTTCTAAGTTGATCTTCTCTAGCAGATAAGTAATTACCATATCTAAATCCAACTCCCCCTATTTTATTTACTTAGAATGTTTTCAGGCTGTCATCTACCTTAGATAAAATAAGAGAAAGGACAATAAGAAGGTTCTTGGCTAAAATTGAGTATATTGCCTTTGCAAGGCGAAAATCTAATGAAATGTTTTACCAGCATCTTCATAAATACAATTTCATAAATGAATAATTAATTCATTTTAAAATTGCTGCATCTATCCTTCATTCATCCTGGGTGTCCTACCTAAAGGGAGATCTGAAGCTGCATGTTTAGTGTTCCCTGGGTGGCTGCAGATGGTCACTATTTTATCATCTTTTAGCTCCTTTTTAGTTTCCATTGAGTGTTTTTGTTTTTTTTATGGAGAGTCTATCACGTCCTTTAACTTCCCCCCTCTGCTCTCTCTTGGCGCTACTTATCTTCATCACACATCTCTTTCAATCTGTCCCAAAATTCACCCTTGCTTTTTGCTCTGTATCTCCTCACTGCTCACCCATGGGTAATGCTTCATTCCTCCAATCGTGTTACTCAGTCACTTTTCATGCATGGAAATAAAAAAGGCTTTTCACAGTGGCTGCTGTCAAGTGCATTTAAGGGACTGTACTCATAGCAGAGAGTAAAAACTATGGCTGGGGGCAATTAAATGCACTAGTGAAGCAGAGGAGTTTCCTGACTGCAGGGTCCACATGAGCATAATCCATCCAAGAGCTAAGAAAGTCTTATCCTTCACTGAGCCCATGGGGAGCTGAAAACCTCTGAATGCTTTGCAGGAGCAAGTAATGAAATTTATGGAGAAGCCAAAGAATATCTCATAAGGATGACTTAATGAAACGTTACTCTTGCCTTGTAGGGGCCCACAGGTTTTATGATGCTGTCTTGGTCAAGGCAATACCATTGTCAACATGGTAAGAGCCTTGGCAGCACATCACTTCTGAGATAAAACTGGAAAATTCTCTAGCGAGACCTAGATTTTCATGGTTTCTCAGATGCCTTGCTGCAGCAGCACCACTGCTCTGTTCTTCAGTGACAATAAAAGCAAACACCAGATAACCATGATAGTAGGAGTGTGATGGTTTGCAGGGGTCCCAGGACAAGGGAAGAGATGAGAATGTTGACTCCATGTTTAAGAAGGCTGATTTTTTATTTTATGATATATACATATATAGTATATTAAAACTATACTAAAAGAAAAGAAGAAAGGATTTCATCAGAAGGCTTGAAAGGAAAGGAAAAGAATGGAATGATAATAAAATCTTGTGACTGACCAGACAGTCCGAGACAGCTGGACTGCGATTGGCCGTTAATTAGCAACAATTAACATGGACCATTAAAGATGCAACTGTTGCATTCCACAGCAGCAGATAATCATTGTTTACACTTTGTTTCTGAGGCCTCTCAGCTTCTCAGGAGAAAAAATCCTAACAAAAAGATTTTTCATAAAATGTGTGTGTGACATAGGAGAGTTATAAATGTACAAAGCTGTACTAATAATCCTGCCCCTTTTTTGATACATGGGTTGAAGTGGTTAGTTGTGCAAATAGCTGGAATAGCATCTCAGAGTATGGTTCTCTAGTCTGAATTTGTTAATAAGCTAATTGGTGGGCATATTAAAAAAGATTCTTAAGGTTTTTACACATGTACAATAGAAGATTTTCAGTCTTTTATCTACTTGGCTGCAATAAAGAAAATCAGTTAAATGAAATAAAATACCATCTACTAAGGATTAGTGTTTGCAGAGATTTCATTGCAGTAATGATTTTTCAAGAGGAACAGCTTAACCTGGTAGATTTTGGGGATTTGGGGTTTTTGGTTGGTGTTGGTTTTTTTTGTTTGTTTGTTTGCCTTTTTTCTTTTAAACCTTACCTGTTTTACTTTCAGATGTGTTTTAGTTAATTTAAGCATTCCACTTGTGCGTTCCTCTCCCCATCTACTTCTGTGCTCACTAAACAAAAAATTCATGTGCTAACACAGAAGAGTATTGTAATCCTTTAAATTACATTGAAACCTTGAAAATGTAGAGAAGCAAATATAAGAGAGGTTTCAAGGATATGCAGCATGCTTCTAGTAAGTGTGGATCGAGAGCAATTGCACTGTTCCTATATTGGTATCCTCTGCGTACAGGGAGAATTCACACCTGTTGTGCACAGACACAGATTTGAGAGTTGCCTCCTGACTTAAGCTCTGAGTGAGTTCGATCTCTAACTGCAAAAATTGTTTTAACAAGACGGTCCTCAAAAAACAATTTATATGATACTTCAGAAGGATAAATATGCTGCTGATTTAAAACATGACTGCAAAAGTTTTGCTAAGTGGAAAGGTAGCTGATACTCATATGGAAAGTTTTGCTAACTGAATTTGCTGCTGAATGTTCCCAGGTGACCTTACATATTGGTTTAACTCCCTAGTCCAGCCTGCCTGAAATTTGTAATTTGTATCAGTGTTTCTGTTGCCTATCAATAAGTGTGCGTGTGTGTGTGTGTGTGTGTGTGTGTATGTTATAATCTGCATGGCCACACTCAGTAAATGTGATTTTTCTCTTTAGTGAAATGGGGCAGGACTTGAAGGAACATATTCAAAATGAGGTTGGAGTAACCATCCCAAAAAGCTGCATTTCTAAGAGCTGATTCCATGTCTGATGGATTTCTATTCAGTGGGGTTTATGTATATAATATTCAGATCAGAATTATACTAGGGGAAATAATAGCGAAACATCATGATTAGGGTGAGATGGAACAATTATAATACAACTAACTACTCTGCTTAAATATTAATTTTTATGAAAGACGTTCATTATGTTCTTCATATGGTAAGTTGCTCTCACA
The DNA here is from genome assembly GCF_000277835.1 of Geospiza fortis. Classification (NCBI taxonomy): domain Eukaryota; kingdom Metazoa; phylum Chordata; class Aves; order Passeriformes; family Thraupidae; genus Geospiza; species Geospiza fortis. The sequence continues at coordinate 10,203,032 of NW_005054304.1, forward strand.
TAAGACTCATTCCAGTGTTCAATCCCTGGTAGAACATTGGAAAAAATAATAAAATATTAAATGCTCTCATTATGTTTGACCAGGCTTGTATTAGCAATGAATCCCACACTTCATTTACAACCAAGCCTACAATTTTTGCCACTTAGGCATAGCTGCAGCTCCTCTGAGTCTTTGCTACTAAGAGTTAAAATGACAATTGCTGTGAGAGAACAGACTGAAAACTAGAAGGCCTTTGACTAGCCTACCATTTTTAAGACCAGCACTGAACCCTTATCTTAATTTATTGGGCATATAACAACAGCTAGACACACTGCGTGGCATCCAGCATTACATATAACACCATCCAGCACAGTATATAAAAAATAAATAAAGATAAAAATGGCATGAAATGGGTTCCTTGTATGTTACTGCATTTTAATCTCTTGTGCTTTGTTCTGTCTTGTTCAGTGCAACTTCTGCCAGTTCATAGTAAAAAAAACTAACAGTTACATCTGTAATTTCATGCAATTATTAAACCACCTATTGTTGAATGTGTGCCTGTCTTAACAATGAATTGTAGTCTTTTTGCTATGTAGCTGTCTTAGATGTCCACCTCTCTTGCAAAACCAGCTTTCATTTGGCAGGGAGAATCTCAGAGACACCTTGAACACTTTTGCCTTTGTGCTGAAATCTTCTCTGTAAGAACAACACATTCCTTGAAGATAAACTGAAAAAGATCCTTGTATGTCATTGGATGGAGGCTAGCCACAGCAGCTATGAGGCTGCCCTTCATAAAGGCTTTCAACCCTACTGTTCCTTTCTGAATATTTTGTGGAAGGCTTTGTTCTAGCCACATCTGCCCCTGAATTCTCTGTAAAGTCTTCCAGGAATATTCTAAATGCCGAGGACAACCATGATTGCCAGACACCTTGCATCCTTGGGCCCTGCCTAATAGCTTAAAGCACAGATGGTGGGTTTCAACACTTTTCCTGTGAATTTATAATGAGAAAAAAAGTTTTAAATTAGTATAATGACTTTGACTTCAGCCTTCTCTGCCCTCCACCTGCATAACACACATCCTGGAATACAGGTTTTTCAAGGTGAGACATTGTGTTTTCACCAGTATTTGCCTAATGCTTTGGCCAACAGTGTCTTATTGACCTGAAGGTCTAGATATGGCTTTAATGTTAAATGTAAAAAATTAATAAAAATTTAAGCCTCTGAGAAGGTAAGAAGTTGTTTTCCCCTTCCTAAGGTAACGAGAGCAAGGAATGGTCACAGCTGATTTAGCTGCATAAACCAGTTATGTGCAGTCAGATAAATGGAGATGAAGGAGCCACTCAGATTTTAGTGGCTGTGGGGAATTTAGTGACAGAAAATACTTAATTGATTGTGGCTTTCTATTCAGAATTTCTCAGTGATGCTTTAGGACCCATCTTAATATATGTGAATTTAAAATCCTCTCTGTCATGAATGAAATGACAGTAAGGGAAAGGATACTTATTCTTTAATGATGGAAATGCTCAGGTAAGTTTTGGGGAGTACCAAATGCAATATGGTGTCAGACCCTTTCTGGAGCTTCTAAGAACTATGGCAATACAAATAACAGGGATCTTCACTATGAGGTGATATTGACAGAGCATTTCCCAGAAAAAGCTGTTGCAGATAACCTTGCATCATGGAAGATAAGCAGAGTAAAATATGATGAGGCTATCTGAAATATCTACAGCAGGATGAGTGAACAGAATAGGACCAGATGCTGGAAGGATGCCTTCATTTTGGAGTCATGCTGAAACTGAAACATGGCAGGATTCTCTGGAAGGAGGGAAGGATCAGCACAGAGGTGATGGGAAATTAGGTTATTGGACGCTTGCACTGGAGTGTGATGAACAAACCTAACTCATTATCTTGTCCTGAAAACTGAAGGTTGCTTTTTTCCTTTCACAGATGTATTGTCAAGTGCTTTTACAAGCTGCCCTTGTGAATTTTTTCTCCTCCACTAAGGTTTTTCTCTTTGTTTATACTCATTACTTATAAATGGGAGTGCATTGCTTATTAAGAGTACCTTACATGGCAATTAGTTAACCCCTAAATTCTAGAGTGATGAACCTGGTATCATTTTAACAGGAAATCTTAGTTGTTTCTACCCACCCTTTGTGGCAACAACTGCAGATAACCAAATTGTTATAATAATAAAGCATTCCCTGCTTGATGCTTTTGCAACATTGACTTATTCAGTAGCAATCATGAAGGATTATTCAAAGCACAGACCAGTGGGCAGCATCAAGAGCAATGCCTTCACAAATGCTGGGTAATCAATGATGTCTATTTTCTGAACAAGAATATTTTCAGTTGTGCTGCAGACTGAATTCCCTCTGGTTGAATAAGCTGCTGAAGTAGAAAATTTTATTTAACAGCATTTGGTAAGAGCCTTGCAAGTCTCCAGTGAGTCATTAGGAGTGTTACAAAGAGTTCACTTTAGCTGAGTTGATTTTTGAGTCCTTCCTGGGTGAATATTGTTATGAGAGGTTGCAGTAGCCCTGCTGTTTTCTGTAACACCCTTCCTGCCCATCCACACAGAGCAGCAATGGGAGCCTTGGTCAAGGACTCCTGGGTAAAATTGCCCAGCTTTCTAAAATTCACCAGCTGTGTCTAAAAGCCAAAACACCAGGATATTTAAATAGGCAGAATTTGAGTTTATTCTGTTAAATCAATGTTTACCAGAAGCCCCTAGATTTCAACTGTTTATCTGCAAGATCCAATGTTTCAGCCACACCAAACATGGTTTGATAAGGGACATACTGACCAGTGATCCAGGGGGCTACCAAGGGCTAATGTCAGTTTTACCTGGGTTTCTTCATTTACCTCTCCAGTACCATGAGCATTACATGTGTACTTCAAGAGCAAAAAGTTGCTGTGTGATGTCCTCATGCTTCCTATGGCTTCACTGAGGTATGTCCAAACATGTCAGGTATCATCAGAAAATGCCAACTGATCAAGCTTGGCCTTACCCAGCCCAAACATATGCACAGGACAAGAATTTCTTTAGGAAATGGGAAACAATTTTTCAAGTTTTCCTACCACTATATAGAGCATAAGCTTTCCAGGCTAGAGTCCTGTGAAGGAAACACGTCTCTCCTTTTGAGGACCTCCCACCCTGTATAAAGTAGCTGTGATTTGTCTGCCTTGGTGCAAACCTTTGCTGATCCAAACCCCTGGCTGAACTTACAGAAGTTCTAGGCAGTCTGTCCTTCTCTTTGATTCTTCTTTCACTCATATTTGAGGTGCAGAGGGAGAAAAAGAAGATATTACTGTGAATATTTTGATTGTATCTTGATATTGAAGGTGAGAAAATATATAATAAAGGAAAGGGAAAACAGTTTCTCAGAAACTATTTCCAGCACAAATTTCCCTTGGTTGTCTGAGTGAATTAATTTATACACTTTCTGGTCAAATTAGAAATCTATGGCTAACTTGTTGCTAACACTTTTATAACATTTGTGGAAACATCACATAACTGAAAAGATGAGCAAAGGCATCCTACAGCTTTTACATCAACTCAACTTGATGGCCCCTCTCTGGGTCCAGCTGTAGCCTGGCACAGAAGGAGAGAGCAGCAAGAAAACACTGTCCTTTCTCCTCCTCCCTCAATGTCAGGCTCTGCATTAGCTGAGTCCCCCTGAGCCAACATTGCACTTTCACCAGCCCCCAGGGCCAGGAGACAAATGAGTGCACCTGAGAAGGAACCTGACTGAGTAATAGCAGAGCCAGCTGGAAAGGTTAAAGGCCGCCCACCATTTGCGCTGCAGTAGGTCGCCTGTACAGCACAGCCAACAGGAAAAAGCAAAACTTGTGACTTTTAGCCTATTATTTTGAGTTGTCAGAATGTTTTAACTGAAGCAGAGCAGGCAAAGTCAATTCAAAGTGTTATGAACTGTTTGTCTGCACGGGAGACATCCGGACAGCACGCTCTCCTCTCCTGAAGGGATACCTGAGCTAGCTCTAGGAGCTACTTCAGCTACTGGGAGTAATAGAACCAGACTAGCATGGCACTCTGCCCAGACTCATTTATCTGTCTTTCTGAAGGCAGCAAGTCTGACAGGTCTGCTTTATTCAGTGCCTTAGTTGTCACTAATGAGCACTGTGTAACCAGAGCCTCTGAACAGCACAGTAATCAATTTAAAACTGCTCTCTCAAGAGCTCCTTCAAGTTGAGTTCTTAGCTCTGTTAATGATGCAGGATGAGAGTCCACCTATGTAGTCTGGCTGTCTAGAGCAAGCTTGAGGGAAAACTACAGAAGCACAACACGAGGTAGAAGCCAGGTCTCTGTGGCTGGAAGCAGACACACCAGCTTCAGGTCTGAAACACCAGGGTTGGCCCACCTGTGCACCTACTGAAAACCAAAGCTAAAACATCAAGGACTTGATAGAGTGCTCAACTTGTGCTTGAAAAATCCCACCCGCTGTCTGTAATGATGCTGTTTCAGCTATTACTGCATTTTAAATTCCTCAGCGTGCTGTTAAGTCAAGCCATCAATGAGAGGGCAGCAGAGATGTTAAGCCTCACAGTCTGGCCCTGGCACTTTGCTTTGACATTTTTATCAGTTTTTCACTTCTTTTGTCTGTTTAATCTATTTCATTTTCCAAAGCCATCATCTGTCTTCCAAATTTATTTTCTTTCCAAGTGTTATTATTTTTTTTTTTATTTCAAGGTGTTATTGACAGGTATGATGCAGGCAAACTGATATGTAATGCAATAATAAATCAGCTACAACTGAATCCCAGTTTCCTGATGTAATCATATTGGCAGAAAGTATTGTGTTATACACATGAGACCCTAATGAAGTCAACTGGACTCTTCATGTGTAAAACCAGCAGAATTTGATCCACTGACTTCAGCTGGATCTGGCAGCTCTCCAGATTTTCTGAGCAGAAATATTCTACTTTCAGACTTCACAGTTGCCAGTAGGAACCAATAACATTGAACATCAGAATAGAACTTCCCTGAGATAGTCTTCTCTAGAGGCAATTAAAATAACATGACCTCCAGACATTTAATATCAACAACTGTATTTACAGTCATTGCTTGAGGGGATATTAGTGTACTGTGCATTACATTGTAACATTCAAAATAATATTTATCATAGCCTGAACCAATTTTTTGCTCAGAGCCATTTGTAAAAGTCAATGAAAGCATGAATTAATCTCCTAACTCTATTCTAATGCTTCAGAAACCTCTATCTCCTTTCTTGAGTTCGTTCCTCTGAACTACAATTTTAGTTTGTGCACCTCACCCCACTTTTTTTCCAGTTTTCATATAAAAATCAGAAAAAACAAATTGAATTATCAAATCTTCCTCAAGCTCTGCTATGCCCTTTTTAGAAGATGGTGACTCATAACACCCTCCTTTCTTTCATATTCTTTTCCAATCTGGCATCTCCAGGCATGGCATCCAGGCTATATCTGCTTCAGAGAGGGGTTTGAGATTTTTTTTTTGTCCGTAAATCATAAAAGCAACTCCAAGACAAAAGGGTTTTTTTCCTTCTCTCAATGCCTAATTAGCTCATCTACTCTGATCACTTCACGTCTCAAGTGCTACAACATCCTTTTCAAAGGTTTTGAAAAATTATATCTTAAATAAACAATCTTAAATAAACAACATCTTCCTGAAAATGACATTTACCTTACTAATGGCTACTTCATTAATTTCTTTCACATCTATTCTCAGATGTGAAAATATGCACCTAATTTTCTATGATGCCACAAAATTGTTCAGTCTGTTCAAGTGAGAGGATTTCAAGTGAGATGTAATAGTTTTAAGTATGCATTATTTGGGCATGCATTCTTTCCGGTTCATATTATTTGCACGTTGTATCTTGAAATTTATTTTGACTCAATTCAATAGGATAGAGTGGTAGATCCATGCAGTCCGTAGCCTGCAGCTTTTGTAATAACAAGGATTTACAAGCACAGCACAAGTATAAATTACAAGGTCAACAGTATCTTTATGTAGAAGGAATAGCAAGTATCATTTCAGTGGCTTTTTGACTGCATACACTCAAGTTTATCGCTGCTAAAATAAGTATCGAGAACTTGAAGTATCTCACATTATTCAGTATCTCTAAATAATGTGAGATACTGCAAAGCAGAAAATTGTTTCAAAACAAGCAAACAAAACCAAATCAAAGAAGAATCAATACACTTAGACATAAGCAAAAGCAATGAGAAATAAACTGATAGTGATCTTAAATGCTTCCACTATTTTCTTCCACATTTTCATACTACTTGAATGGATGAAACTGAAGAAAATTCTCCTCAAGTTAGATATTCTGTCCTGTAACATACCAGGGAATGAGGGAAAGTAGTTTTATCCAAGGTATGTATTGAGTCTTGATGAATACAGTAAATCCAACACTCTGGTGGTGTTCACAGGGGTCCCAGGACCAGGGAAGAGACGATAGTGTGACTCCATGTTTCAGAAGGCTTGATTTATTATTTCATGATATATATATATAGTATATTAAAACTATACTAAAATAATAGAAGAAAGGATTTCATCAGAAGGCTAGCTAAGAATAAAAAAAGAATGATAATAAAATCCTGTGACTGACCAGGACAGTCTGAGACAGCTGGACTGTGATTGGACATTAATTAGAAACAACCACATGAGACCAATCACAGATCCACTTGTTGCATTCCACAGCAGCAGATAATCATTGTTTACATTTTGTTTCTGAGGCCTCTCAGATTCTCAGGAGAAAAAGTCCTAAGGAAAGGATTTTTCATAAAATATCATGGCTACACAACACTAAGATGTATAAGATGGGGAGGTGCATGAGCACTGCTTCTGCTTGCTGAAACTCACATGGGCTCAGTACTCCAAAATGTGTTAGGCACCATCTCTGAAGGACATGCCACCAGAGAGCTGCTTTTGGAGCTAATACCCCAGCCTTAGAGAAGAACGTACTAACACAAATTCTATTTTGTAGGTCTTTCTCAGAATCCTTCTCCTGCCAATATGTAAATAAGATGCTAATCAAGAGGTGTGCAGGGAAAACGTATGCTGACACATTGGTGCATGGTGTTTTCAAGCAATACACAGCACATTTATCATGATGTTAATGTGAGATCCCAGAGGCAGAGCTGCCTTAAAGGCATACTTGAGCATGCCAAAGTTTTCCCTTTTGTAGGAGGGAGGAAAAATAGAAGATATCTTTTTCATTCATGAGAATGTGAAGATTCCCTGTGTTATGCACAGCAGCAAGAAATCCTAAAATAAAACAATATTTTGCATTTGTGCAGAGATTATTTTTTCCTTTTCTAAACAAGAGCACCTTACTATCCACATTACTTTCCCCCTTTTAGAGATGGCACAACTGAGGCAGGGTTTAATGCACTGTTTTTTCAATAATACTGGCTAGCATTTTGGCTGCCATTGGTGTTAAACACAAATCGTTTCCTTGCCTGTTCCTTTGGTAACTTACACCTGAAAAGATTATCTAGCTAAAGCAAATAAAGAACACAAAATCAGAGAGAACTCCTAGTGCTTGCTCAACCAATTGCTCAAGGTCACGCAGCAAGTCAGTGCAAGGGCTGGGAAAATATTTATGACTCCTATTTCTCAGATCATTCCAACCCTCAGGTCAGATAACACTCCAAAATCTTGAAAGATATTCCAAATGTCATATGAATTTTCTTTGAGAAGGGATGTAAATCTGAAGGATGGGGCTTATGGTAAGGAACAGCTCTTTCCTGTGAGCTATAGGTGGTGAGGTTTAGCTACATTCCTGTATGAGCAAATGTCCTCAAACTTTCAGGTATCCCAATTTTAATTTGAAAATGTATTTGATAACAAGTTAGCCTTTATCTCCTTATGATTCTCCTTCTACTTCTTCACAAAAAGTAAGGCAGAGAAATAACAATGAAAATACACAAATTTATGGTAAAGGAAACTATTTCAACATAGAAACTCAATGATTTGGAGGTTGAACCCATGTCCCTTCTGCCAAAATTAAGTATACACAGCATGCATAAATGCACCAAGAATCATGTTAATACCAGTTAGATGTCTTAGCTTTCTTCTCTCCTTACTAGAGGCTGCTCCAGAAAAAAGGGTGTCACTCATAAAAACTAGATCTCACATATCTGCAAAGTATTAGCTATCATCAAATCACTCAGCAAAAGGCAAACAAATCCCACCCAACAAAGAGCAAGCACTTTGTTCCTTCACCTCCAGCGAGAAATTGCACATGACAGGTTCAGATGACATACTGGAGAAAGGTGTGTGTTCTGCGAAGACCCTGAACCTCTTCAGGATGCAGTTTGCTAATGTTATGAGTTATTGTTCTGCCTTCCCTCATGTTGTTTAGTCATAGTGGGCTCGAGTATCAGAAATATGCTCTGGATTTTCATGGATGGTTACTTATCCATCTGGATCTACCTATACATTTATGTCATTTTGCTGAGAATAAAAACAGTGGCAAAGACATGCTCATTAAGGGTTTCAGATGTTCTGAAAGATAATTAAATTCAAAGCCAGTAAAAACATAAAAACTATGAGAGAAGCCACATCATTTTCGTTCTTGATTCCTTTAATACCTTAACTTCCATGTGAATCTTTTAGGTAGGCTTAATCCTGGATCATTTCTATGTGCACGGTTCAGACAGGCAGTTTTCTCCATAGTACAATAAAAGTGCACCAAACCAAAATGCTTCTGGTCAGCAGTGCTAAAATTTGTAAATGTTCAGTGTTTTTATATAATTATGAAAACTTTTTTGCTTCATCCTATATTACTTTACTTTGTTTTAATCTTATCTATATGCATTAAGGTAGACACTAATGGTTTAGAATGGCAAATTTGTCACAGTCAACCAAAGAAGCAAAATCTGCATCTTAGAAATGCAAGATTCACCCATGACTTTGGCTTGGCTTTGTCTTAGTTGCCAGGAACCTTCAGTAAAATGGGATGCATTTATGATACTGAGGAAAAGCTAAATTGACATTCAACTAAAATCAAACAGAAAAGGGCAATGTACTTTAAGAGCTTTATGAGGAATAATGTAAGCTTTTGAGCAGTGGGACACCTTAAAACTGCACAAACACAGGGATATCTATTAAAAAAAGGAAAAGGAAACACAAGTTAACCAAGTAATTGAAAGCAGAAAATAAATGAAGAATTGTTAGTTGGATAGAAAGTTCACTAACAAAACAACACAGTAACTGAATCACCTTCAGTATTTGTGTTCTTTAATAAAAGGAGGCAATTTGTATCAGCACTGCTGCCCCAGAGCAAGTTTTGATCCTTCACATGCCCTTGGCATTAATGGGCTCAAGTTGAAAACCCTCAGTCTGTATTCCAGGTGCTTCAAAGTATACCTTCAGTTTATTTACCTTCATGGCAATCAGGTGAAACAAGCAATTATTTTCCCATTTTCCGTAATCCTCTTATATGCCAGCCCTTGAGCCAGTAAATTTTTATAAAATTAATTAAAAACAATATAAAATCTAATTATCATTTGATAAAGCACAGTAAAGTTCTCAGGAAGGCAAAACACTCGTTTCTCCTAGACAGCACTTTTTTGGAAGTCCTGCAGCAGGCATTGTACAGGACTGAATGAGACTCTGCCACACACTTCAGTAAACAGAGAAGGCTAAACATCTGCTCCTGGCTCTGACAGTGCTCAAGTTGCTGTTGTGACAACAGCAGAGAAACCCTGCCTTATTGTCCCTAGACCTTGCCACAACACTCAAACTGTCCTTGAGTAGAGCTCAGAGAGTACACGTCATCCTTCACAAATATTTACTTGAAGTTCCTTTAAACACTTGCTTCCCAAGTGTTATAACTGAAGAGCAGATGCTTTTCCTGAATTAAGGAACAATAAGCCTCACCCTAGCTACCCACACAGGTAAGTGTGTGCCCAGCTTGACCAGCACCAGCTGGAAGGTATCACCTGCCCAGCCCAAAGGAGCAAACACTGGAGTTTCAGACATCAGTGAAAATTTCACACTTCTTTCTTCTTTCTTGCACTGAAGTGTAGATTTCATCCTATTTATGGATGCATAAGTAAATCTAAATAATTCAGAAAATGGAAGTTGAACTCAGAAAAAGGTGTCATGAGTCCATGTTGCAATACCAGCCCTGACAAGGAAGGAGGAGGGTGAGGTAGGACAGCACAGAGAGCACAGTTGCCGGCACAGCAACATGAGTGTGCCCATGAGCAAATCACTGAGCAAATCATGAACAAATCACTAAATGGGTGAGGTAGATATGGGGGAAAAGGGGAGGCCAGCACAGGGAGCAGATCTGAAGGGTAACAACAGAGCCAGGATCCCAAGCCCTGACTGCCACGAGGCTCAGACTGGGGCACACCACTGCCAAAGTCCTTGGCACAAGCAGCCTTAGGGCTGGCAGTGGTGTCTCTCTCACCCACTGTGATGCTTTGTCTCAGGGCATGGGGGTTAATTGCTGGGAATGTCAAATGAGGAGGGTTAATGATGAGCTGAAAGAAATTTCAGTATTGCTACTGAACCCTCTGATTACTTGAGTAACACTGTGGGAGTGAAAACTCTAATGCTATCATCATTTTCTTCCAGGCAGTTAATTCTTTTAGATATATTTATATATTTTTCTGTATGAGTACATGCACACAGATACATTTTCTCATTCCAGCAATGCTGGGACATGAAATAAGAAGCCTAGCACTTTTTGTCAGTGCTAGCCTGCTAAGATGCCATATCTGCAGCACTAGGAGAAATGAAGAGCTCCCTGAATATGTTTTACCTCTTTATTATGGCTACCTTATTATTCAATCTCCCGTCCTATTATCCAGAACTTATATACATTTATAACATGGCTGATACTTCTAGGTCATGTGTGTCCAGAAGTTTTCTGAATTTTCAGCACTTTTAAGGATTATTTTGTGACACGTTCTTATAAATAAGAATTTTTTTTTCTTGCAGCTCCAGTGCCACCTCTTCATCTGGAACTCTTATTTGAGAGCTAGTGAGATAACTGAATGTATTAACTATTCCTAAAGACATAGTTATACAAGTACTGCTTCACTCTTTCAAAATCAGTGCTTTAAATATAGCTAAAGAAACAAAACATTTTTCAAGGAAACTTCTAGAATTGTGAATAGTATCACAAATGTGTCTTTCTGGGTCCACCACAAAAAGCCAAGTGTAGATGCCCATAATCTAATTCAAAATCCATGTGTTTTTATCTCATAATGAATGTCATTAATAGTTTGCTACAGAGTGCAAAAATCTCCTTTTGCTTTAGCTGTTCTGCTGCAATTAGAAATTTTTTTTTCATTTTAATATTACTGCATTTCTCAGATTTAAGTTATTGCTATGTAATTGCCCAACATTTAAAAACAATGGCATTCAATCCCAGAACATATCACAGAGGAGTCTTAGCCAGCAGGAGATATCTATTTAATCACTACTTCACATTGTTACAGCGACAGCAGGAGAACTATAGAAAGAATTGCCTTAAAAATTAAACCGTGGAGGATGTTAGGACTGCCAAAGAATGGATTTCTAAAGAAAAAAAAAAAAAGAAACTTCTCACACTCACAAACAAATCTGTTCTGGTTTTGTGTGGGGTTTTTTTTATTAATAATAATGGTTTCCCATAATCATACAAATAACATTTAGGTTATTTCATTAAAATCAAATCAGGATACTCCAATCATGAAGACTCAGAAATTTTCTAGCTCCTTAAGACAGATGTTCAACTTACCTGCAGCGTTCTCAGGATGCAGCCTAGTGCTGCGATGCCCTGAACACACCCTGCCCTCGCAGTCACCATCCACCTCATGTGGCCACTAATGGGGCATTCCTAGTCCAGCAGCAGTTCTAAATGCATGGCCAGAGAGCTGGATAAAAACTCAGGTTAAAAACACCTGTCTTTTAAAGCCGAACCAATATTATTCATTAGCCTGCAGTGGCTACCCTCTGTCTTCAGTAATACACATTCCTTAAGCTGCTCAGGTGCTTTAAGCATCTACTCAAAAGGGCTCCAATGACTCTGAAAAAGCTGCAAACAATGTACTCACTGCCAGACTTTATTTTTCAGTGAATTCTACAAAGATTTTGTATCTTCAGGACTTCAGGTCCTTAGGTAGAACAAAGACTGTTTTTCTTCTGTGTTATACCGATATTAGGATTGTTGGTATCTTTATCAGACAAAGAGACCTTCTGAAAGCCTAAGTAAGCTTGTCAGGATTTACCAGGAATGCTTTGTATTTTCTCAAAGATCCAGCAGAGCCCACAGGATAAAACTTATTTTCCTGGGGAAAGTAGAAAATACCTTCCTGCTTTGTGCTTCACGCTAGTTTTGTTGGTTTTTTCTCACTTAAAGTAGCATTAATTTTGTTACTAGAAGGGCATCAAGTGGCGTATTTATCATTTACACTGTTTGTTAGCAGATGAGGGTTATCCCTGGGGGAACTTATGTGTGGTTGTAATACTCCAAAACTCCATGGTTAAGAATCAAGTAGAGCAGGCAGCACAGCTATTGACACAAACCAGCATCCCTCAGTGCTTGCACACTACCAGTACCAGAACTGATTATTCCCAATAACAAAATTTAAGATCTGTGAGCCATGATGTGATGGGGCATTTGCTTAGAAGAGGACTACATCAACTTGTACCAACTCCTTAACAACCATGGAATTGTACTTTTGTCTTCATGATTTCCTTCCCAGCACAGGGAAGGAAAGCCATGCTGAAACAAAGACCCATGGTGAGGCTGCCCTACTGCAGTAAGTACTAAATACTGGTTAAAATGGACAAGTGAGTTAATTCATAATATGAATTAAGTATTATTAATAATCCTAGAATCATTACGGTTGGAAAAGATCTCCAAGAACATCAAGTCAAATCTTCAACTGAACACCACCATGTTAACTAGACCCTGGCACTATGTGCCACATCCAGATTTTTCTTGAACAGTTCCAGGGATCATGACCCCATCACTTCCCTAAGCAGCCTGTTCCAACACTGACAGCCCTTTCAGTGAATAAATTCTTCCTGATATCCAACGTGAACGTCCCCTGGTGAAAGTAACTTGAGGCAATTTCCTCTCATCCTGTCACTACTTGCTTGGGAAAAGAAATTGACCCACACCTTACTAGAACATCTGTTCAGGGAATTGTTTACAGGGATAAGGACTCCAGACTAAATATCCCCAACTATCTCAGCCATTCCTGATAGGAGTTTCCTGCTAGACCTTCCCCCAGCTCTGTTGCCCTTCTCTGGACACGCTCCAGCACCTCAATGTCCTTCTTGCAGTGAGGGTCCCAGAACTGGACACAGCTCTTCAGCTGTGGGCTCAGCAGTGCCCAGTACAGGAGGACAATCACTGCTCCTGCTGGCCGCACCACTGCTGACACAGGCCAGGATGCCCTTGGCCTCTTGACCCCCTGGGCACACACTGGCTCATGTCCAGCTGCTGTCACCAGCATCCCCAGGTCCTTTCCCACTGGGCAGCTTCCCAGCCACTCTGTCCTCTGCCTGTGGCACTGCTTGGGGCTGCTGTGACCCAAGGGCAGGACTCAGCACTTGGTCTTGTTGAACCTCATTCCATTGGTCTTAGCCCATTGCCCCAGCCAGTCCAGATCCCCTGCAGAGACTTCCTGCTCTCCAGCAGATCAACGTTCCTATCCAACTTAGTGTCATCTGCAAACTTACTGAGGCTGCACTCAATCCCCTCACCCAGATCAAAAGAGGCATCAAGCAGGACTGGCCTCAATACCGAGCTTTGGGGAACCTTATTGGTGATGAGCCACCCCCTGCATGCAGTGCCATTCACCACCAGTAATAAAATCTGTGGTATCTCTGCCTGACATTATATTGCATTGACTGGCCAACAATGCACAGCACCCCTATAACTGCACCTCCCAATCTGCCTAAAGTTGGGGATCTGGTCCTGTTCTAGCATTTAGTTGTCTTCTGAAAATTATACATTTCGTTTTCACATTTGAAAACTATATGGTTTTGGATTTCATCCTAGAGCTGGTATTGCTTTTCCTTCACACACATCCACACATCCACCCCATCCTCTTCACCTAAGAGAAAACTTTGCAAATAAAATAGTACTGTGGTTTATAGTTAATGATCTTTTGCTCTGACAGCATTATTTAAACAAAAGTTTTGTTGCTTTAGCTGTAATTCCACTGGCTAATTGGAGGACTTGCCCTTTTTTAAAATTTAAGCATTCAACTACTCCTTTGCGGTGGCTGAAAACTTTTAGTTGAAACAATTTCTGTGTGAGAAATGTCACTGAACTAAAACCACTTTCCTAAATATATAACAACCTTTTTTTTACAGCATTGTTTTATGGCAAAAAGAAAACGTATTTTCAACACTTCCAGACATTCATTTGTTCAGCTCCTTTGGAGTATGGATTTTAAACAATTAGGAGTAGCGCTCCATTATGTAAATTGTAAGGATAGAGTGGAGGAAAAAGGTTTACTAGAAATTTTAGCATTGTCAGTAAATGGACTGTGGCTGTGACACATTATTTCAGATGTTCTTGCCTTTATGAGAAAATAATAAATCCATGTGCTCCCTTTGTTTTTAGGAAATGGAATTTATGGATGTCTTATAATAGAGGTGAAAAAGTACCCAATGATGCACCGAATTAATTCCCATCTACTCATATTCAGGAGAGTTTTTTGAAGCATGTGTTGCTTCTTAGAAATCTCCTGTAGCATATCCGTACATTCAAGTCACCAAAGGTTTGGATCTTGGTTTTGCTCTAAAATCCCCATTGTATACCAAGACTTTTAAGACTTTGAGGCTGTGCCTGCAAAACAGTTGGACAGTCTTCAGGAGGTTTAGATTTAATACTGGACTATATGTCCCAGTGGACTTGGAAATGACAAATGCTGAGCACAGGTAGTCCCATGGAGCGTTCTGCTGGCACTTACTCTGAAGTCCCACACTCCAAGCTTTCTCTTATCCCCCACCCTATGGCCAGTAAGGTACTTGAGAAAGGGAACTTTTGGCTTTGAAAAAAACTTGGAAATATCATTTTATCCTCTGACACCTTCTGGGAAAAAAAGGATAAGTCTCTCCTAAATTTGACACAAAGACAAAGCTTCAGCCTTCTTGATGCTGTCAGTGAGTGGAGAGGCAGGGAAAAAGCTCTTATTGATTCCAGAAGGTTGAACCTAAAGGGACTGTGAAAATGCAGGTTTTCACACAGCTTTAAGAAAAACTATTTGTGCTTCAGAAATGCTAAAAAGTTGGTTTGAAGTTGTAAGCTGTATCTAATGGCTTTAGGAACACTGCTATGTAAATTTGGAGCTGCAGAAGTGACTCAATGTGTACCATCTAGATATACACAGGAAAGTATATTCTGTGTGTATGAAGTGTGCCCTATCCCATTCATAAGACTCCTTTTTTTAGTTGTTTAGATACAAGAGATAAAAAAAATCCTCCTACAAAAACCTGGACAGTCTCCCTTGTGGAAACAAAGTGGTTTGATATATTGTGCTTGTTTACACACACACCTCTTTTATCTATGAAATGGTTGCAGTACATATTTTGCGACTCAAAGTTTGTGCACACAACTTTTTATCTCTCAGTGTCTGGAAAAGCTACATTAAAAATACTACATGCTTCTGAAGTTCTTTTCAATGTTTTCCAGGAGCACATGTAAAAAATGTTCTTGTCTGATACTGGAAGTGATCCCTATCAGTTCTAGTTCATAAAATTCCTAGAGCTTTCATTTTCATCCACTTTCACATTCTTCACAACCACTGGTATTGATATGCCATATAACAACCTCTCTCCAGGATGACTGCTGCAAATAAGTACTACTAAAAACATCACAAAGATTGATCCTTTTTCTTCTGCCCAGTTATCAATGTTCAAATGATTAGATAGTCCCCCTGGGCATAAACATGAATAACAAAATGAAGCCTCTGAGCAGCAGCATAGAACACTCTGGAGAGGCACCAAATTTTTCAGAGAGTTGGACAAACCTTAACCAAAATTTATATGTATTAAATCACTCTCTTTTATGTAAAAAAAGAACAAGATCATAACATCTATGGTCCTCTAGTCTACCCAGGGTTTTCCCGGGCCAGTTTGTGTTGAGATTGGCTTATTGCTAGGTCAGCAAACAAGAGGTAGACTCTGACACAGACCCCAGTGGCACCACTATGAATGTGTTTGCTTCAAGGCTGCACAGTTTCATTACACTTTAGATGAGCTGGTCTAACCTGTAAAAACAGATCAATAGCTCTATATGTATTAGCCTTGGCATGGCAGTTTTTGTGATCTGGTGTACCTGCACACACACTCTTCTCACTGCACATGCTGCAAATAATTCCGAGAAGCATCCAGAATTTTTTAAATTGCAGTTTACAAGCCTCCAGTGCCCAGAAAGCCAGGAATTCCCTCTGCAGCAACACCATTACTCCTGCTGAGTCTGCTGAGTGGGGGAAAAAACCAGTCTTTGTGTATACATTTCAAGTGACTGTAAGAACATGTGACAGCACTTACCAGACATGCATGTTTACATTGTCATAGAATCACAGAACAGTGCGGATTGGAAGGGAATGAAAGGTCATTTAATTCCAACTCTCTGCTGCCATGGGCAGGGACACCTTCCAGTGGACCAGGCTGCTCAGGGACACATCCAATCAGACCTTGAACACTTCTAGAGCTGGAGTATGTAAAACTTTTCTGGGCAGCATTTTCCAGAATCTCATCTCCTGCACATTAAGGAATTTCTTCCTAATACCCAATCTAATCTTGCCCTCTTTTTTGTTTAAAGACATTCATTCCCCCTTGTTCTATCACTGCTCACTCTTGTAAGAAATCCCTCTCCTGCTTTCTTGTAGGTCCCCTTTAGGTACTGAAAAGCTGTGAAAAAGTCACCCCAGATTTGTTTTCTCCAGTCTGAACCATGTCAGCTCTCTCAGGCTTTCCTCATAGGAAAGGTGTTTCATCCTTATCATCTTCTTCTACACATACATTAATAAACAGCAGCAGGAACAGAAAAAAATAGAATACATGCAGCCCTGCTTCCTGGTATGATGACTTCTATAAGCTTGGGACTGAACTAAGATGATTACGAGCATTTTTACTTCATCCTCTTGACTGGGCTTTTCAGATGTGCAGAGAAGCCAACTGAACTACTCCATGTATAAAGAACAGCAGAGGAGAAGAGAAATACCCTGGACAGCAGCTCAGAGGTGAGTTACTTCCAACAATCCTTTAGTAACATTGAGTACCAATTTGTTTCTAAAGCAGCTTTACTCAACCACATGCACCAACAACAGATTCCACCTCCTCAAAACACCTTACTGGGTACCTGACTTCCACACTCCAAGAAAAAGACTTGCTCTTTCCTTTCAATCAAATGCCCATGTCCAAGGCAGCCTAATGCCTTTTTTAATTCTTCTGTAGCAGAAGCAACAGACGTCTTGCCAGGTCCATCTACAAGAAGGGAAGGAATTTTCTCAAGACTCTTGAGTTGCAGGCACACTGGATCTGGAGGATCTTCAAGTCTAGAGGATCAGGGTGCAGAGGCTGGGGAACAGAGTGGGGGGAAATTTCCCAGGGAGAAATGTTGTTATTCTGGCTTTTTTTACTTCTGAAGAGGGGGAATACAGCAGCAATGCTTTGAGGAGAGCAGAGTATATAGGTTTAGTGGGTTTAGAGTAAAACAACAGAAGCAAAACTGTGGAGATACATCTTTGCTTGAAATACTAGCAGGACCTTGTTTTGGCTTACACTTCCTTTATTAAGTATTGTCTTCCAGAAATGAGATGCAGAAGTTTGGTAAATTTGCTTTAGTGATAGGTCATATAGCACCAATAAAAAAGGTAGTGGGGGAGGAAGCCCATTCATTCCAAATTCTTAATAGCTAATGAAAACTGTGACAGAGTCATTACTGCCATAGGGGTTCTGGTTACCTCTGTGGATACAAGATTTTTCTTGGCCCACAGTCAAATGCCATCTCTGCAAAGAGCTCACAGCAATTCTGCCCCTGGGGGGTTATTTTGGAACCACTGACTTAGGTGGCACTGTTGGGTTTACTGTTTTCTTGTGAATGTTCCCAGACATTTTGGTGCCTGCCTAAGTACAGGACTCACCAAGAGCAGCCAATACAGGTCATAAAACACTGTAAAAAGAGAATTTCCATTTCAGCTGTGCCTCTGTCCTGAATTCAGGACGGCTACCTCTGAAGCACAACACTTAAGGGTGCTTATGATTCACAAGAAGTTTCCAGCCCACACAGTAGTTGCAGCTTTTATCTCTTTGGCTTTGATCTCCTCTGTATTCTCTTAAATATAATTAAACCTGTCACATCATTTCCCATCTTACAGCTTTCTCTCTGAAACAAAACATTTATGCACAAATTAGGAATTTTAAACAAAGACAGTTCCAAAGAGTAATAAAATATATTTGGGACATTTCAGCTCCACCTCATATATCATTTACTGGCAAATGTGGTGCATTCCATTCTAACTCCTGAACCAGAACATTTTATTTCATTTTTTCTAGCACAGTGTATTTTACTGCAACTTTTATTAATATTTGCCACTGCTAACTTGGAATCTTCTTGTGACGTGAATTTGACAACTCTGGCATAAAACAAAGCACAAGTCTCTCTCACAAACTGCATTAACTCCATCTTGTGGTTTGACACATTGATTTAACTAATGAAAAATATCTTTAAGGAAATAAATTCTTTGAAACTTTTGACAATTCTGTGCATTGTTCACAGTTTTACCACAGGCCAAATCTGTATTTGCCCCTTTAAACAACTGCACAAAAGCTCTGTGTCTAAAGAGCTGTGAAGTGCACATTATTTCTATGAACCATTCATTTTATTCCTTACTGTGTATGCAGTTTTCCACAGCAGAAAGAAACAAAAACCAAACCATTTTTCAAAGCTGTTTTGCATTGTCCTGTTAAAATCTGAACGCAGTCCTCTAAATTGTTGTATCTTCAGGAAGAATTCACCACTTTTTATCAGTAAGATCTTCCCTAGCATCTCTAATTGCAATATCCCTTTACATTCCAAGTTGTTGCAGGTTTATCCTCACAATGCTCCCTCCCATCCCACAGCAGCAAAATTATTACTGTCTTACAGATAAGATGGTAATGATTACATGATTACTCACTGCAGCAACAGAATTTTGAAGCATAGCAAATTGTTATCCCATGCTGAAGGAATGCTTTAACACTGACACTAGAATCCTCTGCAAATAAAAGGAAAAATTAAAAATAGCTTGTTAAGAGCGACACCTGGGATGATTAACTCAAATGAACAGAATGGATTACATGAAAGACTGATGAGCTACATGAAAAACTACAGAAACTACTGAATGCACTGTGCTGAATTTCATCAAAATTGTACTTGAGTTACAGGACAGGATGTGATGGCTCCCTCAGAAGGGCAGCAGCTTGTGGTTAACACCGTAAGAGATAAATCACAAAAGGCCCTGTACTTTACCTTGCTAGATCATGCGAAGAGTTTCTCTAAACTCTATCTAAACAGGGTGTTGCCAAGTCAGAAGCCCTGTCCAAATGACCTGAGCCAGGTGAGGGCAGCCAGAATGAGGTAGAGTTGCTGTGCCCATGTACTTTGAGTGTGATTGCATCAGTTCTTGTGCTTCCCAGGACCACTGGGGCAAATGCACACATGCAAGAGCTTTCAATTATTCTGAAGGCAGCTATTACCTAATACCAGCCAAGTGACAAGTCTAGAAACCAGAGATCCTGGATTTAGCTAGTTTATCCATAAGAAGATTAAAAAAGGTTCTATTTGGTTTTAAGAACACTTAGAGGTGGGAAAAATGAACAGCAGGTATTTCCTCAAGCTAACAAAAGATGACACTGCAAGGTGTTGTCAGTGCATGAGAACAGAAGCTAAGCTACATAAGTTTCAGGGAGTTTAACTGATGAGATTTTTTTCACCCTTAATTCAAGTCTCATGATATCGGGATTTTTCATAAAGCCTCCAACTGCTGCAATTACTTCATTCCTAGCATCAGTGTTTCCACTTAAAAAAACCCAAAACTATTTATATCCCTCAGTGACTTCAGACAAAATACATTTCAATTATGAACACTGAAGTCAAAATTACAGAACAAGAATGAAAAAAAAATCCATAACTTTTTAATGTATTATGTTGGCAATGGGGATATTAAGCTAGGAATTAAATGCACAATAGTTTTAAGTGAATATAAGAGGTACTTACCAACAGATTGTACAGATGTGTTGCCCCATTACATGGAGTCCTTAATTTGCACGAATATCTGGAATGAAAGAAAGTTTATTCAGTCTCTTGAATATGAAAATATTAAAGGTATTTTGGCTTATGTTGTGCAAAAAATAGAATTAGATGCCTGTCATGGTTCTTCCCCAACTTTAAAAAATGCCCACAGAATATGATTCCCAGCCCTGTGTCCTTTTTGCAATGCATCCTGGAGAGATGCTCTGTCAGCCTCACGCTGCAAATATCCTGCAAGAGCTGTCTTGTACCTTCTCAGAGGGTTTGTTATCTTTCAGTCACAGATCTTTGGTACTGCTACTTAATAAAAGCTTCAAAGAAAAAAGAATAAAAAGAAAAGAAAACACAAGTAGATGCTCAGAATGAAAGGATGAATAAACAAAACAGAAGCCCAGTACCTTGAGAATGTGTGACTAGTCTGAGTCTGTGTTTTACAGGTGAATGAAGGCTAGACAAGTAAGTACACAGTGGTCTTGAAGACAGAACATTCTCTTTTAGGGGGAAAAATCAAAAAGAAAAAGAAAAAAAAAGAAAAAGAGAAAAAAAAAGAAGAAAAAGAAAAAGAGAAAAGGTACATAATCCAGTTCTTTTACCATATGTTGTATAAGGGTTTTTTTCAGTCATAACAGACATGATCTGATGTAACAAGTTTTGTCAACAGCTTGATGTGCCAGCACAATCTGACTCAAGAGAACCTCAAAGGAACTGAGTTTTTTTTGTTTCAGGTGTGCTTTGTTTAGAAACACAATCTTTTCCCACATTCCAGTCTTCAAAATAGTGCCAGGTTGGAGCAGACTCATATTGCTGGAAGACACAGATACTTTTGCTGAGCTGACAAGAGGATATCCCTTCTAGATGTGCTCTGTAAAGCATGTGGGGCTGTCACATGTGTCTCATTAAATGAACTGAAATGCTGAGCTAGCAGCATAGGTTTTTATTTATAGAGCCCTACTCTTTCCAATATGTACAGAAGATAGTGCCTAATACTATCTTCTGTATTATATGTAGGACTATCCATACTTCTCAGTTTGAGCACTGAAAGTATTCATTTTGGAAAGAGAATACAACCAGTTGTGAACACCACATTAAGGCTCTACTTTGAGAACACTGTCTAATTATTGTATCAATAAATTGTCTCATTTATCCTATCTAAATGGAAATTTTCTTTCCTTGTTCTCTTGTACTGCACTTAGTCCACTGCTGACATCTTGCACTCTGCAAGCAAAACCAACTCAGTAGTTACCAAAGACTCATTTGAAGAGCAGAAGCGTGAGCCTCACATAGTTCCTCATTCTCACAGAAAAGCCTTTGGGACATGCTGCAGAAATAGAGGAAAAAGTTAAAACGATACAGAGAAATATTATCAATCATTGTTTGTGATTTATTTGGCTAAAAGATAATACTAGTTCTTCAGTTGTCCAAAGTGAGACACTGTATTTCTAATTTCTATTGTAGAAAAAGGGGAGATATCATATAGGAGGTAGGTGGGAGAGTATGATCTTCAGCTTGCCATGATATAGTTGTGGAACATTTAAGGTTATTTACTAGGGCAGGAAGAATTAAAATAATTGACATTTATCCCTTCAAACAAACAAGATCTAAACATAAATCTTCAGCATGGTCAGCATGACTTAAGGAAAGCAAAAGCCCTCTGCAGTGGCTGAGGTATGGTGCAGACCTACACATTGACAGAAATATCAAAGAAGCTTCATGACCTACTTCAGACCACACAAAAAAAGGAGGTGAAATTCTGTCTTCAGAGAAATAGGTTAAAAAGTTATATTACTTGACCATTTTCTAATTGACTTAGAGCTACAAAACACCTTCAAAAGATTGTGAGCAACAGTGTGACAAATAAACAGTGAGACATAGAGTAAGGGAAAGAAAAAATGGAACAAAAGTTGCAAAATTGAAAACATAATATAAATTGCATAATCCTGGCGGTCAATAACATTTACAACTGTGGCATTCCTTGAGATCTGTGAAGACTTAAGGGGCATGAATGGAAAAAAAGAAAAAATCCCTACAATTAGGAGAGTCAAATTTTGTTTGAAAACTTCTCCCAATCTCTCTCTGTCACCTCTAGATCTAGCTGGAGAAATCTGGTATTTTTGTAGCTGGCCAAAAGTTGGTAGGAAAACTTCACTCAATTCACTTGAATATTTTTAACTTTACAGCCTTTGGGAGAGTTTGCTGGACTTCACTTCTAATGAATCAGGGAAGTCAGTGTGTTCCAGTGAATTTCTAAAAAAAAAAAAAACAGCATAAAAATGTGTGACAAAAAGGGTCTTGGAAACCACTGAGACATGTACAGAGTGAGTATTCAAAAACAGATAAGCAAGAAGAGCAGCAGCCTAAACCAGTACAAACACTACACACTTCAGCTGATGCCTCAGGTTTTAGCTTTTGTATCTTTCAGATTCTATTCTGCCTTAGTGTGCAAGTCTAGGCTTCACATTAGGGGATGGCAAGCTCTCTTCACAGAGTAGGTAGACAAAACAATTCCTTCTCTAACTGGGGACCAAGGACAGCCAACCCAGATCTCTTGCCCAGGAGCATAAACAACGGTAGGTGAAAACCAAGAAGGGTGGGACTTCATGGGCTAAAGCTATAACTGGACAATTAACTCCAATATGCAAATGGACCAGAACTTATAAAAGTGTGAGACTCTGTGAGCAGTCATCCATTTTGTGGCTATTTTGGGTTGTACTGCCCAAGGTGGATCTGTTGAGGCCTCTTAATAAAATACCTACTTTATTCTTTAGCTCCATCTACTCTCTGTTCTAGGTCAGCCTTCACAAGGCGTCTCAGCCAGGTCTGCTTTCTTTGCATATTTGTCTCTTGACTGGATCCAGGTATGGCTTATTCTATGCTCTTATTTCTAAATACAGGAATGTCTAAGTCAAACAATCCTTCTGTTTCCTGTTGCCCTCCACACCTGAGCAGTGGAGATGAGAAGCCTTTCAAGAATCACTCTGTGTGCTGCCATCATTTGTGTTGATAATACAGAGAAAATATTCTTGTGCACCCAGCACCATCTCAAACACAGTGTAAAGGGAGCTGTGCCTAATTACAATAGGTGGTTTTTTGTCAAAGGCCTTGAGAACAAACTGTGTGTATTTGTCAGGAGAGCTGCTCCAATTGTTAGCAAGGCACACCCATAATTCTTTGTGGGCTTGGCGTGTTGTTTCTGCTTTCACTGATTAATGAGATAGTGCCCCTTATGGCAGGTCACAAATTGGATTCTGTAAAAGAGGACATTAGAGGTTTACAGCTTTTTTTGGGAAAAGAAAGAAAAAGCAAAAGCAAGCAAGAGCATGACACAATGGGCATTGACCAGCTCTATTGGAACTTTGTCATTATAGCACTAGGGAACAAATGATAATTTCTCTAAGACTACTGATATTCTGATCTACAGCACAGACACGTTCAGCACATTTTCATCCTTGAGACTTTATTCTCACTGAATCTTGTGTGTAAACTTAGTAAGGTCTTGGTATGTGTCCCACTCTCCCTAATGTCCTTGGGAAACATGAAGAGCTCCTCAGCAGCAGGCTGACTTTAGGTGCCCCTCCATCACTTCTGAGAAAGGACCACTTCAGAGCATTGGTAGCAGCATAACAAGATTGAGAACCTATTGAAACCACCTGCATTACACAGTCCATCACAGCTACTGACAAGGCACATTACCCAGGTGATATCCATCTGATCTTTCACTGCAGTGATGGCACTTTGGTGAGCTGTTAAGGCAGGAATTGCTCTTTTCATCTGCCATAGTCTAGCAGTTCTACAGAAATATTTGGTATTAACTAAATGATATGATGGTCAAATATACTTTATTTTTAATCACTGTTTGGATGATTTATTTTGTGTATATTCAATCTAATGGGCAAGTACTTCCAAGAGTGAACATATTAAGCAGCTCTGGAAAAACCTACAGAAAACAAGATTCTAAATCTGCTTGCCGTGCATTAATCAAATGGCAGAGTAAGCAAATATTGATATGTAATTTAATCTTACAAAGTGTCCACAAATAAAGACATACAAATCCATACAGAGGGTTTCCATATATCTGTCCCTTGGTTCATAAACAAGCATAAGCCTCACTGTTTATAAAGCAGGGAACATGAGTTTAGGAATGTGCTTCCTAATCATCTGAACTAGAGAGTGCAAAAATCTATCAATAGCAGTTTTAATTAAAGGCAAAACAGACACTAATGCCAAAAGCAGCCTCACAATGGACTTGTGCATGATGGCTGGACACATTTTAGACAGGTTGGTAAGGTTTGCACAGGGCTTTAGGGCACGACTCTTAATGGCAGGATGTTGCCAATCTGCAAACAGAGCTCATCAGCGTTAGCAAAATTAACTGCAACAAGTACCTGCAAGGAAGGCTGTACTGTAGGCAAAGAAACTCAACCTCTACTGAGGCAGGGATAAAAAGCTTAAAGGTGTCCTACTCCTGCCTAAAATGTGCCATTGCTTTAAAAATTATACACCCTGGCTCTGAGTGACCCTGGAATAGAGCTGTCCCTTCTACATCTGGGCTTCCACAGCTCTGCTGTGCCAAATCCTGCACAGGTACAAGGATTCCTTCTGTATGGCTGGTGTAAAACTCTCTTTGAAGGTGCAGCTCTTGACAACAGACATCTCTGAAGCAGAGACTCCCTGCAATGCCTGTAGAGAGCACACTGGAGAGGATATCCATGCTGCTGGCCCATGCTGGAGCAGAGGAATATTCCCTCAGAAGAAAAAGCCCATGGTGGAGCAGGTCTGTCCTGAAGGACTGCTGCCCATGGAGGACTCACACCAGGGCAGGGGAACAATGTGAGAGGGTAGGAGAAGCAAAAGAGAGATATCAGGGGATCACAGCTGCCCACTGTCCATCCCCCTGTGCTGTTGGGTAGGGAAAAGCTGAAGAGTGGTATCAGAGAGCGAAACTGAGCCTAAAAGAAGCCATGATTTGTGGAGAATCCTAATTTTTGGTATGCTTAAACTCATGCCTTGGACTGGAACACATGGGACAGGCATGCTCCTTTCCTGCCTGGGCAGGGCATTAGTCTGATGCTCACACAGGTGGATCACTTATACATACAATTTACAACCCTCTGAATTCCTGCCTTTTCTGGCTTACAATCAATAAATGGCTTCTGTTGTTTACTTAAAATAATTTGATTTAAATACCCATTAAACTATTGCAAAGGTCAAGACCAAGATTCATAAATCTAGGGACGAAGAATGCATGTGCAGAACACCAAGAAGAAATGGAGCTATAGGAAATAAATTCACAATGCAATAATGAGAGATTAAACAGATGATACAAGTATGATTGATGAGCTTTATCATAGAAAAATTGCAAAAGCTCTCTGATTTCTTCTAGAAAAGGATTATGGGTATCAAAACCTCAGAATTTATTATTCTGATACATATCACATATGAATTACTTCAAGCACCTTTTAGCACAGTGACAAGAGCCTTCCTATCAGGAAAACTACATTTCAAAGACACAATAAGCATCTAGTTTCCTTCATTAGAAGGAAACTCTATATACAAAACAATAAAATATTGAAATAACAGTACTGGATATCAGTGCAAATAAAACACACTCTTCCTTTCCATAGGCCACATCCAGATGAGGACAAGAACCTTTCACTTAAACTGGTTTTGATATTTCTATACTATGAAGTCCTAAATCTAATAGTGTTTTTTCATAGAACCACTAGTTTCTGCAGAAAATTGAATATGTGGCTGTCTTGCCAGATAAAGCATTTTCCGTCAAGTGTATCCACCAGGCCATAAGAGAATTGTCTCTGTAATCCATGCCAAGGAAAGTCTTGCCCTACCAGAAGAATTCTTTTCTCTATCAGACTCCACTGTAAACTAAAAACTTCCTGTGTCTAACTTCTGAGCTGCTGCATTCACTCGTTGCTGTGATTTTTGCTGGCACATGCTCTCTCTGCCCCATGGACCTGCTAACCAGTGCTGCTTTGGCAATTCTGTGCAGGTGTGAGGCCAAAGAGTCACCTTCCACATGCAAAGATTTGAATCATTTCTAGAACTGTTGGCTCCTGAGTGTGTGGAAGGGACACAGGAAGGCAAAGCTGGCTGCACAGACCCTTGAATAAATGAGAAGAGCCTTAGGGCACCTAGAGGCAGTTCAAGCAGAAGGAACTACCCACATTTTGCCTTTTGCACTTGATGCCCTGTAAAACTTAGACCTTGGAATGCTGTACTCATTGGAAAGAAAAGTCCTAAAATATCACTGCTTACAACATGAGACACATTGAAAATTCTCCTCTGATTGCAACACTCCTGTCTCCTTCCTCCCTTCCTTGTACTTCCCAGGGAAGCAGTGATGTCCTGTGAAGAAGCATGCACCAGGCTCAGTTCTGTGGCATGAGTGTCATACAGACTGTACAGAGCATGTGTTTGCTGTAATGCAAGATGAACCTGATTTGGAAAACATGTATGTTTATGAAAATCCAGAATTTTAGAAGCATATACTGTACATAGGCAGATGGAGCAAAACAGAAATATATATATATATATATATAAGGATATATCTTATTTATCAAGCTTGCAAAAGTACAGAACAGTTTGTAACAGGAATGTAACTTGCTAGGTTGTCTCTACAGAACATATAGGACATAACAGAACATGTAGGAGTTTAGTTGTTAGGTAAAGGCCATAAAGATAAGAAAACTCAGTAAAGCAAGACAGGTATGGTTGAAACCCAAAAAGCAGAACCTTTTGCTTAAGGAGCCAGCAAGAACCAGGCTCCTGGTTTTGGCCAGGGCAAACTGACCTGGGAGAAAGCCAAACCCAAATACCAAGGAAGATGATGTTCATTAAAGACTCCTGCCCACGAGGCATGGCACCACCAAAGACTAATTAAAAGATGAAGCACAAGGAGGTGGAGAGTGGACAGGGAATGGGCAGGCAGGGAGGTGTGGGCTTGTAGGATCAATGTTTATTTAAACCTGGAACCTGTCTCACCAGGTATGCATGTAAGGTGGAAATATCCCCCATGCGTCCCAGCTGAAATAAAATATACCTGCTTTACAATTTTAATTGTGAAGTCCTTTTTCACCAACTCAAACTAAGGTTCTGTGCTTAAAAATGGTACTTTGTTTCCCTGCAAAATGTAAACATGGGCTCTAACAAACTCTGAGCCACAGATGAAGGCTTCCTGAAGCCTTTCAGAAAAAACATAAGGCCTTGTTCCAAAGATAATGGAAGATACAGCTCTGGCAGAAACAAGGAGAACAAAAGGGAAATCAGGCTCCTGAGAATGTCAGAACATCTTTCCCATGAGTTATAAATGTATATATTTTTTTCAATGTTGCAATTCACAGAGAACAGCTGAATTTTCTGTTTCTCCATGGTGTAAAGTGTTTTTGTAAGGATTTCTAATCACAATTTGCCCTTTTGGTTTCATTTGAAGTTAATAAGGTACATGGTGTGGGAACTGTACCTATCCAATCTGGCATGATTCTTTAGGCTGTGAGATAAACACACTGAATTATTGCCCATTGAAAGGGATCACTATGCAGTGACAGAGGAAATGGCAAGGCAGCAGAAATCAAGAAAGGATTTCAAGTAGGTAGATCTGAAGGGGGAAAGGTTGCACCCAGCGTCTGGTATTTCCAGGCTGCTGTTTTAAAATGTGTGTAGCTTGTTTGTAATTGGAAGTTTCAGGTATCAATTTTGATTCTTGTTTGGATTGCCAGCTATACAGAACATGTTTTTTAGATGGAAAACAGAAAAGAAAGATCATTACTGTCTCATGCTCTGGCACTGGATACCAGTGTTTTCCAGTCTGCGGAGCTGCAGCATTGACATCTCTGCAATTCTAGGTACAGCAAGAGAATCTCAGTAATTTATGGATTGCATCATACATAATGAGTTTGTAGCAAAGCATTTTCTAGATTTGCTCCACTGATAACATGCACCTTAGGTGATACAACTGCATCAGTTCATTAACTGGCAGTACCTTCCAAACACATCAAGTCTTCTTTTATAGGTCTTTTGTGCTGAAGAGTTATAAGTTCAAATGAAATAAAAATTGTGGTACATTTTTGTCCCAGATCTGAATTCATGTTCTTCTTGTTTTTTAAAGGAAGATCTTAACAAATTTTCTAGATTTGTTCTCTGATATCACTTATCATTCAAGGATGATATAATACTGTATTCATAATTTAGGCCCCTATTCTTCATGCATTTCTGTCTAATGTGGGTTTAACCTGATTCCTAATGAACTTTGTTATTTTTACCGCATTAAGAAATAAAGTGTCAATTTCTAAAAGAAACTGATGAGTTTTAGCTCCTACAAGCTACAGATGTTAATTAGGATCCAGGCTATATTAGGTTTTTTGGTTAGCATTTTTTTTTTTTGTCTCAACATCTAGGACTTAAAGGTAAGGTTGTTAACTGCCTTTAATTAGAAAATTGACTTTACATTCTCTGACATTTGCTCCGCATTTTTTTCCACACTTGACTCAGTGGAAATTAATATGGAAATGATACAAGGGAAGGTGTCACTTTCCAGTTGCATTTGGTTGTGACTATTTCCTTTTTAAAGAAGGAAATATTAACTGCCTGTCTCTGTAGATGCCTCTCTTATTTTGACATGATTCTCTGATCCACTCTTACCTTCCTGGTGCCCCTCCCCACAGCTGCATGGTCACGCCCCCACACAGTTTCACAGGAAGGGGAGCGCTCCCTGTCCTGTGCAGGGAACCCCACAGCAACACTCCCCAGCTGACAAACAGCACAAGCATTAATTGCTGCCTGCATCCATTTGTGTGCCAAATCTAGCTGTTTTCTGTCTCTGAAGAAAATTGCATACAAAATCAATAAGCTCAGGGAAAACGGCTATAAAAATGCAATTCTTTAAGTGGTAGGAAAGTAAATTGCCTATACTGCTCAGGTAGCTTTGGATTTGTTGCCTGTTTCCATATGAGAGATTTCCTTCACAATAACTTAAGTCTCAGAAATTATTGTTAGTCAGTATAGGCTTAAAAGTCTGATGCATTAATCTTTATATATGTTCCTTTCTATTGCCTCTTGCTTTATTTATGGAAATCATTTTGCTGGAGTAATACCATAAGCTATACAACTTGTTTTCATGAGGAACTGAAGTTGTAAAAAATAACTCAAAGTAAAACTAGACATGAAATATCATTTGAAAAGCACCACATAAAAATTACAAATATTTATTACTTGTAGTAAATATTGTGCCAGTTTCTATGTAGGTGAGGCTTTTTAATACTGCTACAAGCCACTATTTATATCTCTTCTTTATCATCCAGGAGTTTAAAACCTCTCAAGTGCCTCCTCCTTACTTTGAGAATTCACAGGCCACCTAGTATCTTTTAACACATAGCCCATCGAAACAATAGATTTACAGCTCTGAAAATAAACTCAGACTACATGCAAGGGCTTTGCCCACAACAGAGACAGTGGTGGGGTTTTATTGGATAGAAAAGAAAAACTCACTTTTTGCAAAAGTAAAGTAACTAAATCTCACATGAATGGCAGTAAAATATAATATGAAAGGATTTTATTTACCTCCAGTATCTCATCAGCCGTTCTCAAACTGGTTTGATTCTTTTAGACTCTCAGTGAGCTCCAAGCTTTTATACCAGCAAGCCAGACACTCATCTTGGAAGAAACCACCAGAGGAGTAAGTACTGTAGATGCCATAGTGTTTACAGCACCTGGTCCATGAACTAAAGAAGAATAATGAAATAAGTAAGATAATTAAACGTGTGCAAATAAACTGAGCTTGATTTGCATCTGTATCTCTGGAGCTGGGTATGTAAATACCAGTCTTTATGCACTAATGTTGCACCTGCAGGAATAATCAGAAACAGTGTTTCTGGCGTGAAATGCTTTGCCTAGGTATGAATGTAAAATTATAATAAAAAAAAAAAAAACCAAAAAAACCAAAAAAAAACCAAATAAACACCAAAACAAATCCACCTCTAAAACCTGTGAAGATCTTGATTCTGGGATATTGAGGAGATAGGGAGGGAGTTAAGAAATAGTGATTTAGTTGGTATCTGAAAACCTCCATCTAAACTTTTCTCATTATCTGTCATCCTGGGAAGTGTCTCCAAGCCTGTTACTCTGTTCCCACCCATGTCACTGCAGTCACAAAAGGTAACAATTACTGCAACCCTGTGGGCACCATGTGTGTCCCACAGTGGGGCTGCATGTGTGGGGTGTATGACATCAAAAATATATCAGGGTATTTTGCAGGCATTTCAGGATTTAAATACTCTTAATAAGAGAATAATCTGATTCATTAGAATTACAGATGACAAAGAATTTGTACACCTGCTTGATTTAAGCATACTGACATCACATCAGCCATCTTCGTGCTCACAGTAAGGACGGTATGTGAGCTCTGTGGTGTAAACAATGCTCCCTCATCCCTGCCTAACCACACTAAAAGGGCAGATGCTTTTCCCAGAATCTCTCCACTGTTCTGCTAATTAAAATACCATTTACATGAGTGAAACTCTGCAAAATTGGTATTTTCTGATTTTGTTTTGAAAATAATATAAAAAAAGTGCAAAATAAAAGAAACATAAATTGCTGTAAAAGTGACTCAAATCTAATCTATTCCCAGGATTTATGAATAGGATTATAAACAGCTTCATTTTGTGTAATTCACAAACAAGTTTAAGCTTTGTTGTGATTGACCAGAGCCGTGCTTCACAGGCCCAAATCCCTACCTAAACATGCTTCTTTCTAGTGGTAGATAACAATATCAACATTCAAATTAATTAGTTTACAAAATGCCATATAAACAGCTCAGAGCACGTCTAAACCTCTTTTCAAATTGGTTTATAATTTCAGTACTGACAAAATAATTGTGTTTTTAATTTTCAGTAACCTTGTTGAATATTTTTGTAGAATCAGAGAAAGGAAAGTGAGTAGGAAAGGACTCACAAGGATCACCAATCCAGCTCCTGGCCCTGTAGAGGACACCACAAGAATCACACCCTGTGCCTGAGAATGTTGTGCACACATTTTTTGAACTCTGTCAGGCTTGGGACTGTGACCGCTTCCCTGAAGAGCCTGTTACAGTGCCTGGTGGTTAGCTTAGTGCTCAGGTAGAAGTTGAGCCTTTACACAAGCCTGTTAGCCTCAGTTTATGTCCTGAAACGGTAACTAAATACCTGACAGGTCCCCCAGGGAAATGTGGAAGGTCCATTTTTTTGCAGGATTTTCAGAGCTGGTGAAAAGATGAAGAAATGATGACCAACACGCTGCCTTTGCAGGAGTTGAACAGAAGTTGGTATCGCTCCCTTAGCCTGCAGACTGACAATGGTCTGTGATTCCTAGAGACTGTTTATAAAATAATCAGAATAACAAAAAAAAAAAAAAAAACCAAAAAATTGAATATTCCTATTTCCACAGGAAACAGATACTTTATATCAAGGAAAATGCAAGCAAGAAATGCATGCTCCTAGGCCAGTTATATTTCCAAATGATCCTTTAGGAAAACTCCAGATGAAACTGTGGCAATTCTGAGATTAAAACAGCAGTTCCTATACACCCACATGAGAACTATAAGCTTTAAGCATACCAGTCCAGCTGGTATGAAGAAGTATCTTTCAAAGACTAATCCTTAAATATACACAGGAGCTGTAGGGTAAGAGTTTGCATTTTAGTTAAGCCACAAAAGGAAAGAGTTCAAAGTATTTCCCAATGCATGTGGCTACTCACAGATCCTCACCTTGCCACAGGCACCTGACAAAACTCAGAGGGAGCACTTGAGCTGGACAAATGAATATTTTTTAATGCAGGTCACTTAAATGTAAAATGCCATCAAGGAGCACAATCCTGCAGCTGGGTGAATCCTCTCCTGTATCTGATTCACCACAAACCATGCCGCGCTCTCTCTCCAGCCCCACCACCTGTGCTCCCTTTTTCTGTGCCCAGCATTCAGCAGAGCCTGCCTACAGCTCTGATGTCTGTGAAGAAATCCAGCCTGCTTCCTCGAAGTGCTTTTTGCCCAGGCCCAGGAATACAACACACAACAGCTTGCAAACTACCTGGCAGCCACTGAGTGCCTGCACACCTCCATGTGATTCTGCACAGGCAGCATTTTAACACAGTCCCATAAGCATACGAATAGAGGATTTAAAATTCTCTACAGAATGTTTTCTTTGTTCATTTTTCAGTATTGCCTGCTATCAAACTTGTAACAATTTTGGTTTGGTTTGTACAGCTTCTTGCATGATAGGGCTCTGCTGCCTTATGAGGATCAATGCCTACGTGTTCTGTTCATGTAAATGGTAATTAATTATTTGAAGAGTTTGTGCTCATCTTTGCAGTGCATTTGGGCTACACAAACATTTTTACAAATGCTGGCAGCTGGCAAAATACTGGTAAATAATGAGTAATATAACTTCGTTAATAACAGAAAACCAAACACATTGATTTCATTACAAATCAGCCGTTGGTACTTGCGGAGAGCAGTATCTTTCTCCATATTGCTAATTACTTCAAAACATCAAAAGCTTTGAGCACTCTAAATTTCATAGCTTAATTACTCAAATGGAGAGAGATTTGCATTTCAGGTAGACAGACCCATTGAAATTAGACTGTTATTATCACTTTATTTTGACACCTAATTACAAATAAGTACTTTAGGTCAGATGACTGATTGCATCCAAGATCTGCTGACATAGCAGAAGGGCAGTTGAACAAGGAAGAAGTCAGCTTAAAGTCATCTTTAAGAGCTCCCACATCTCGGCATAATTTAAAGTTTTAGATATGCCTGCAATAGCCTTC
This sequence comes from Geospiza fortis, assembly GCF_000277835.1. NCBI lineage: Eukaryota > Metazoa > Chordata > Aves > Passeriformes > Thraupidae > Geospiza > Geospiza fortis. The sequence goes on from NW_005054304.1 coordinate 10,236,084, forward strand.
AGAAAACAATTATTCTAGGCAAAGACCTTGGCATTTCAGCAGCACTTAAGCCACTCCATCTTCTTATTTATCTACTTCTACACTCTGAATTAGGGCTTTTTACTCAGTTTGTGTGGCAACCCAAAACTTCTGATAGTGAGGGAGAACATCTCCCAGATGCTCCCAGAACATCTGCCAGAAGCTTGCGTGTGTCTGACAGAGCCAATGCTAGCTGATTCCAAGATGCATCTGACTCTGGCCAAGGCCATCACCAGCAGTGGCACTGCCTCTGGGATAATGTAGTTAAAAGGGAAAAGAAAAAATTATTGCTGAGAAACAAGTTGAAGCCAGAGAAGAGTGAGACAATGTGATAGGAACAACTATGTAGACATCAAGGTCAGTGCAAAAGGAGGGGGAAGAGGTGCTCCACGTGCTGGAGCTGAGATTCCCCTACAGCCTGGAACACTCCATGCCAGAGCAGGTGGATGCCTGAAGGAAGGAGTGACCACGTGTGAAGCTCTCACTGGAGTAGGCAGGACCTGTGGACTCAAGGAGAGAGAAGCCCACGCTGGAGCAGGTTTGCTGGCAGGGCTTGTGACCCCAAGGAGACCCCACACTGGGGCAGCCTGTGCCTGAAAGGTTGCACCCCATGGAAAAGGACCTACCCTGGAGCAGTTCATGGGCTGTAGCTCATGGGAACAGCTCACATTGGAGAAGCGTGTGGAGAGCTGTCTTGTATGAGAGGGAGCTCATGTTAGAGCAGGGGAAGGACTCCTCTACCTTAGGAGGGAGCAGAAGCAACATGTAATGAGCTGATAATCATAGTCTGCATTCCCCATCTCCCTGCACCACTAGGGGAGAAGAGGTAGAGAACTGGGACTGGAAGTTGGCCCTGCAGGAGGAAGGACTGATGGAAAATGTTTTTAAGATTTGGGTTTACTTCTCATTATCCTATTCTGATTTGATTGACAAAAAATTCATTTCATTTTCCCCAGGTCAAGTTTGTTTTGCCCTTACTGGTAAGTGATCTCTCTCTGTCCTTATCTCAAGCTGAGATCAACCCACCACAGGCTTGCCCCAATCCCAGGCTTGTCCCACTGCCAGAATGCCCTGCCCAGTGCAGGCACATACAAGATGTGCTAAGAAGGAAGCAGGTATGGAGCAAGAAATGTTTATTTTTTGGCAGGTATATCAGGTAACCACAGTACAAGTGTTAAAACATATATCCCACCTTATGTTTTTTGTTTTTAACATGGGGAGTTGGTATAATGTCCTATGGAGCCAAACTGCTTTTGAAAATTGAGCCCACCCATTGTGTTTAGAGGCACTGTCTTTAAAGAAATCGCTACAATTTCATTTGCATGCTGAAAATTTACAGCCACATCCACAGCATGCAAAGTTGCTTCATCTCTCTCTTTAGATGGCAATAACTAGAGCCAGCGGTTAAGCAATGGAAGTTCATTCAAAAATAACATCTGTTTGTACTTCAGATTTCAAATCACATTGTTGCGTTTGCTTTTCATCAACACTTCAGCTAAGACGAGCAGTGGCATTTTGCATAATATTCAAGAATTTGCTTATGCAAAACACAGAATAATTACTTGTAAGATTTTGAAAAAAAATCTCATAAGAGCTCACATTTTCTACATTCTCATCTAGATGTAAAATATATAAATCTAATATTCTTCCACTCCTTGTCTCTGTCTGAGCTTTTGTTAGATGACATGTGCTGCTTTGCACATGAAAAGCATTCTTTCTGCAGAACTAGCCTTCTCCAGCTCTTTAGGTTTGTGCTGCTCTGTGGTACACTGGTTTCATTGACTTGTACATGGCACCATTGATCAAATGATCTGTGTTCGTGTGATAATTAGATCCTACAGAATGCTGACTGAAAAACAGCTTTTGAGAGTGTTACTGGATAACTTACTCACAAGTCCTTATGGTCCAAACAACACAGACTGATAAAATGGCAAAGAGTTTAAAGGAGTCATGAAAATTATATCAGCTGGGGGTCAGGATAGCAATTTCTCATATTCACCAAAATGCTGAGATTAGAGCAGTGGAGATGCTAAAGCACAGTGCAACTGAAGGTGGTTCAGAGGAAATTTATACCTGTAACTTGCCATGGTGACCTGCATGATCCCCCATGCATCTTTGTTCACATGCTTTGAAGTCCTTCTTAAGGAAAATGCTAACACAAGGAAGGACAAATCTATAAAGGGAGAAAATAAATTTTAAATTATAACATTTTTTTTAGTTCTTCAGGCTTCGACCAAGATTTCCAAAGGTGACCTGTAAATTTATGTTCCTCATCAGCAACACAGCAAAAAGCCATGATCTTCAGAAAAGTGCTGAACCACCTAGAATATTTAATATACTACTGAACAGCCTTGGAAAGCCGGGCCACTCTTTGCACAAAGGTGAAAATTTTAAAATATTGCTTTCATTTGAGCTGTGCACTCTTCTTTTCTCATTGAGATGTTTTGTTTGTTTGTTTCATGAAACAATGACAGCTGCAGAGAAGGCAGGTGGTGTGGAGCTTTCTTTGTTCACAAAGCCTGTAGGACTATGGCATGGTGCAGACTGGGACTATGTGTTTTTTCTTATCCTTAGTAGTCCTTGTAGAATGCTGCAACGTGCTCTGGCAGAGTGGTGGAGGAGGGTGGGGACAGGAGCATGTCAGAATATGGTCATGTCCCTGTCCAGAGCTAAAAGATGTCAAAACCAGGGAAACAAGAACTTGTAGCAGACACCTTACACCCTGAGGATCCCCTTCCTGCCTGCACAGGACTCTCCTAGCCTCAAATCAAGGCTGTTCATCCCACATCTCCCTGACAGCTAGGTGACATCTGTCCTAGGCCACTTATGTCACCAGTTCCCAGTGACAGAGACACAATGTGCCCAGAAGCTGGGAGCAGCTCTCTCTAATGCCACTGTGCCATCTTAAGGGCTGTAAGTGCCACATCGGTGTGACACAGCTGTTTATCTTTTTCACCTGAGTGAGAAGGTAATGTAAAAAAAAATTAACTAAAGAAGACATTTTAAAAAGTAAAAAGGGGAGAATAACACCCAAAACTGGCAATTTAAAGAACAGCATCTCAGTTATGGTTAAAAGGGAATTAAGAGAAATGGGTCCTACTCACTGCCCAATATTAAAGATTTACATGGTAATTGTTCTTGAGATTTGTGGACTTGGAGGTTTAATTCAGGGAGAAAAATGCATTTCGGGTGGACTGAAGGTAATATTTCACATCTTTGGAGTGTGAAACCTGTCCAATGCCAAACTGCAGCTACAAGTGGCTGACAGTGCTGAGGATGTTTGAGCTGGACTCACGTCTGCTTTTCTCGGAACTGAACAAAATGATATTTCCAGGAATGACCTTGTGCTACAGGCTTCTGTTTGTGACTGAAAAAAAATGATAAATTAATTTTCTTCTTCTTAGTTCACTGTAGAATATTACACCCTCTTGAATTGACAGAATAAGGGGCAATGGGCACAAACTGAAGCACAGGATGTTTAAATGTTTCCAGGGATGGAGAACCTCCTTCCTTTCAGAGATTGTCTCTGAACAGCAGGAAACTCACTTTCAGGATGACTTGACACAGGTCAAGGAGGGTGTGGAAACTCCAGTTTTGGAGGAATTCAAAGTCTGCAGAGAAATGGCCCAATAAAAAGTGCACATTTTGCTCTGCTCTGCAGACCCATGCTTAGTGCAATCTAGAGAGGGCAGATATTCTCTAATTATTTTTTTTTTCTTATATTGAGGTTTGGCTTTGAGTTATTAGGGGTTTTTAAGTTTTCTTCACAAGAGGGCACCATCAAAAACTGGCTAATGAGAACTCAAGAACTGTGGAAAACATCTCTTCCCTCAGAAAATTATGCAAGGTTCATGAAATTACCCTTTCATTTTGAAAATTTTGGGTCAAACCCTGCTCTGCTCAGAAGAATTTGGGGCAAAAACCAGCTAGATAAACTGCTGTGCTTCTTTTTCTCATTCCATATATTAAAAAAAAAAAAGAAGTATAATTAGTAAAAAAATAACTAAAAGTCAAAATTACATTCATACTCACTGCAATTAAAAACAAACCCCGAAGCATGCTTATGTTGTTGAGTGATGACCTATTAGGGAAGCAAACAAAACCCAGAGTCTCTGGGTATAAAATAATTTTCAAAGAAGCTGCTTATTGTGTCCCTTTCTCTTCTGCCTGTCCCACATTTCCTTTCCAGAGGAAGAGCTCAGCACAGAAATTGGTGCTTAATTAGGTTTAATTTTTGCTTTGCTCTTTCAGTTCACCTTTAAAAGCTGGGAGCTGTGGCTTTTCATCAGGTGAGCCAGGAGGTGCTGGAGCAGCGCTGCGCGCAGCCTGTGGCAGATCCTTCCTCATGGTCAGCCATGGCACAGCTCTGCCTCTGCTCCCACACCCCTGGGGATCCCTCAAGGACGGGAGGTCTGCTTTGCTCTTTACACTGTCCATATCCATCCTAATTAGTTGGAACCAGGCTCTAAGGATTAATGAGATCCCCTCAGTAAGAGGCTTTGCAGAAAGGGTGACCTCCCACCCTCCCAAGCTGTATGTGTGTGTGTGAGCTCAGCTGCAGATATTTGGAGCACTGTAACTGGTAGACCTGCATTCAGAAATGGCACAGGAGACTCCTGTTTTCCCTTTGGGCTCTAGAAACCAGACACTGAATTCTTTCCTTACACGATTTTATGCCAGTATAAATGCCACCAAAGTTGACAAAAAAAAAAAAATTGTTATCTATTTGCCTGACAGGAGATAACAGGTCTCTGAATGTACCCTCTCTGGACTTCAAGGTTTTGATGTTCTGCTTCTAATTCTCAAATTATTTGGCCTCTTCATTTCCCTATCTAGGCTACCATATTTCACATGGTGCTATTAATCATATAAACACTATTGACTTTTTTCTGTCGTGATCATCGATTTCAGCCTATCTTCTGGAACTTTTGACTGCTTTTATAAAGTGGTTATGTTGCTATGACAGAAACTAGATTTGTTTTAATAGAATAACAAAATATGAATGCAGAGAATTTGGAAGCTGTAGGTCTACAAATATTTCCAGTGACAACGCTTTGGGAAAATTGATAAAACCACAAATGAAGCAGTGTTGTTGGAACCTGATAAGGACTAAATGTGAAGACAAAAAAAGCACAAAGTGGGTTTGTTAAACAGAACATAGGCACAGTTCACAAAAAAGGTGAGGTTAGAGAGGACATCAAAACCATAGCCCTGAAGTGAGTTCAGACTTTTATATCCCACCATGATTTCTCCTTAGTGCTAAGATCAATGGGATTTTGCCTTGGCTCTTTTAGAAGTTTCCCATAACAAAACTGCTGAGTTCTCACTATGTAGCTGATATCCTGATTATTGTGCAGAATAAATCTCCTCAGGACAGACTTTGCTTTCCATGACCAGTCTGGATAAGTCCAGGCTTCAGCAAAATGGACCTGGATTGACATCAGGGCTAATCAGAACACAGTATCCTGCCTGAAGGGAGCGGCCTTCAGGAAAATTCTTATATTTGTAACAATTTCTATTTTGAATTGCTATTCTGTTTTGCCAATTATTAAACAAAAATTATCTTTCTTATTCGTCTTATTGTTCTTGAAGTTTCTACTCCTAATTCTGCCACCATTATTAAACAACTCCTCCTTATGCTCTCTAGTAAAGGTACTTATGTTACAGGTATATGCTTCCTGCCTACTTTTGATTAAGTAATTCTCAAGACAAAGACTACTGAAGACAGAAAATCTCTCTCTGACAAAATGTATATAAGTTTAATTACCACAAAATACTGCATATATTGAGCAAGTTTGCACTGCCTTTCCCAGTGCTCTTTTATCACCCCCACCACAGTGGCTTGTAACCACATTTGTCTCTAACACCAGACATAATTGCATGTTAGTTTATCTGCATTTCAGCTGTCCTCTCCTGAACCTCATCTAATCTTTTCATTTCAGTTCTGTGATGAGAAGTCCTAAACTGTGCACATTTGTGATTGCATTCTTACGAAGACTGCCAGAAAGTTGTTACTCAGAAAGAAGCAGGAGTTATTTATTTCAGTCACTCATTCTTACCCTTAGCAGGTCAGGCTAAGCTGCACGAGGGACATTTACTTCCGTGGAAGGCTTAGCTAAATGGGGAAACTCATATACCATATTATATCTGCACCACAGATATTAGTCCCCAGCACACTAAGGATGGCAAAGCTAGAGAAATGTTATTTCTTTATAAGACAACTCATTCTTTTTTTATATGTATGTGTTATTTTTGCACTATAGCTGTGGAGTCTTTTAACCCTTTCACTCAGTATACCTCCCACTAAATACATGACACTGCTGGCACCCAGTAACATTTCTTCTAAACTGAAAAACCTGAAGGAATGAGAGACAGAGATTACTTAGTTCTTAAATATGAATTCTCTTAAACCAGTCTAAGTCAGTCAGTCACCCCTGGTCACTTCTAAAAGGTTACACTAATCTGATGTTCTACTCCATTCTTCAAACCTCTCTCCTGGTTGCTGTCACACTATCATGCCAGCTTAAAATGATCAAGCTGTGTTTGTCCTATTTTACAAACACAGCTTTAAGAAACCCTTTTTCCTTATTCAGAAATAACATCCATGTCAGAAGAATCCAAAAAAAAGTCTTCTCGAAATGATGCTTAACTCACAGAATGTCATAGGAACCATGTCTGGGATATATTAAAGGGATATATTAAGGAATATATGCTCTTGCTTTCTTCTTATGCAGACAATATTAAAGCACAAGAAATATATGGTTCCTATACACTGGACAACAGCAACAGCAACGACAGCAAATGGTCATTTCTTTGAGAATGTAATTGTAAATCCCTCCTTTGAGCTGCGCCTTACACTTGACCCAAACTGCCCCATAGCTGTTGCAGCCAGCCTGGAGGTAGCCAGTGAAAACCCCACTGAGGGCCCTGGCAGAAGCGCAGGACAGCAGGAGAATTCTGATACTTAAAAATACAGAGTTATGTCCTAGCAGCCTCTTACGTATTGTAAGAAACTTTTACATGTTGTAGCTCAGGTGTTGCAACAAAATGCAGGAGGTTTGCAGTCACCTCTGATCTGATACCTCTATTTGTCACCTACGAGACAAGATAACAATGAAACACTGCAGGAAGGTCTTCAAAATTCTGGTGAAAATGGGCTATGCTGGCCCTAAGGAAAAGCCAACCCCGAGTTAATAACCCAAGAATTCACTTTCAGCCAAAAGAAAAAAAAAACAACCAAAAGAAAAAATTCATAACTCTACATTTCATTCCAAGTGCTTGATTTTATATTTTATTTTATATGCATGGTTATAATTTGTAGTTTAACTGTAAGCTGCCATATTGTGTATATACTTACTTGTGCTGCAATGTAATACAGCTGTGGTGTGACACAGCTGATTGAAATTGAATACACCATAAATTTTAAAATTCTGCATTTACTGTGACAGTCAAGGTGTCAGAATTATGCAGAAGAAAAAACAGAAATCATAAACTGCATTTTAAATGCCAGAATAGTTTTAACCACAGAAAGTGCCTGGTCCATAAATTATTAAAACTGCACAATTTAAACATGAATTCCAAATTATTTCATTTCTTAAAAATCTAGCATTGATTTCAGTGAATTCAAAGGTCTAATGGCTTTTATATCTATGATTAAAGACCTCCTTGGGTATTTCCAAATGTGAAAAATATAAACACAAGCTCTGCCAAGGCTGAAAAGCAGACAAAGTCCCCAAACTTATTTTATGCTCTATGCCATGTCCACATAATTGTTCCATTCATATGAAAAAGTTTTCAAATATGTATCCAGTAATTTGGAGATACGTAGATTTTGCAATGCAAATTGTATTCCTTCTTATGTTAGACTTTATGCTAAATTAATATCAGGCCAACTAATTAGGCCAACAAAGGCCAACAAAAAAAATGAACAAAAAATGAAAGAAAAAAAAGCAAAAGAAAAAAAAAAGAAAAATCAAAACCACAAGGAAGCTTAGTAGTCCTGATACTTAGTATTATTTTCTGTGTTAAAAGATTTCTTGAGATGATGCTGGACACAGAAGGCTTCTTAAGCACCACAAATCAAACTATAAAATAGTGTTAATTTCAATCCATGGACCATCAAAGGGAAAAGACAAGACAACACCTCTGTAAACAACTGTAAACAACAATCTTCTCCAAATAATGTAAAATCCAGCAAACATACATATTCCTGAAGCTGTGGAGTTGTTCAAACTAATCCTGACCTTTCAACTTGCTGGGCAAGTCTACCAGTCTACCAAGACCTAAGAAAACATCTACACCTCCTCTAATATCAGGCTTTGCTGCGAGTTCAAGGGTCTTCCTAACCCAGTTTGGCTTTGTGCTCTTGTACCTTTGTTTTCCTCCACATAAGACATCCCTAGATCTGACTCTGAGGACCTAGGAAAATCCCAGATCTCCAGTTTCTGCAGTGCTTCTGCCTATCAGTGCTGATCATAAGTACATTCTTGATCTGAGTTTGAGACCAGGTCCCTTACAAGCGAGAAATCACATGGAGGATCTTTTTCTTACAGTTCAATGAAATAAATATCAAATTTAGAAACTATTGTGTATTTCCCATCTGAAAGCCTACCCCTCCTTTGCCCATAAAATTGCACATTAACCAAAAAAACATTCCAAACTCCTGTAAGAGAAACTCTCATCCCAGTAGAAGTCTTCTTTCTGTAACATGTCCAGAAATCAACCTTAACAATACCTGAGTGACATATTCAGCTGAAGGAATTAAGACTAGCAGCCAACCACAGGTCAAATTCTTCATGCGGGCTTGTAAGTAGTAGTGGAAAGTGAAGCCACAAGAGGAAGCATTTATTCTTTTTTAATTAGGTGAAAACAAAAGGCATAAAACAACCTGCTGTATTTCCAGATCTTTGGGGCTTTGACTGGAAAGCCACCCACTCCTGCTCTAATTGCTCAAAAAGGAGTTTCCTCCTCATTCATTTGCATCTCTTTCTAGTCCCATTTTTTTTTTCTTTCAGAGAGATGATTTAGCACCAGTGTCCACTGAATTAAAAAAAGCCTGATTAATGTGCAGCAGCTGACATTATAGCATATGCATCCACGTTAGTGATGGAAGAGCCTCATGTAATTGGATCAGAAATTGGATAAAATAATGAAAAATTTAACACAGCCTTTGTCTTTATATGTTACAGTGGGATGGCTGTAAGGTCAGGAGATGGGAAACAATGAGGGGAGTTTTAAATGCTTTTTCTGGTAAAAATTTGTTTAATGCATGTCCATGATTAAAACGGACGTGGTACCCCACTGCGACACAGAGGTACAAGAGAGGGGATAATAAATTGGTGACATTGACAAAGTGTCATTTGTTATCTGCTTTAAAATGTCAGGTCATGTCATTGCACTGAAATATTTTCTCTCTTGATGTATGTCTTACAAAGCAAGTTCAATGTTTGGCACTTTTCGATTTCAATAAAAGAAAACATCTTTTAATCTGGAAAGCATAGTAACCATCAGGAAAACAAAGTCAATTCAAGGCTCCTATTTGAAGACTTTTTCAGAAGCCTCTTGAAAAAGCCTGCTCTAAGTGACTTGGTTCATCATGGGCCCTATTCTTACTCACAGAGACCTAGCTGGATTTCTGCCCATTTTTTCCTCTTAAAAAAAAAATTAAGTATGTTTCTGGGATTTCAGTACTAAAAAGTGAAAAAGAGAGAAATTTTAATTTCATTAGAACTTGAGTCTTGTGATAAATAGATCAACTTTTTGATCACAGAAACTACAAAGGGAATATTTCCAATGTTGACATTAACTACATGCTGGAAATACAGATGGGGAATTTAAATAAGTTATGACATAATATTCATTACAAAATCCATTAAATAAACCAGACATCTTATAGGAGATCATTTATTATGTTTGTATTTTTTGCATTAATGGAGAATAAACCTTTTTTTCCCATAAATCTATCGGAAACATGGGAAATGAAAAAGTGGGAGAATGGTCTGATAGTGATAGAACACAATGCAACTTCAAATTAAGTCACAAATTTAACCCACAGGATGCATTTGCTCTGGTGAAGGGTTATGGGAAAACCTTTCTTCTACAAAGTATTCACAGTTCACAATTCCTAATGAACCTGACCATCAGTTACTTCTTGAACCTGTTCTCCAAGGAGTACTTTATGTTATCCTTTGGGAAACATGCCTAAAATAAAAGCAATGTGGCAGTGATGAGAGGCAGCAGCAGCAACTTAAAACCTAAATAATTTGACGTTTTTCTGGGTAGGTGTAGACCAAAGCACCCAGGATCCTGACTTGCCTGTTCCTTGGGACAGAAAAAGGAGGAGAGTAGAGGAGTTGAAGGAGAGAATGCAGTTTATGTACTTAGGGGCAGATTTGGGAAGTAGGTGATTCTGTTTTGCTGAAAGTGTTGGAGTTTCAGGGCAGTACTAACTGAGAAAGCATCTAAAAAGTACTGTTGCATTTGATTCTAAGTGCAAGTCTGCACTTAAAATGCTTTTCTTACCTCTATTTATTTGCAGCCCCCTCAGATTCAGAGCAGCATCCTTGCACAAAGCTCTACCTGCCTTCATGGACTCAGCAACAAGTTTGCACTGGTAAAAAGTGTGCAAAAGGGACAGACTATGAAGATCTTGCCAGGATAGGCATGGAAAAAAGTGAAAAAACAAAGGTGAAAATGTTTTTCTAGCTCATTCTCAAACCAATTTTCATTGGATCCTACTTCTCTAAGCTATTTTGGGGTTTTTTTTCTTCTTCTCTGTGATATGCTCAGCTCATCAGTGCTCAGGTGAATCCTAAAACCAGTTTCTTCCAAATGACATTATTTAATATTTCTGGCCCACTTTATCTTCACCAGTTATATCCAGAGGAAAATTTGGAAATACAGCAAGTAGTGCCATAGAAATGAAGATCCTAGCATTGTGACTAGGCTTTATTCTGCTTCCTCTGTACATCAGTAGCAGCACAGAACAGCTCCACTGAAATCAGCTGCTGCTCTTTTTTTCCTGTCATCCTAATGAAGATCAGATGCTGGTCCACTAAGCCTCTCTTTCTCCACGTCAGTGGTATCTCAGCACCATCAATATTCAAATTATCTCTTCTTACCACAATTCCTCTGGATATATCCACCAGAATTTTAGGAGGTATACATAGTGGTGGAAGAGGTGAGGAGGAATGGGGTGAAATTGCACACAAAAAAAAAAATCCATATCAGGCGTGTACTGAAAAATAACATAAGGCAATTTGTCCCTGTTTCTTGGGCCCTAATTGCTTTCAGTATTAATGTCTATTTTGTACAACATAATACCAAGATCTAATTTCTGCTCAGCACCTCACTCAGCATACAGCAAGTTCCCTGACATTTTTCACATTTCTCTACTCCAGCTAAGAAGTTTGACATCACCTTGAGCTGAATGCCTTGCAGACACTAAAGCAGGCAAGCCCCCTCAGTGATGAGGCAATGTTTCACTCCAGCTATTATGGCACAATTGTTTAGACTAGTGGAGTAATAAATGGCCCAATTGTCCACAGGGGACCAGGGATTGTCAGGCAGGGAGGATTATTGCTGTTGTCTGTGGTTTATTAGCTAGCATTTTGATTCAATGCCTGATGGAGATTCATAATTAAAATTTAATTTGTGTGTGAGCTTGTAAGAGACAGGGAAAATATTAATGCATTGTACAGGTGATAGGGAGAGATATTTTCTCTGCTTACAGACTGAGTCCAGTGAGACATTCAGGAAGTTTCTCAGGGTTAGCATAGCAAAGAACCTCAAGAGTGAAAAACACCCTGATCTCCAGGGTTAAGAACCTATTACAGCACATGAAAAATCATTTAAAATATGTGCATGGTCACATAGAACCAGCTATTAGGAAATACTAAACATACAGGTGCTTGAGAAATCCCATTCTCTGAGCTTAGGCACCTGCCCTAATGATGTCTGAGAAATGCCTTCATCCCTTTAGGATACCAATCTGGCAATCCATTCCTAAAGGAACAATTCTCCTGCAGGAAAAGGAGTTACTTCTATCCCTCAGTTATTATTGTAATAATCTAGAAATTGAAGGTACATAATTTTTGGCTTGATTTTGTTTTGGGGAGTTTTTAATGCATCATCATATTAAATAAGACCTCTGTCATTTAAGTGGTGGGATTCTAACATTAAGTTTTACCACCAGATATATTCCAACAGTCCTACCCTACTTACTGGAGTAAATGTAAGTTGTACCATGAGCAGTGTAAGCAAGATCTTACCACTCCTAAACACAGCACACCAGGAAACATCTTTTACAATTCCAAAAGCAACATTAGGATAGCCCATTTTATATTTCATCCTGGGCATATTTGGCATTATTATTGAAACAGTAAACGTCACATCATTATGACCTGATCTCATTTTAGCAGCAGGAAATAAGTATTTGGCTTCTCCTGCCTGAGAGGAAGCTGTGGCAGAGGGAGCTGCATCCATAGATGTTCCACACGCACCACAACTTCCAAACTACCCAGACATATGCTCGGGCTGCCACTGCTGATAACTCCTTTGACATTAGAGGTTGTGAGATACAGCTCCTCCACTGCTGTAATCATCTGTAGAATGCCCATAAACTCCCTGCTTAATAAGAGTCCACTTATAAATTCCAGATCATTCAGACTTTCCCGGAGCGTTTTCTGACAGCCAAATCATAAAAACGAAAGCAATTACAATTTACCGATGCGCAGCTAGAGCAGTGGACGTTATTATCACCATCCTTGGGATTTATTAGGAGACAAATAACAGGAATGCTGGGCTGCAGACTGAACTGTGCAGGTTGCACAACATACATGTCCTATCTGCTTCCTCATCACTGACCAGATCATGTCCCAGGGCATGTTCTCAGTGATTCGTCAGCTTCTCCAGAAGATACACAATTGATGTCATAAATGGGCTTGGCTTTGGTTTCAAAGATTATGATGTTGTACAAAACTTTTCCCCCTCTAACTGATTTCAGCTGAATATCATCATTGTGTAACATCTAAAACACCTTCCTTTTATTTTTTTTTTTTTCATTCTAACAAGCTTTTCTAGGACTGGAAATTAACACCAGTGGTCTCTGCATCTGGTGGATGCCAATTACTGTTTCCTATAACTTTTTTTTTTTAAAATAATTAATAAGAATGAAAGCAAATATCTATGAAAATTGGCAATAAGGAATAAAAGCCATTTGGAAAGAGAATTGTTGAACAATGGCTGAAATTAAGAATGATAGATTTTTTTTTAATTTTTAAGAAGAAACATTTTTTGGTTTTATGGAATTCAAGTAAATACTTTGTGGAGTCCAAACTCAACTATTTGAATTAATATTTGGGCTCTTAGCACTGTTGGAGTTGCATATTAGTAACTAGAAAGTGATTTTAAAACATCTTAGACATTTCATTGAAATTAAGAACTTTGTCTTTTCCTAAATGTGTGCTTTCTGAAGAAGTAATTTCCAAATCTAGGTGGAATTCCCCACAAAATCCTAACCTCCTGGAATCCTAAAACTAAACATATAAAACTGTGGCTGACTGGTTGAAAAAGTCTTTTTCAGCTTTTCTTTATTTATAACAATAAGGTATTTAAATATAGAAAATATTTAAATATTGAAAAACTATGGGGAAAACATGGATTTGAAAACAAATACATATAATTGCATGTTCTTACTAGCATAGTTCCTAAAAGCAGCAGAAAAAAATTAGTGTTTGAACAAACGTGAGATATCTTTTCTGAAATTCCTACTGTCAAAATTCTAACAAAAAAAAAAGTTACTTTAATATTAGAAACTGGGCATAAAACAAAAACAGGTGGAAGTAAACAAAGAGTTTTTTTATCCTTTCTCAATTTAGTCTGGATTTCATGGACAGCTGTCTATATTCTGGTCATTAAAACACAAATCCTTTTACTAGAAAACACCAAAGTTCTTTTAATTGTAATCATATACAAAACATTCTAGCTGCTACAAGAAGCTGTGCTGAAAGGCACAGACTCTCAAGAGAACACTACATTCAACCTGAAGCCATAGAAAAGGCTTCCAAAATTGATAGAACTGGGATTACAGGTGTGTAGTCCGAATGGAAGTGTGTGGTGTCACAAGGTAGAAAATTTCAGAGTTTAAGGTTTTAGAATAGAGCAATATATATGGAGCAAGATGGAGGTTCTAGGGTGGTGGCTGGTAGTTCTTTTTCTTCCTTCTTCTTCATAGGTTTGGGTGGTATTTTGTAATTGGACAGAAAAGACCGCATTGCAGATTTCAAGGGATTAGTTATTGCGCTAAAAGTGAAAATAATTTAGGTGTCATTTCTTAATTGGATAGTTTTTCCTTAAAAGACCTTGTAAAGGTATACTTGGTGCCATTTTTGTAGCTTGTTAGTGAAATGCTGTAAAACTCATGAATTGTAAGACTGTAATATAGATAAGAAATAATAAACATCTGAGTCTGAATACAAAACATCATCTCAAGCACTTCGATCTCAACCTTGACAGAGGCAGAAAAGCAGCCAAGAACTGGCAATGACCCCTCTAACCGAATTGCAACATGATAGTGACGTGGGAACATTCCAGGGAGCATTCACAGGCAAAGGGAGGCACAGCCCTCAGTGACCAAAACTAAACATATTGGGAACATGATGTCCCAAAAAAGAACAAAGAGCATACCAGGATGAAATGCTATGAAAAGAGGTCCAAAATGGTCTCCTCTTATTGGACCCAAAGCAAGAACCTTGCTGATAAAAAAAAAAAAAAAGATGCTGATAAACTTTCACACCTAGCTCAGTGTGCTGGTTTTGTCTGGGATGGTTAATTTGCTTCACAGGATCTGGTATGGGGCTGCGTTTGGGATTTGTGCTGGAACCAGGGTTGATAACAGGGGGATGTTTTCCCTATTGCCGAGCAGGGCTTGCACAGAGTCTCCAGGTCTTTTCTGGTCCTCATCCAACCCCATTAGTGAGGAGGGTGGGCTGAGGGGGAGACAGCAAGGACAGCTGACAACATATAAATCTGGGGGAAGAAGAAGAAGAAAGGGAGGAATGTTCCGTTTGTCTTCCCAAGTCACCGTTCTGAGTGACAGAACCCTGCTGTCCTGGGGTGGCACAGGAGGCAGTGAATGAAGTGCCTGTTTTGCTTGGCTTGTGTGCATAGGTTTTCCTCTTCCTTTAAACTGCCTGTACCTCAGCCCAGGAGTTTTGTCCCTGTTGCTCTGCTGGTTCTCTCCTCCATCACAACAAGGAGAAATGACCGTGCAGCTGAACAGGGATTAGTTTCTGCTGGGGCTAAACAAAAACACCCAGCAAGATCCAAATGCATCCCAGTGAAACTTCAGGTAAAGGATTTTGTATTTTTCCTTATCCTCTTCAGATACTGATAAATCAAGATCAAAGCCAGCTATATTTTGGAATTTCATTTTTCAAAACTGAAGCCCAGTCTTGAGCAACTTTGGTGTTCTCTGAGAATAAAATTCACTTCTGTTAATCATTGTAAGGCAAAATTTTAATTTCGGAATAACATCAGAAACAGCTCTTGAGCTGCACAGCATAGGAAATCTCTTCTTAGTTACACATTAATTTTTAATTTTTTTTTTAATTACACTTTCTGTTAAAATAAACTTTGTCTTTTTCTATTCTTATGCCATGAGAAATAACGGAGCTACCTCCAACCAGGGCAGAATTTCACCAACTGCAAGATCACAGCCTAAAGTAAAAAGAAAAAAATCATATTTTTGGAACAGCTCCAGAAGCAAAGTGAATTCTTCTCACTCTCATTAGAGCCTGACTGAAGGGCACAGATTATACCCATCCATAAATTCCTGAACTTTTTATAAGGATACAAAGGATTAATTTTGATCTCATATTAAAGTAAATAATAGCAAATAATAGTAGTGAATCAAGTGAAGAACAACTTATTCCCAATGACACTCTTGGAAA